>NC_083329.1:60516108-60816108 GCF_963455315.2 Globicephala melas | reverse complement strand
GTCCATGCCTCCAGGAGTCTGAAAGAGTGGATATAATAGTGCTAAGTTCAGCTGTGAGTTGCAGAAAATTCCATAAGAGCAGTGGCTACCACAAGATAGAAGGTCATTTTTCTCTCATGTGCAAGTCTGGAGGGGGCCAGCCCAATGCTAGTGTGATGTTCCATGTTTGCAGGAACCTAGTTACTCCACCATATGTAGCTTCCATGTTCAAGATCACTTCATAGTCTAAAATGGCTGTTGGAATTCTAGCCATTACATCAAGTAGGAAGAGGAAAAGGACAGTTATAAGAACATAAACACTCTGGGAAGTAAAACACATTGCTTTTGCTCATATCGCATTGGTCAGTCGTGTGACCACAAGCACTGCAAAGGAGGCTGGGAAGTGTAGTCTTTAAGTGTTGTCTTTATCCCGAGAACCATGTACCCAGCCCAGATAGGAGTCTGTGTAGTTATGGAAGATGGGGAATTGAAGACTGGGCGTAAGTAGTCTTGTTATTAGGGGAGAGATCTCTGCAACTTAGAAGAATGGGGAGGAGACATTCCAGGTGGAAGGAAAACTCTGAGCTATGGCAGGTTGGGAGGAAAGTTCAGATGTCTATTAGGAACAGTGAAGCATCTGGTTTTGCTATATGTGGGGTGCATATAAGAGAGAAATAAGGCTTGAGATAATTTCCTGGGCCTTGAAGGCTTTGCTTGGGCCTTGAATGTCAAGGTGAGGAGTCTCAGTTTGATTGGCAGGTGGCATCAAGCCCTCTCTCTCCACCTGGGGCTGCTCATTTTGTGGGGTGACTTTTCCCATGGGCAGGGAGAGTGTTAAAGAAAAAATTATTCTGCCACTTGTTAAAGTGGTAAGGAAACCTTTACTCAAGACTGTTGCAGTAAGGGAGAGAGATTGGGCTCAGCTCCAAATACTGCAAGGACAAGTGGGGATTTATAGCTAAGGAGCAAAGTGAGGGGGTCAGTGGTTGGAACATTACTAAGAGGAATCATCAGGGTAGAGGGATTTTTTTTCCTCATAAATTAAGGTTTCATTATAATTTGGTTTAGTATAAAAATTGTCACTAACCTTACTTGGAAAGTAGCCATAGCATTTGAGAATTATTTCTTTTTTTAATGTTGAAGTATAGTTAATTTACAATGAAGGATAGGGGGATTCTTGCTAAAGGCAGGCCAATGACATAGACACCAAGGGTGGGGGATGAAGAACTTGATCAGATCTCGAGGGTGATAAGATATCAAGGGTGGGGGGATTCTCCATAAACTGACTTCGAAGGATTCTTGCTAAGACTGAGCTGGCAGGTGGAGACAGGCCAGGGGCTAAGGTCCAGGTTTAGTGGAGAAGAGGGTTCAGTGTGGTTACTCTGTCAGGAGCCTCAGTTTTCGCAGCTGATCTAGGGCAAGGTCTGCTGTCTCTTGAAAGCTCATGGATGGGGGAAGCAGGGTGCTCTAAAGGCATCCCAGGCTGGGGGTTGCCAGCTGCCCCTCTCCTCCAGGGGTGCTCCAGGGGACAAGAAGAGGATACCCTAGCAGACCCTAGCCATACCCATCAACTGGCCTAGGAGTTGGCTCGCCACCCCTTTTCTGAGAGCACCTTTGAACTCCCTGACCTAACCCCACGGAACTTTCAATGAGTCTGATGCATTGACTGAGGCATCCCTATCGTCTGTCTGGAAGGGCTCTACCATGGCTATGCAGTGGAATCACCCAGGGAGCTTTTTAAAATTTCCAGTCTGGGCCCTACCCCAGAGATGCTGATTGAATAAGGCCGAGGTGAGGTGTGGACATGGGCATTTCAAGACTTCACACTCCCTCCTCCAGCTCCAGCCCCTTGGTTCTGACACCCTGTGAGGGCCTCTCCCTGTTAACTGAGGAATTCACACATGCCTCCAGAGGCCAGAGCAGTGCGTATAAACTCATTTCTGCAGTGAAGGGCTGTCACGGAACCTAGTATAGTAATTTAGAGCGTCCTCCTCAAGGCGTGGTCTTGGGACCAGGCATCACTGGGAGTGTGTTAGTGATGCAGAGTCTCAGGCCCCCAGACTGACTGAGTCAGGAGCTGCCAACACGCCGCCCTGGTGACTGGCAGGCATGGTAGAGTTTGGGAAGCACTGGCTAGGGCAGGGCTTTTGGAAACAGACTGCATGGGTTCAAACCCTGCCTCTGCTCTTAGCTCCCTGGCCTCTCGGTGCTGCCTCGCCTTGCAGGCATATAACAGGAGGATGATACACCCACCAACTTCTTAGGGTTGTGGTGAGGGTTAAGTAAATTCACAGGCATGCAAAGCACTTAGCGCAGGGCCTGGCACCACTACTGCGAGTTCTGTATAAACATTATGATCATTATTATCCTTCGAGGAATGGGGCCACACTGTGAGCTGCAGGTGGCCCTGCTGTATTTCCAGACGTCTGGCTTCGCCGGGGTGCTTTATGATCCACTCTCATTCACCAGTGACTCAAGCGTCCCAGCTTTCTGCCAGCCTCCGTAAATCAGCCAACTCACTTGGGCTTCATCCAGAAGATCCCTGTCTGTCTGGGCCAGCACCCGGCCCTGGGCGGCCCCCAGGGCTACATTCCATGTGCACCTGTCCTGCCTCCTCTTCTGCCCGCTGCCCTGGCCCCAGCAGCGGGCTGCCCAGGGCAGGCGAGGATGTGCAGTCCAGTCCCTGGGAGTGGCCCTCGCCCAGCGGAGGTGTGCCGTGAGCGGCTCTTGCTGCGAGGCAGTCCCTTCCCAGCTGCAGGCACTTAGCATTCCAGGCCCTGCTGCTATGCTTTATTGCCTCTTTCCAAGTGCTGGCAGGTGCAGATGTAGTACCTGCGGCTGCCCGGAGCTCCTCGCTCTTGGCATCGGAGATGAGAGACCTGTCACCCCTCGATTCATGGGCCAGGTTTGGGAAGCAAGCATGCTGGGGTGTTTCTGCATTTTCTGCGCCATTTTTCTTTGCCTAATTCCTCATTCCTGCCACCCGCCTCCCCAGTTCTTCCCCCGCTCTTCCTGATTTCCCTGCGAGAGGCGGCTGGTCTGTGCTGTCACCTGAGGGCTACTCTGGGGGGAGCGAGCGGGGAAGAGTCAAATGGGTCTGTCTCCAGCCACCACCTGCAGCTCAATTAGCTGTGGGCCTGGATGTTGGTTGTTCTCCGTACTTCCTTTTTATATTTCCCAGGGACGGATACCATTGGGTGGGGAATTTGACTCCGTAGGGGTGTTTGCACAGACCCCCTCCCCGGTTATGTCACTTTCAAGGTCACCCCCCTTCTCAGGATCATTTTCTTCTGCCTGGAACACCCTTGGGGTGGTTTAGAAAGCATTCTCAGGCTCGCCTGCCCCCTTGTCTCCGTTCTCTGGAATAAGAACTTTGAATAAACTCACCACAAGACTGTGGGCCCAGAGCCAAAAAAATGAGAGCATAAAAGAGGAAGAACTGATAGGAAAAGATGGTGCTTTGGGGAGCCGCCTTCCGAGCCTGACTCTGGGCCACCATGCTGGCAAGGGTGCCAAACACACTGTCTCTCATTAACCCTGTTTCTGGGGGGTTTTTTCAGGCAAAAAGCCAGAGGCTCAGAGAGGTTCGATAGCCTGCCCCTAATCACATAGCTAGGAAGGGCTGTAAACAGTTTTACGGAGAATTTAGGTGGATAGATGACTGCAGAATTTGTCCTGCTCGGAGGGTAGTGCAGACGGGACTGTCCTGGAGACAGAGGCCACCCCACACCCTGATGTGGCCAAACCGTATTATCTTTCTTCCTGTGGAGAGCCTGACCCTGGTCTGGCCTCCTTTTCCCCCCTGGAAGCCCAGGTGCCTTAGCTGTACCCCTGGATTCTGGACCCAGCTTCCAAGCTGTCAGCATCCCTGATCCCTTCCCCACACCACCTCTACCACATCCCCCTGCCCCCCACCCCAGTCCTCCCCTGGCTCTGGGGTTCGTAAACCATCCCTGATCCTGTGGGGGGCCTCCTTGGCCTCTCCTGCAAGCCTGTAGCGCTGCCGCTGGGCCCGGGACTATAAGGCGGACACACACCCCCTTTCTGCCCCAGAGAAGGTGGTGATGACACCTTCTCCCGGTCCTCCCCTGCCACGAGGCCTCCACGGCCCCTGCCCACGCATTCTTCCCATTCGCCTTGGCCTGCCCAGAGCTCCTCTCTGAGGGGGCTGCGGGACATGGCCAGGTCGTGGGTGGGACCCACAGTCCGACTTGGGGTCAGCGGGGCCAGGACCCACGCCTGGCCATCTGTTGCCATCCTGTCCATCCCCTGACCAGAGGCGCTCCAGGGGCTCAGACCAGGGAGTGGGGCAGGAGGTAGGTGTGTCTGTTACTCCTGGGAACCTCCCCTGCCTCCACCCTTCTGAACTACGGGCTCCTCATCTGGGTCCCCAGAGCCTGGCGTACTTCCCCATCAGGTCCTCACCCCACAACTCATGGTATTGAGGACTTATTGTGGGGTAGCAACACTCTCAGCACTTTGCCTGCATTAACTAATTTAACCCCCAGCACCCTGTGAGGTAGGAACTGCTATTATCCGTGGTGACAGTACCCTTTTCAAAGGTGAGAATGCCTCCCCCGCCAAACCGTTTGCTCTTTTGGAATAGTGAATACAGTTCTCTTACTCTGCATCCCTGTGCCCCCAGCATAGAGTTGCACATGATAAGTATTTGTTGCTTTAGTTATTATATGGCTGGGGAAGGAAGCCCCATCACCCCAATCCAGGATAGGGAGGGCGTGGCTTTACAAGGGAGCAGAAGATCTGGGGGTCACAGTGGCCACCACCAAAGGAGTTCTGACGTTTCAGGTGGGCTAGCAGAGACACGAAGTGGGCTTCCTGCATAGGGAAGGGATCCAGGTTGATCTGGTTCAGAAGGTCTCTGAGCATCTTCTCATTTATGGCACCTTTGTCCTGGCCCAACCCCTCAGCCCCGCAAAGAAGCAGGATAGCATGACTTGGGAGCTATTCTTACGACTAAGGGCAGACATCCCAATTCAAGGAGAAGGGCTAAAAGCAACCAGGATGAACTAGTTTTGAGAAGGACAGATTATCAGAGGTCTTGGTAACGACCTGTTGATTTTACAAAGTCCCCGCCACACAGCCTGTACCTGCCGCCATTGGACCCACCATCTTACTTCATCTGCAGGATGACCTGGTGAGTTAGGTGCTGTAGCCCCAGTTTTCAGATGGAGAAACTGAGCCTCACAGATCTGGAGACACTGACCCAAGGTCACTGACTAGCAAGTGACAGAACTGGGCTGTGGACCAGTCTGGAGGTCAGCGGAGCCTGTGCTGGTAACCGGCGTACTCTGGCCTCTCCATCTCCCCTAGCGTCCTCCGCTCTGGCTGTACGGTAGAATCACCCGGAGAGTTGTGAAAACCTACCCGCCTGCCCCACCCACCTGATTCTGGTGACATTGAAGGAGGGTCCTGGGCAGAAGCATTCTTAAGCTCTGGGAAGAAGCATTCTTAAGCCTTAAGGTGAGGCTAACATGCAGCCCCATGATCCAAGAGAAAGGTTAGCAGGTGGGGGTGATGAATAGCTGTCCTCTGCCTCTACCAGAGCATCCATTGAATGGGCTTAGGCTACATCATGAGAGACTTAGGTGAGCCCTCTAGAAGGACTTCCTGCAGTGCAAGTGGTCAAAGCTGGCAGTGGAGGGGAGAATGAGAGCAGGCTCTCTACTGCAAGTCTGAGGAATGGTTTTCCTTAACCTGGTCTTCAGAGAGTGTGGGGTGCACTCTGGGACCCTTACAAACGGAGATGGTGATGCCAAAAGCTCAGCCTTTTTTGCACCGGTGCCGAATCAAATCTCAGAGACAGAGTTTTGGGTAATGTAGAAGAGAAGAGCTTTATTGCTTTGCCAGGCAAAGGGGGACACAGCGGGCTCCTGCCCTGAAAAGGTATGTGTCCCAACCTGGAGGATTTGGTGAGGAGTTTTATAGCAATGATTCAAGGGTGGGATTGCTGATAAGATCAGGGTGTGTGCAGGGCCTGCACTCCCCTAATCCGGTCTCAGGTAATCTTTTTTTTTTTTTTTTTTTTTGCGGTACGTGGGCCTCTCACTGTTGTGGCCTCTCCCGTTGCGGAGCACAGGCTCCGGACGCGCAGGCTCAGCGGCCATGGCCCACGGGCCCAGCCGCTCCGCGGCATGTGGGATCCTCTCAGACCGTGGCACGAACCCGTGTCCCCTGCATCGGCAGGCGGACTCTCAACCACTGCGCCACCAGGGAAGCCCTCAGGTAATCTTCTTGATGAGCTTCTCTGGTATGAAGAATGCTGACATATTCCATTTGTTGGGTTTTAATTCTATAAAGAGCTTAAAGACACTGTTATGTAGATCCCTTGAGGACCTGCCCCGAGGCTGCGCTATTGTTTCTTGGCTGCTCCTCCCTTGTCTCTGCACCCCCTCCCTTCCCTGATTAGCAACTGTTCGAATCTGCCCTTTGGAACTCAGGGAAGGTGTGGAGGCTGGAGTCTGTTCCCTACAAAAAAGGGGGTACAGAAGGGCTTCTGTGCCCAGGAGCCCCATAGGGTCCTGCTCTGTTTGACTGGATGGAGGGTCTGGTGCTCGCTTGACCTAAATGCTTTGGGCTTAATTCCTCAGTGTGACTCTGCTGTCCCCTGGTGCCTGACAGCCTGGAAAGAGACTTCAGCCCTTCCTCTGGGCACACGCTCAGTGTGAGCTGAGGGGTTCCATAGCCGCCTTCCTCTTCCTCCTTGTTTGCCAGCCTCCTGAAAAAGGAGCAGTAGGGCCGACTGGGCACCGAAGTGGATGTCCTAGCACCTAGGGTAACACAGGCCAGAGCAAGTGAAGCCGTGAGAACGGAGGACAGGGAAATGGAGACAGTCCCGGCCTCTGCTCTCCTGGGCTGCTGTCACTGCCGGGACCAGCCAGTACCCTCTCTGTGCTGGATCAGGGAGTGGACTGTGATCTGCTCCTGGAGTTTTTAGAGCCCTGGGTAGTTGATTTTGTAAAAGCTCTGTACCTGGGAGGAAGCTGGGTCTGTCTGTCTCGTGGGACTGCAGGGTAGCTGGGAGCAGCCCAGAGGGTGACAGAAGGACTTCCTTCAGCCCCAGTCCTAGCGGTGCCCTCCCCTGCTGTGTGGCTTGGGGCCAGGCTCCGTGGCCCCTGGGTGCTCTGAACACAGACCCACCATGGAGAGTCCGCAGCAGGTACAGAGCGCCCCAGATGTCGCTGGGAGGGAAGTCTGGTATTTACTGCGCATCTCCTGCACGGTAGCTGTGGTGTGAGGGATGGGCCGAATCCTCCTAACGTTAACCGCCTTGACCAAACCCTCGCCCTGTGCCAGCACTGTACTGAGGGCTCTGATTTGTTTATTAATTCCACGATATTTATTAAGCAACCTACTGTGTGCCAGAAGCGTTCTTTTCCTTATCTCTTTTGCTCCTTACTACAGCCCTCAGGGATAGGTATTATTATACGCATTTTACAGAGAAGGGAACCAAAGCTCAGAAAATACAGGTTATTTGTTCCCAGGCACAGAGTCAGTGACTCAGGCCGGGCCGTCTGAACCCACATCGTCCATGCCCTTAACCCTGGGCTCCATATCGGCCTCTCCAGATGTTTTCAGACGACACATCTCATCTGGCAGGACGCACGTGTCTGTAATGGAAGCAGCAGTTTCACGGAGCAGTGTCTACACTTAAAACAATCTCTGATTGTAGTTTTCAAGGAGGAGCAAGTGATCATCTGTGCTGATCTTATAAATGGCTTATAAGCCACCCAGGCTGAGGAGGATGGAGAGTTTGCCTTTGGATTTAACCTCGTGTGGGCCCTTGGTGGCCTTGGGGAGCAGCGACATGGGGGTAGGGGCAGAAGCTGGACCCGAGGCCGTGAGGGAGAGGATGGGGGAGGGACTGGGGAGACCGCAAACCTGGGAAATACCTCTAGGAGTTTTGCTCTGCAACTCTTTCCTTCTGGAGGATTGGAGCGGGAGTTACAGGGGATGTGTGATCAAGAGGGTACGGATTTTCTGGGTTTGTTTTTTTTTTTTTTTTTTTTTCTTGGCGGTATGCGGGCCTCTCACTGCTGTGGCCTCTCCCGTTGCGGAGCACAGGCTCCGGACGCGCAGGCTCAGCGGCCACGGCTCACGGGCCTAGCCGCTCCGCGGCATGTGGGATCCTCCCGGACCGGGGCATGAACCCGTGTCCCCTGCATTGGCAGGCAGACTCTCAACCACTGCGCCACCAGGGAAGCCCGGTTTGTTGTATTTTTAACACAGGAGAAATAGCAGGTAGTTTGTGTGCTCATGTGAATGGTCCAGTGGAGAGGGGACCGTGGGTGCTGAGGACGAGGAAGAAACATAGCTGAGTGCAGTCTGCCAGCAGACAGGGCCTGGGCTCGGGGCACAGTGGAGGGCGTCCTGGAAAAGCACTCAGATGATTCATCCTGAGGAACAGGAAAGAAGGCAGTAAAAGTGAAAATGAAATAAAATTCTGGTTGTGACCCCTTAAGTGGATTTCATATCCTTTATGAACAGGGTTGCAACCTGTCATTTGAAAAGCCCTGCTCCACCCATTTGCCTGTCACCTCACATCCAGCCATAAGGATGCATTTTGCCCACAGAGGAGGAAAGTGAAGCAATAAGTGACCTGCTGATGCCACAGGGCTGTGAAGACAAGAGTGGGGGCCGTAACCCAGGGCTATCTGTGAGTCTGTATCAGGTTTCCTGGGGCACTTGGCAGACACCCAGATTCCCAGGCTCCGCTCTGCTGGCTCCTCCTCCCTGGGGTGGGCCTGGGCACTGTTGCCAGGTGCTCCTGACATGGCCAGCTGGCAGGGTAGCAGGTATCCAGGTCTCCTCTGTCCACATGCTGTTCCTTGAGAAGCACCATTCTGGTGTAGATGGATCGTGACGCTCCTGCAGTCCACTCCTAGTGCAACTCGGACCTCTCCGAATGGAAAAGGTGCCTAGATTCCATTTGGCAATCTACTTCTTAAGAGCAGAATTCTGAAGAATAGTGCTAAGTGAGGGAAACACCCTTCCTTACACCATGAAAGCATTTTAAGGCAGGATTTTGCCTGAGCCCTGTCATCCCAGGAAAGGAGAAGTTGGGGGCGGTCTGGGGGTCAGGCAGGTTAGGATGGGGCTGTAGGCTTCCTGAGCAGGGCATGGGTGAGTGGCCACCAGGCAGAGAGGGCAGGTCCCTCCTCCCAGCTGCCCAGTGGCCTGGGCTAGCATGGATGGCTGCTCTAAACCATTTTTAAAAATTAGAACCAAAGTGAGTCATTTTTTTTTAATTCCCTTGTCCACCCTCTGATTCTAACTGCAGACTCAGCCAGCATGCTATTCCCAGTAAATACACCTGTGATGGCTTTTTCTTCTGTTTTTAGCTCTTGCTGTGTCCTGCAGAGGGAGAGAAAAAGCCCGACCTGAAACGCTGTCAGTCATGCCTTCAGTGGCCTCGACTTCTCTTTTTATTTTCTCCCTGTGTGCTCAGGGCCCCTGTCCACAGCTGCGCCCTGCTCCCTGGCCCTCCCAGACTCTCGATCGCTCCCCCTCTGCTTCGGTTTTATTTCTTTCTGCACACATCCTTAGAATCTAGAGGTGATTTCCTCGACAAATTAGGACGCGGCTTGGGCCTTACGTGCTCGATCGTCTCAAGTACCCGGAGAGCAGAACCAAACTGTAGTCTTGGCCGGGCGCCTTCATTACAGGGCCATCTTCTGGGAGGGATCCGTGGTGGCAGCAGCGACCTGGGAGGCCCTCTTGGGAGTCCCATGTGTGTGCACACACACGCACGCACGCATGCATCTGAGGCCTGTAGCAGCCTGTGGTTTCTGCCCACATGAACCCCCAAAGAAAAACAGACTCCCTGTAGAGGAGAGGGCCTATTGGGTGAGGAAGTGCAGCTGGGTCTGCTCAGGGCTGCCTCTTCCTGATTGTTCTCCTGGGTTTCCTTCTGCAGAGAGCAGCTGGAGCACCGCCAGGCCACCTCATTTTTTTTTTGTTTTTGTTTTGGTTTTTTGTCTACCGCTTCCTCTTTAGGCACACGCCACAGGGCCTGGTCCCTGTCCCTAGACATCAGCCCTGGGTTGCTGATGTGTGTCAGCCCTCAGGGGGCTGCAGAAGCTGAGGGGAGGTGGGGAATTTCCTTGGAAGGCCTCTTCCTCCTTGCCCTGGCCACATGATCAGGCTGCAGAAGAGGAAGGACAGGCTGGCCGAGCGTCAGCAGGGACCGAGCCCTGAATCAGCTCTCACCCCGCAGAGGTTTTGTGTGGACTTACAGGCTCCCTGTTTCTCGGACCTTTCCCTCTACCTGTTTCTGAGCCATCTCCCTGCCTACTAAGGTTCCAGCCTGAGGGTGCGTAGGGGGCACATAAGATGCAGATCCAAGGCCTGCTTGCCCCTCAGGGACCTGGCGAAGGTGGGGTGGAAGGTTGACGGAAGTGATGTTGTCATTTTCCGTGCTCACCCTGCATGGTGGAAAAACCTGGGGCTCAGGAGAGCTGGATTGTTTCTGACTCTTTGTCAAATTTGCGGGGCAACTTAGGGCTCCATTACCTTGTTTAAGAAACTAGATCGAGGCTGGCAAACTTTTTCTAAAGGGCCAGAGGGTAAATGCTTTAGGTTTTGCGGGCCACAGGATCCCTGTTTAACAGGTGCTCAGCTCTGCCCTTGTAGAGTGAAAGCCACTGTGGATAATTCGTAAACAAAGGGGTGCAACTATTGTCCAGTATGTACAAAAACAGAGGGTGGGCAGATTTGTCCCCAGGCCAGCCTTTTGCCAGGACTAGCCGCTCCCTTGTGGTTCTCCCGCTACGAGCGTTGTGAGATCCGTTATAGAGGTGCCTACCTGGCTTAATTTCTCTTCATAACACTTATCGCTGCCTGACATATTGTCTGTTTGTTTATGCATTAGCCCGCTGTCTGCTTGACCAGAGCATCAGTTCCACGAAAGCAGGAACTTGGACTGAATCCCCTGTGAATAGCTATGGGGCTCAATAAGTATGAGCAGAGTGATGAGTTAATCAGTAAGCATTCGCAGAGGGCCAGTCACGTGTCAGGGCTGGACTGCTGGCCGGGAGGGGCACGGGAGGAAGACTGTCGTCCCAGGATTAGACGCCGTGGTCCCATATTCAGGGGGGTGGAATCTCACTGTGGGGTCATTATTTTACCCGCACGCCCAGACTACACCGGAGCAGACTTCCTTCCCTGCCCCTGCCCAGTCGAGTTGCTCAAGCCTGAAACTGAGGCGTTACCTTTATTTCCCTCTGTCTTTCCACCCCCACCTTCAGCCCATCAGCAAGTCTTGTCAATTCTACCTCTGAAACGTCTCAATCCCTCCAGTTCTCCTCTCCACGGTCTCAGCCTCGCTGGCCCCCAGGGCGCCCCCTTCAGTCGATTCTCCATGGAGGCTGCAGAAGCGGTCTCTTGAAGACAAAACAGAGAAGCTGTCCACTGCGGCAAGTAAGGGGACAGAGGACTGGGTCTGAGCTATGTGACTTTGGGCAAGTACCCGACCTCTCTGAGCCTCAGCGTCCTCCTCTGCAACATAGAGGGAGCAAAGACGTGATGAACACGCGGAATGGCACTGTGTGGTGGGGGCTTGGTGAATGGGTGCTGGTACCACGTTTCTCAGCTGTTCAGAATCCCACATCCAAACTCCAACCCCAGCCTGGACGCCCAGGCCCTGCGCATGCCCCCAGCCTGGTCCCCTCCTCTCTCCCTCACTCCCAGGATTCCAAAATCACCCTGGTTTTTCAGTTGCTTGAACACACTAAGCTCCTTCATGCTGCAGCAGGACCGTGCTCCCCCTCTACCCCCTACAAAGACTCTGGGAAGAATCTCGCCTCCTCCAGGTCCCAGGGGCTCCCAGCGAGCCTTGGCTCCCCTTGGCCTGCGGCAGCACAACTCCAGTCTCGGCCTCTGGGTTCACTGGGCGCCCTCCCTGTGTGTCTGTCTCTGTGCCCTCTCCTTCTTGTAAGGACACTGGTCCCTGGATTTAGGGCTCACTCTGATCCAGTGTGACGTCGTCTTAACTAATTATATCCGCACAGACCCTATTTCCAAATCAGGTCGCATTTGAGATTCTGTGTTGACGTGAATTTGGGGGGGACACAGTTCAGCCCATTATAGTGGGTGGCATGTGGTGACAGGAGCCTGAGGGCTCAGACCAGGCGGTGGTTATGGGTGGGCTGCAAAGAGGACCCCTTGAAGGAGTCTTTCCCCAGAGCCACCCAGGAGCGGGTAAGGCGTTCACAGTGAGGGCAGAGGCTGCATTTTTAGGGAGTTTGGAGTGAAAGGATGGAGGGGCCTGGTGGCCAAAGACTGTGAAGTCAAAGAGGTTTTTTTCTTAGCCCAAGGGAGACCCGAGTGAGCCTCTTAGGCAGAAGAGTAGGAGGGAGCAGCAGTGAGGGAGAGAGAGAGGAAATGCGGGTGGGGAAGGTGCGGATTCGTGGTGGAGGAAGAGCACCTTCTTGCCCTGGAAAGCTTTACACAGAGGGGAGGGAGGTCAGGGGAGCTCATTCCAGAAAACCTCAGGAACTTTGCTTATCCTCTGGCAGGAGTTCCAAAGGAGGTGTGAAAGAAGATCACAGGCTGAGGAGGGCTTCCAAGCTACTGAAGAGCAAGATTTATAGTGGCCCCGGGGAGTCTGGGCCTGGAGAAGGCCTGAGAGTCCATGCTCAGGCCAAGCATCGGGGCTGATGTTAGAACAGCATGCAAAGGTCTCATGGGGCCTTCTCTCCTTGGAGTGGCTGGGTCATCTTTCCAGGCCTTACCTGTCTGGCTCTGACCCCAGCTTTGCTGTGCCCTTGGGCCCCTGGCTACCCCGTCACACCTCGGTGGATCTGGGCTCCTGTTTCCCTCACCTCTCTGAGCCCTGGAACAGGCATTGCCCCTCCCTGCTCATCCAGGCCCCCAGCCACAAACCCCTTAGTTTTCTGAGGCCGGTGCCCCAAACGGGGCCTCAGAAGCCACAGACAGGACGCCACCTGCACCCCTCGCGGGGACACCAGCCCTCTGCTCACTTCTTGGCCTGCCCAGAAGTGACTGTGACCAGTGCCAGGGTGGAGGCGCTTCCCCTGCAGCATCCCAGGCACAGAACTCAGCTCTGGGCTGTCCGAAGGCAGCAAGTTTGCAATGGCAAAAGCTATTCTTGGCTCCAGCCTGCTCGCTGCTGCTAATTTCATGCTCCTGTGATCCAGGTAACGCTTTGCTGCCTCGAGCTGCCACTCCCCAGGCTTGAGACGCTTTTTCTCGCCCCGCAGGAGCCCAGCTGCCTCTGCTGTGCTCTTGAGGTGGGGGCCACGCAAAGCTGCCTCTCAGAAGCCGCTGGGCAGCCGGCCCCAAGCTAGGTGGCCGCGACTCGTGACTAATTTGCTGCACTTATTTCAAAGTGCGCAAATGGCATTCGGGGCAGAGGAAGCTTACCCAGGGCCTGCCAGAGATAAACGGGCTCATTTCTGGGCCTCCCTGCCTGAAGAAACCTCCTTCCCTGGACTCTGAGCTCAGAATTAAATTCTTCCAGAAGAGATGCTTAGCACGGAGGCTCTCAGCGTGGAGGAGAGGAAATGCTCCCCGACGTAAAATGCGCCTCACATCTGGCCAGCTGGCTCTGCTGGGTTTTTAGATTGTGTTTGAAGAGCATCTCTCCCCCTTCCTGGTGTTCACAAGCTAGGCTAGAGGGTCACGGACGGAAATGGTTTCTGCCTCTCCACTGCAAGTGGATCAATGTCGCAGCTACAGGGCTGCTCCACACCGACCTGGCGCCTGGGGGCCACTGGCACCTAGCGCCCCCCGGCGGGCTCTGTCCACACTCTGGGTTTTGATCCCCGCCCCCACCCATCCTGGGGCGTTCTGCTGGGGTTTGCATGGTCAGGAGAGAAGCTGGAAGCCTGCCCAGTGCTTCCCAACTACAATGTCCTCCTTCACATGGCCTGTGCTTATCAGCAGACCGTGTCCATCCATTTCGGTGGCTGACAGTAGTGAGGGCTTTTCTCTCAATCTTTATTTTTTTGTGTGTGATTTTTACTGCTACTCCGATCTACAGGCCTGAGGAAATGCACAAGGGAATGGACGGTGGGGTTTAAGGAAAAGAGAGAGTTAACAGGCAGAGGGGAGAACTCAAGCCCCATCATTTCTGGCTGGGGCAGAGGGAAGACGCCACCCTGATGGACCCTTTGATCCCGCGGGCTGGTCCCAGCTCACTGCTGGGAAGGCATGTGGGCTGCCAGTCCCGGCCTCTGGGGCAGCCAGGGACATGCTGTAATCCCAGTGACGGTGTTTGGGTTTGTGTGACTGTGAGGCAGGCGGCCTCAGCTACAGTGGCTCTTACGTTTGTGGAGCGATGATAACGATCTCCCCATCCCACCCCTGCCCTGCATCAGAAAATCCTGCCACCAGCACTCTCCAAGTGTGCAACTCTGTGCAATTCATCCACCTCTGTTAACCTCAAGCTTCTTGTCTGTGAAATGGGAGTAATCCCAGTTCTGACTTGCTCTTACACGCTGAGTTAAGAGCAAATGGACTGGGGTCTGTGCAGGCCACATGTGAGCAGTTTTGTTCAAATGTCAATAACCTGGTACTGTGCAGGGCTTCTGTGTCCATTAGATTACCTGACAAGTGCCAAAGAGGACCTTTGATGTTACCTTTGCCAGACGCCGAGCCCTAGGTAATTGCAGAGTGCAGGGGAGATACTGGAGGGCAGGGGGGTTAGACTAGACATTCAAGGAGCAGAAGTTTCCCTCTTTGTTCCTCAGAGCTGGGCTCGCCTCACATTGAGTTGGAGAATTCCGAATGGTGGGGCCGCGCTCTCTCCTCAGCACCCCGAGGGGCAGGGGCAGGTGCTGGGGCTGCATTCCTGGATTGAATGGATCACAGGGTGCCTTTCTGTCTCAGTGCAGTAGATTCCTGTGGGTGCTGAGGAAAGCCTCAGGGCGGTCTGTTCCGACAAGTGAGCTGGGGTTAGAGTCCTGAGTGGCAAAGAAGCACCCATCCCTGCCTTTGCATGTGCTCTTCCCGCCTCTTGGAATGCCATTTCTCTCTCCACCAGCAACACCTCCCCGTATCTGTCTGGCAAGCTTCCCCCCATCTTTCAGGCTACAGTCCAAGATGGCCTCCTATGGGAAGCCCCCCCCCCCAACTCCCTCCTTCCCTCCCCTCCCCTCCCTTGTATCCATTGTTCTACAGCTGTAGGATTGCACCAGACTACGTGCTGCCTAAGGGCATCAGGCACCCTTTCCTGTCTATTTTATACGCCAAACCACCAGCACGATGTTGGGCACACAGTGAACAGAGGAGTGGGTAGAACAGGAAGGGATGCTGATCTGGATGGACAGTGGCCACTCAGCCAGGCTGAGGGCTGTGGGATTACCAGCCTCTGGGTCTCCCGCCTCCTGGGGCAGGCAGACCTGCTTGGGGACCTTTCATCATCTCATAAAGTCCTGCCCTGCTACACCCACCCACCTTCCAGCCCTGCCTTCTTCCTGAATCAGTTACGGTCTCCCACCTGCAATTATGTCAGGCCCAAACTGACCCCCATGAGCTGTGTAAAGCAGGGCTGCCGTGCTGCACAGCTCTGCGGAGCTCCATTCATGTCGCCGTCCACGTGACTGGTCCCCCTGGGGTTGTGCACAGCACAGCCTCCACTGTCACAGGAGGGGGCCCAGTGCCATTGCCCTCCTCCACTCCTCCGAGACCGGAGTCCTTGGTGTCCTTGGGTTTACCTCTGGAGGTAGAGGCTGCAGACTTGTTGCAAGGTGCCTGGTGGGATAAATAACAGCAGAGCCTTCTGAGGGAACTCTCAGGAATCGGTCCCAAGTGGAGGTGAACCATGGTGTGAATTATCCCCAAGCATTGCATTACGTAAAATCAGCCTGTGGGATGGCGATTTCAGATTTCTTCGGAGGGGGCAGCACTGTTACCATTCTGACCGCGATGCGTTTGAACCAGTATTCCGACGTCTTCACACTTCCTTGAGTAAACTGGGAGAAGGTAACCTCAACAGGCCTTGGAAGCAAATGAGACGAACCCAGGAAGTGAGTACCAGCTGCAAGTCTGCAATGTGTGGGATCGAGAATTGAACATAGGGCCTTTGCTGTTGGATGTTTTCAGAAAGGAGCCTGAGGCAGCACCTTACCTGTGATACTCCGTGGGGAGTGCAGTCCTAGGGAAGTAAGAGTGAGGGAAAGGGGAGTGAGGCAGGGATGGAAGAGAGCAGATAGAGGCTGTGGTATCACTGCGCTGGCCACAGCTTTGCAGCTAAACACAGCTGCTTGCTCAGGCACACGGGATGCCTCCCGAGGAGCCGCGTGGAGCCGCCGCAGTTTAGAACACGTGTGGTGGAGGGGGTGAGGAAGGAAAGACGAGCAACGTGTCTCTAGTCTCCTTCCCATCTCCTCTCAATGGTTGAAGCCTACCTTGTGGGTGGGGCTTTGCCTCCCCCACCCTTCAGAGAGGGTCACCCGGCCCCTCCCAGAGCCACCCAGGGAGCAAGAGCCTCTGCGAGCACAGCCCAAGCAGTACGCAGGCTCAGGGGTCTCTCCTTGGCAGCTGGCCCCCCTGCTGGTGGCGGCAGTGACTTTATGACCACGTGGGACCAAGTAGCAAGGCAAATGGCCTAAGGGGCGGGTGAAGCGAGCAGATCTGGGGTGGCACGTAAACTAAGTCCAGTTTCTTGAAATCAGTGCATGCTGCTTGCAAAAATGATCCTAACTTTAGCCAAGGATTTGGAGAGGAAGGGCTAGGGGGACTGATGTGGTCGGCAAGCATAACCTTTGTTCCCCTCGTGGGCAGGCACGTCGGTCCTCATGTCTGGCAAGAAGTTGAATAAAATCATGGTCAGCTCTCTCTGCCTTCGTCAAGGAACTGAATTTAAATTGTAACAGGAAGGCTGCGATATTCAGAAAAAACCCATTACTAGGAACTCAGCTATCCCAAACCCTCACTAAATAGGAATCTACTGCTGCAGAACAGAATACTAGCAACTTAGCAGCTTACAACAACACACGTTCGTTATCTCACAGTATCTGTAGGCCAGGAGTCTGGGTACAGCCTAACCCAGTCTTCTGCTCAGGGTCTCACATGGCTGCAGTAAGGGGTTAGCCAAGGCTGCAGTCTCACTGGAGGCTCAGCTGGAGAAGGATCATTTCCAGGCTTACTTGGGTTGTTGGCAGAACTCAGTTCCTTGTGGTTGTAAGACTGAGAGCTTCAGTTTCTTGCTGGGTATTGGCCAGAAACCACTCTCAGCGACTAGGGGCCACCTGCAGTCGTTGCCACGTGGGTTTCCTTAGCCTGGCCCCCTGCCTTCTCCAAGCCATCAAGGGAGGAAAAAAAGAGTCCAGCAAGATGGGTACCACCATCTCATGGAACATAATCCCATCCACATAATTGTGTATACCTGTCACCTTTGCCATGTTCTGTCAGTTAGAAGCAAGTCCAGGCAGGTCCCAGCCACACTCAGCAGAGGGGATGATACAAGGGCATGAACACAGGAGGCTGGGATCATGGGGGCCACCCTAAGAGCCTGCCCACCACACCTCATTTTGCTAGAACTCTGCTTATAAGCAAAAGCAGCAAATAAGTAAAAACCACCACATGTTTGTATCAGGAATTAAGTTTAAAAAAAAAAAGCTCTGTGGGATGTGTTGAGTCCACCTGTGTCACTAACCACAGCTCCCGGATCAGTAGAAAGATGACCCAGGGTCAAGTCCATTCTTCCCCTGCCTCTGCGCCCCGACCACGTGCCCTTTGTAAAGCAGAGAAATGGGCTCAATCAACAGAAGGGGGGTCCTAGCCTTACCCAGTTGTCAATATTTAAAAAGCTTTTCCAACATTAAAAGGAACTTCTTCTGCTTAAATATCAACAAACCAGAACATTCAATTACCTAGAAAATCCCCATCCCTAAAATGTTCAAGCAACCTGAGCCTGCTTGAAAAAACAAAGACAGCTTCTGCATCCCACGTGATGACCGTTTATAGAGTTGCCACAAAATGAACAGCCACTGAAGGAAGGCTGTCATGAGGAACTCAGATTTGGGGCAGTCCTGGCCCCCACCTGCAGCTGTCTCTTCCTTGGGGCCCTTTTCCTTTGCTTCCAGCCGCCCATTGCCTGCCTGGCCTCACCTACGCCCAGCCACTATGTCAAGGAGTAATTGACTGAGTGCCTCGGACCAGTCCAGGCTCCACTGAACCCATCAGGCTAGGGCAATGCGATGGCCCCTCAAAGGAGGAAGGCTATTTCTAAGGCTCATGGTTGATGGACCACAGTAGCTGTGATTATCATTTTAATTACAAGGCCATCACAATCTTATATTCAGGGTGTGGATATCAGAGACCACAAAGCACTCTGCAGCCTTAAAAACAGACTGTGGGAACGGTCTGTGCTTCAGACTAGAAGTGGCCCATTATGACATCTTTCTTTCTTGGCCTCCACATTGCAGTCAGACTCTCCCAGAAAGGAAAGATCTTACCCTCCCTTTTAAGGTCTGACGCAAATCCCACCTCCTCTGGGATCTTTTCCCAAAACCGTATTCATTGCCATTCTCTCCAGGACTCAGCCCCCTCGTCCTGCTTCCCTACCCAGAACTCCCTTAGAACTCACTGCTCCTACCACTGATTTGACAACAACCTCCCACAGAATTCTGACAGCTCTTCCTGCGGTGTTTTGAGACATTAAAAAACCTCACACTCTATCTTACACTCCCAATGGGACACCCCGTTCTTAACAGGGAAGAAGCATGTCTTAAACTCTGCAGAGATCCTACAATTGCCCGAGCTGTTTGCACATTGGCAAGATTTTTGCACACATTGTTCTTGGTACTTGGCACATTTGTACTCAAAATAGTTCCCCAGTTAAGTTCAATTTTGTAAACTTTCCAGAGTACTCACAGCTTTTCTATTTTTTAGGGTAAAGAATATCATTCGTATAAAGCCCTTGTACTTGCACACGGTATGCTGAATACATGGAAGCTGTTTTCATGGCTTAGAAACCATTGTCATGACTGACCTGGGGTTCACGGTTTGACATAAAAGGACCAAAGCCAAGATGTGTCAGCCTTTCCAGTGTTTTGGCTTTTTGTTCGACACGTATATTGAGGGATGAGGTACACTCAGTAAAATCTACCCTAGTGAGTGGACAATTCCCTGAGCTTTGAAAAATGCATAAAGTTGCCACTCAGCTTCTTCAGCTGAAAGTTGCAGCACATTATAATCAGGAATCTTCGTCTTTTCTGTGGTCTCATGCACTCTTTGTCTATAATACTGTTGAGCTACTTCCAGGAAAATGCCCTGGCCAGACTAAGAGCCACTTCCCAAAGTGGCTTTGACCTTGGGTAGCAGCTCTATTGAAGGAGCAAATCCAGAGTTGGAACAGAGTTTCTCTGCAAGGATCAGGGCCCCATGTATTTCTAACAGGCCTCACTTGGTTGCGAGAATGTGAGAATGGGGATGAGTCATAACAAAACCCATCTGGATATCTCTGAAATTTGACAATGGGCTAAGACGACCGATAGGATAAAATTTTTCTTTAAACATACATGCATACAAGTCCTGTCTCCATTGCCTCAGACGTGGGTGGAACAGGTAGGATGGGTGGGAGCATAGGCTGCAGAGCGTTAGTGCAGGGACAAAGTCCTACCCTTCCTTATGTCCCCAGCACTTAGCATAGCTCATTGATGGTATCTGTTGTGTGACCGAGTGAGTGGTCTTAGGTTAGAGATGGGGCGAGACCGTGCCATCTCGGGGTGGACTTACCCATCACTCGTAGGTGTCTAGACAGTGGGGAGAAGACCCACCAAGAGGGGCCCCGTCCATGCTCTCAGGTGGGGCCCCTCCCCTCCATCCTGAGTGACCTCAGCGGACTCCTCACTTCTGTGATTGCAGAACTACTTTGAGAGCTACCTGGCCGTTGCCTCCACCGTACCCTCCGTGCTGTGCCTCCTGGTGAATTTCCTGCTTGTCAACAGGTAGGCCACTTTCCTCCCTCTCCCAGGCCCCTGACCTTCACCTCCAGCCTCATCCACTCCCCTTTGGTCCACAGTTGCTTCTCTTCTGCTGGCTTACATGTGTCCACTAAAGTAGGAAGCAGGCAGTTCAGACTCCTCCATGAAGACTGAGAGTCAGATCGGTTACCTGGGGCCCTGCCTATGGAATGCCCGGTCAGGGAGCCACACGCTGCCACATGGGGTCAGAGCTGACTGTCAACAGCTGCCTGGGCCGCAGGGACACCACAGATGGTGGGTGGGGCCCGGGGAGCAAGGTTTGTGGAGGCTGGTCTTCCAAGCCTTTCTGAGAGCCGTCGAAAGGTAAGAGCCTGGGGACTTCCCTGGTGGTCCAATGGTTAGGACTCTGTGCTTCCAACGCAGGGGCCACGGATTCGATCCCCGGTCTGCCAGGGAACTAAGATCCCACATGCCACGTGGAGTGATCAAAAAAAAAAAAAAAATCAGAGCTAGAAGTTAAGAGGCTGGCACCCCACCACCCTGGCTCTCACTATATGGGAACGGGTCACTCAGTGCTCAGTGCCAAGCTGGTAACAGCAGCTCATGAGTCGGCCGCCTATGGGGGTGGTCAGTGGGCGACTTCTGGCACAGCATTTGTGAAGGGTGGGATGCACTGTGGAAGAAGGAATGACTTAGGAGATAGCCCGTGGCCCTTTCACCCCACTGGGTGACTGGTACCATCCGTTCTCCATTTAGGTTTACAGGGGTAACAGCCTGAGCTACTTTGCCTGCATTTCCCCTAAGCTATCATTAGCTGGTAAAGGTAGCTACGTTGTGATTCAGAAACTTGGGCATCTCTTGGGCACGGCCTACTGAAGCCTTAGGTCGCTGGTGGCAAGTCTGTTTTACCCAACTCTGCTCAGTTTGTAGTGACTGCCTGGATCTCTGCTTGAACGGGATTCTACGGCAGGTCTGACCTCAGGGCGTGTGCTGTGATTACTGATGTCTGTTCTGAGTCCAGGAGGAGAGCGGGCAGCGCGTGTGCCTCAGGTGTGCTAAGCCTGAATAGACCAGTCTTTCCAAGCATATTATGTTGTGGGGTTATTCCAATGTTCTGTTGTTGCAGAACAATGATCCCAGAGCATGGTGGCTGAGAACACTACCACCGTCTCTCACGGTCCTGGGAGGCAGCAGGCTCAGCCGGCAGCTCTGGTTGGCCCTCTCTCATGCCGCTGTAGACGCTGGGGCCTCCGCGGGGCACCTCTCTCTCTGTCTGTTTCTGTCCCTCCCCTCGGTCTCTCGCAGGTAGCAGGACTTTTCATGTTGTGGCTGAAGAGCAGGCGCTCCAAGAGAGCAAGGCAGAAGCTGCATGGTTTTGGTAACCTAGTCTCTGCAGTCACATACTGTCCCTTCTGCCCACTCAGTTTTAAGGGACCAGGGACCGCACCTTTCAATGGAAGGAATGTCAAAGAATTTTGCACGCCTCTTAAAACCAAAGTGAAGGCTGGACGAGCAAGAGGGAGGATGGTCTGAGACGGCCTGGGGGCCGAAAGCCAGCTGGCCCCTAACCTGCCTGCTCTTGCCTGTCCCTGGCACACGGGGCTACGGTCAGCGTCCTGGCAGGAGGAACGCAGCCTCCAGAGATCACGCCCAGAAGGAGGCAGGGGATGGAGTTATGAGCAGGGTAGAGCTGGGTCCCTGGCAGTGACTCAGAAGAGAAGGCATGAGGAAAGGAAGGGCATGCAAGAAGAGGACGACAAGGAAGAAGTGATGGAGCCATGGCGGGGGCAGTCCCTCGGCCTCTCACCGCCCTGTCTCCTTTCCAGGCCCCTATCATGATCCTCTGTCCAAAGTGGAGGTCAGGAGACGTGCGCAGGACCACAGTGCCAGGAAGGGCTGGCCTGAGCTGGCGTCTTACCTGGCACTGCCCGCTCTGTGGTCGTGAGGTCCAGCAGGCCGGAAGCCAGCCGGGACCGGGGATCAGCGGCAGTGGCAGCGGCAGCGGGGAAGGCCCAGCCTCAGGGCCCTGGGCGAATAATCTCTGATCATCACAGTTAACATTCCCAGCACTCTTAGCCCTCGGAGGCATTATCTCCTTTACTCTGCAGTGCCCAAGAGCAGCACACTTATTCCCCTGTTATACAGATGGGCCAACAGGCTGACAGGTGACCTGCCCAAGGTCATGTGGCCGTTAAGAGGTTGGAGGCAGGATTGGAACTGGGACCCTTCTCCCCCCACATCTGTGCCTGGAACCTCTGGGCCCCCTGCCGCCTAGTTCTCCAGCTTCGCGGGGCCCCTCCCTGCAGCCAGAGCCGCATCTCAGGCCTTATAAGCGGGAGCCCATTTCTGCCCTGGCTTCAGGCTACTGGAGGGAAGCAGGTGGTGAAGAAGGTCTGGGTCTGTCTGCAGTAGGCACTGCCCTCTCGAGGACGGCTGGGAGCTGGCTCTGAGGGCTCAGTGTTACAGGGCGTCCTCCAGAAGGGCCCTGCCCACGCCAGGGCCTGCCTGTGCCCTTTCCCGGCTCCAGGAGAGGGGTGAGGGCCATGTGGAAAATGCTCCCAGCCTCTGTCTGTTTCTGGACTGTGGGAAGATGGCTTGGAGCTAAGCTGTTTTCTGTTTAATGTGCGAGACTGAAATGTCCCCTTTTCTCCCCCCTGGAGAACCCTGGCTTATCTAAGCGGCTCATCCACAATCGCCAGGTGTTTTATTATGTTAAATCTGTAGCGTCATAAATACTTACGAGGAGGATTTACATTTTGGAGACTTAGGAAGAAATCAGTCCCCTGGGGTCCTGAGCCCTCGTGAGCAAGGGAGGGAAGCTGGCAGCCTGGGTACATCTGGCAGCCCTCTCCAAGAATCTCATATCAGTATGACCTGTCCCAGGGCTGGAGCTGTCACTTCAGACGTCCCCTGTGCCAGAGCAGAGCCACCAAGCCTAGGGCAGCACTTGTCTAGACTTTCCCTAAAATCCCAACAGTGTAACCACCCCCCGGGCCGCTGTCCAGGTGGAAGAAGCAGAGAGTAAGGCAGTGTGCCCCGTTAGTGGATGTGGGGTGGACTTGCACGGGCACGTTTTATAAAGCTTTACAAGCATTGACAATAGCCCCAGGCAAGATCCCTGAGGGCTTGGAGCCCCTGCAGGGAAGCTCCTGCTGAGAATGGGTTCTGCAGCTGGCAACTAGCTGGCGAGGAGGAGACCTGTGCAGGTGAGGGATGTGAGGGGGGGTGGGGGGCAGAGGCAGAGCTGGGAGCTGCATTGCTTTTGTGATGCACTTGGTGTTTACCTCCTCCTCTCTCACTCTGCCCTCCTCTCCCTGCCCTGGGGGTGCCTGGGTAAGAAGTCCCCCAGCTCTCTCCTAAGCAACTTTCCTGTTCAGGCAACTACTTAACCTTGTTTTGACAGGCACAGAGAGCTTCTGGGGTGCCAGCAGCATTCCTGGGGGGGACCTTTCCTGCGTTGCATCTGGGAGGAGGTGGTTGGAGACAGAGGCCATTCCCAAGGCTGGCTGGGATCGCTGCTGCTGGTTCCAGCTGTCTCCCTGCCATGCTGAGGGGGTCAAAAAGCAGAGCGTGAAGGGGAGCTTGAGGCCCGGCGTGCACTGCTGGGACCCCTTAGTTATCAATCTGTGCATCCAGCAGGTGTTTACCAGGTGCCTGCCAGGCCCTATGCCAGCCCTGGGGGTGAGAACGAGACGGGGCCCTGTCCCTGTGCTGCTTCTTACGTCTCCTAGTCTGTCCTTCGCCTTCTTCTTGCCCCAAGGAACTGCTAAAACTTTGGGGCATTAGTCCCCAGCCTTTCTCTCCACTTGAATTTTTTCAGATTTAGAAGCATAAACTGGAAGAAACCTGAACTTTTTCTTGTCCCACCTCTTCTTTTTCAAGGAAACTGAGGCCCAGAAAGGTTGAATATTTGCCTGGGGTCACACAGTGAATTGGTGGCAGAGTTGGCAGGGTTTCTGTCTCTGGACTCAGGCTCTGTGCCCCTGTGGCTCTTATCTTTGGGGTGGGTGGGGAAGCTGCAGCTCCTGGGAGAGAGTTGGGCGGGGGGGGGGGTGCTCTGTGTGACAGGGTTGAGTGTGTAGCATCACCCTGAGCATCAGAGTAAGGCCTGACCACCAGCCTTCAGGGCACCTCGTGTGCATTTAAAATAGATACTCAGGGGCCCCTGGGGTCCAGGTGCTCACCTGACTGCCCACCAGCTCCTGCCCAGGCCAAGTCCCCTGCAGACCCTGGGAAGATGTGTCTTGATGTGGAGTTTCTCAGAAACAGACCCTGGACCAAGGATTCAAGTGAAGGTAGTTTATTTGGGGGGCCACAGTAGGAGAAGGGGGGAGACTGGGAAGGGATGGCAGCCAATAAAGGAAGCCTTATCAAGCCAGCTCCCATAGAAGGTGACCGAGCTTCGGCTGCTCAGAGCTCTGGCAGCCAGTGTGGAACACACCTGAGGGGGTGGGAGCTGGGGTATTTATCCACCCGCTTCCCCATCACTGGCTGAAGGCTGTTCTTGGGAGGTGTTAATCAATCACCTGTCACTTGCAACCTGCTTCCTGGTAAGAGGGGAGGGCAGCAGGGCAGGGCACCCATTGCTCAGAGGTGGAGTCTCTATGTCGCTCCCCAACTGGAAACCCTGATGTGCCTCTGCATGTTGGTTGGCACTCTTGGTAACAAAGGAAAGAGACACAAAAAGGATTTTCTCATTCTTTCCTCAGAAAATTAAAGTCAGAGCTGCCTCCATTCCTGGATCTAGGGGAGTATAAACGTCCTTCTCATCCGCCGGCCCTGAGCTCTGTGTGTGCCTGCTTGGCTTCATCTCAGATGTGGCCTCTCCCCATGCAGCTGGCCAGATAGGGACCAGCAGCCCCCGACACAGTCCTGGCAGAGACCCAGCTTCTCTCTGCCTTTGAGTCCCAGCGATGACTGACTGGCCCTGCCTAGGTCACATGCTAACCCCTAACCCAATCCAGTGGCCAGAGGTATGGGTGGGACACCCTGATCACCCCAGACCAGGTCGTGTGCCCTCATTTGTGGATGGGTTGGTGTGGACAGTTTGACCGTCCACCTCCGCAGGACAACTTGGCATGGAAGGAGTGCTCTTGGTGGGACGGATGCTGGCAGACAAAGCCTGCATGCCCACTCCACGCCCCACTCTGAGGAGCAAGTCTTGGCACTTATCAGTTGGACCAGGCCCTCCGGGGTGGGGCTCCATGTCTGTCTGGTATCCTCTGCACTCAGTGTCACCTGCAGCCAGAGTCCATTTTAATTCCCTGAGTGTGCTACGCTCTCCCTCACAAGATATGTGCACTCACATCCAGACGTCCCTTACGCTCCAGCTTAGGTATCACCTCCAAAAAACCTATGAGATGCTCAGAGTGGGTGTCGTGCCCCTCAGACGTGCCCAGGATGCCCTATGGCCCTGCTGATGGAGCACTTTGCACACTGGAGCAAAATGCCTGTCCCTCGTCTGTCCTGTGTCCCGGGCATCCAGCCCAGCGCTGGACACACAGTAGTTGGCCAGTGTTATCTGTGGAATGAACACACCAGAGAGGACGCGCCTTAGCAAGACAGCCATGGGCTGGGGCTCAACAGACCTGGGTCCTCATCCCAGCTCCTCACACCACAACCTTGAACTGTCCCTTCACTACCTCGGGCTTCCTTCTGCCCCTGACACAGCCCAGGCAGCACCTGCTCTCCCTTCAGCCAAGGATAGGAAGGAAACTCAAATTCGCCTGGGGCCACAAAAGCATCTTGAAAAAATCCGTTCTTGCTTTTCATGCTCATCATTTCACACCTCTTTATGTATGTATATATTTTTTTCTACCTTTCATGTCTTTCTTTTTTTATCCAAAAGAAATTTGTCTATAACTAATCTGGATTTTCTCCCAGCTGCCACCCACTGGTTAGCAGGAAAATTAACTAAACATCCAATCTGGTTTAAAGCTTAGTCTAATCTGATGATTTAAACAGCCTCTTTAGATGATGTTCTCTCTCCCTGCAATAAAAATGCAGTTTCACAGAGAGCTAGGTTTCCCTGCTTCTCCCTGCAGGACGGTGTCTGGGCAGGTTGGAGGCTGGGAGAGGCGTAAGGCTTACATGCAGGAGTGGGGTTGGATGGGGGTAGCTGGCTCTAGCTTGGCGTCAGCTGCTGCCCATGACAACTGAGACCATCACAGGAGCCTCCTTCTGCCCTGGCCACCTGTTCTGGGCCACCCATATTCCCTTCATTCCCAGGGAGGCAGTAGAGTGTCGTTCTGAGAGCACAGGTGGGAGCAGCTGACTGACCTTGGGCAAGTTGCTTAGCCTCTGTGACCTCGGTTTCCTTATCTGTATATGTGGGGTAGGTAAGAATACCTGTTTTGTGGAGCTGGTGTGAGAATTCAACAAGTTAGCATTTAGAAACCACTTAGAAGAGTACCTAGCACAAATGAAGTACTATCTCAGTGTTGGCTTTGATGACGACAGTGATGGTGATGATTTTCTTCTCTTCTCCTTTCTCTCCCTGCCACTGCTAAGTTTTGGGGGAAGGAATCCCAGTGGGTGGTTGTTCTGTTTAAGCACTAGACAAAGCCAGCGGGAGCTCATCCCCGTGGCAGGAGGAACGGGGGTCTTGCCTCAAGAGCCCTCATCTCCTGTCCTTGAACCTCACAGCAAGATGAAAAGAAGCAGCGTCTGAGAACATTTGCCCTGAGCCGGGTACTGCTGCCTGACTCTATACACTCCCCGCCAGAGATCCTCACAACCACACCTTCAGGTAGATTGATTCTCCTTTCTTTTGTACAGATGCAGAAGCTGAAACCAGAATGATAGAGTCACTAATCCAAGTCCACACAGGACTGTGAGCCAGGAAGGCAGGATTCAGACCCAGGCCTCCTGACTGCAGAGTGCACGGTCCCAGCTACTGAGCATACCTGCTTCCCTTAAGAATGTTCACCAACCCCAGCCTGGCATGGGAGGCCCGAGGGGGTCTCTAACCGCTTCTGGCATCCTCGCCTTAGGGTTCCGATTCATGTCCGCGTGCTGGCCTCGCTGACTGTCATGCTGGCCATCTTCGTGGTGATGACCGTGCTGGTGAAGGTGGACACCTCCTCCTGGACTCACAGCTTCTTCGCCGTCACTATCGTCTGCATGGCGATCCTCAGCGGCACCTCCACCATCTTCAATAGCAGCGTCTTCGGCATGACTGGTTCCTTCCCCATGAGGAATTCCCAGGCACTGATATCAGGTGAGAGCTGGGGTCCAGACAGCTGAGCAGGTCAGTCTACTTGGGGGTTATTGGAAGGAGCCAGAGGTGAGCATGTGGTAGCCCTTCCAGAAAAAGAAATGAGTGTTAGTTGTGCTTCCATGATCTATTATTGTGTAACAAAGCACCCGAAAACTTCTTAGTGCCTTAGAACAATAAGGATCATTTCTTTGGCCCGTGTATCTGCAGTTTGGGTAGAAGTTCGCAGGGACAGCTTTCCTCCTCTGCTCCACGTGGCATCAGCCAGGATAGCTCGCCTGGAGCTGGAGGATCCACTTTCAGGATGGTGTGCTCACCCAGCTGGTGTGGTGGTGCTGGCTGTTAGCCGGAAGCTCAGCTGGGGCTGGGGCTGGGGCCAGGGTTTCTCTCCATGTGGTCCTCACCACGGCTGCCTGGGCTTCCCCATAGCATGGCCTCTGGGTTGCAAGAACAAGCATCCCAAGAGGCCCAGGCAGAAGCATTATTTCCTTTTATGACTTAGCCTTGAAAGACATTTGGGGCACTTCCACTATAGCCATAAGCCTACCTGGATTCATGGGGAGAAAACACAGACCCACATATCTCAGTGGGTGAGTATGAAAATCATACTGTAATGGGAGGGGAGACATAGTTGCAGCTCCTTTTGGAAAATACAGTCTGCCTACCAAGTGCGTTTCCTGAACCAGCGTTCCTTTCTTTCCCTGTCTCCTCTCCTCCTTTCCCTTCTCCTGTCCCCTTTCCTTCTCGTTATTTTTCCTTTCCCTTACCTTTTCCCCCTTCTTTTCTCCATCTTTTCTCCCCTCTATCTGTATTTCCTTCCTCTGTAATTTTGTAGAAGACCTACTATGTGCCAGGGATTCAAAGATGAACAAGACTCAGCCTCCCAGGAGCTGATAGCCTAGTAATAAACTTCTCTGTTACCCTGAACTTTGGCATTTTACGGGGCTGCTGACATGACTTGGGCGGACCCCTTTAACTAAAATTTTGATCCTAACCTAAGCCTGTTGCCTAGACCTTAGCAGTTCTGTTCTCTCACCCAAATGTCTCAACAAGATAAAAAGGAGCTGGGTCAGGAAGAATCTGTGCTTTCCCAGGAGACCACCATCCCTTAAAGCAAGATTGGGAGCTCAGCTGCTCTGTTCAGTGTCTCTGCATGTCCATGTTGTGTGAAGGGGTGCAGTAAGCATTTGCCCACTTGAGAAGCATTTTGCGAAGAATCTACTCTGTGCCCATTAATTGATAATGCCAAGTAGTATGTGACAGGGATGACAAATACCTGGACAAGTGTATATCTCCTGCCTGTTCCCACACCAGTGCCAGACATCACTAATCGATCTGTATCTTTCCTCCTAAGCGTCTAAATCCTTCTCAACATAGCACTGGAGACACTTACTGTCAACAGATCAGAGTTCAGATTTGAGCTCAAATCTGTTTGCCATTTTTGAAAGATTAGGCTTCTGGCTGTATCCTCAGAGAAACCCTTGGGCGTAAAGTAAAATAAAAGTGGACCCATCGCTAAGTTTCCTGAGTACAATCAATATGCCCCTAGCAGTGCTTCAAGAAGGGCATGCCTAAGCTGAGGGAAGTGGCCCCTGAACACTGGATTTAATCCCTTCAGTCATCCTGGTCTCTTGTCCCCTCATCTCCCTCCATCCTGCTAGAGGATTTTTCAATATAACAACCTTGCTGGCTCTCTCTCCAGGAGCCAGTGACCAAACACACCGATATGTTGGCAAGGCGCCCTTCAGGTTCATCTGGCCACCTGCGAACCTTCCAGAGAAGGAAACTCTCCCGTGCATTTTTAAGAAAGTCCATTTTTGAAAAAGTAGAGAAACCTAGTACTCACACTTCAGTATTAATTACGCTGGGCCCTAAGCCGTTGTCACCACTGTGTGCAGTTCCCAGTGGGCACCCATCACCCTGGAAGATGTGAGGTGTCCCGATCTTCCAGAGGCCTCAGTGCCACTCACCAGCCCCCGTTGTTTTTCGTCCAGAGGAGCCCATCTGTGAATTCTGTGTGTGTTGGCATCTGAGGAACAATTCATTTGTTTTGTACTGGTGTTTTTTTAAGTCCCTCGTTTGCATGTATTTCCATAACTGATGAGATAGAAGTAGGGAGTCATGAAGGATGAGCTCCTGGAGGCCTGGTTTGTTGTTGATGATAATATTATAAATCTCTACAAGTTGGGAAGAGAGAGAGGAAAATCAACAGGCAGCGATGTTAAGATCTCTTCCTCAGGGCAGCTAGGGAATGTCTTATGGAGTTTAACTCCAGTTCTTACAAATCACCCAGGTGGGGATTACCGCTTCTCAGAAGTTGGCACCCTCTTGGCAAAGAGTTTACCCTGTTGTTGCTGTTTTGATGTAGGAAGGACAGAAATAACCAAACACCTAATTGGGAATCTGAGAGGATTTCTATGGCACGTCTCAGTACCAGACCCTGTCCCGCTTTACATGTAATGATCCTCTTAATCTTTGTAACAGCCCTAAGAGGTGGGTTTTAACATCCCCATTTTACAGATAAGGAAACGGAGGCACAGAGAAGTTAAGTGACTTGCTGAAGGTCACACACGTAGAAGTGGTAGAGCCAGGGTTGGACTCGGATGTTTTGATTCTAGAGTCCGTGCTAGAATTGAAACATCGCTATGCTAACTTGCATTTCCTTGCCCTCCTCTCAGATCCCAGCCTCTGGCCCCCCCAGGCTAATAGAACTCATATTGAGGAGGTTGGGGAGAAAAAGAGCCACAGAGGTGTCAGTCAGAGTGTGGGTGAGGCAGCGAGGATGGGCATCGTGGTGGACGAGGGCCCAGCTGTCCCTCTCCCACCTCTGCTCTGTGCAGCAATGGGCAGTGAAGTGGTGCCTGGTCAGACCTGCCAAGTAATGACAAAGCAGCTCGTGCCCACACGGGCCAGTTGGCTGTTTGCAGTCAGTGGCCCTCTTGCCTCCTTGAGACTCAGTATCCTGATCCTCTAACGCAGGCAAATCCATCCGTGCAGCCAGGCAGTCTTGTATTCACAGGCACTTACTGTGTTGATCCTATTGGACGCATCCATTGTTTTTTCCATTCACTGTTTCCATTTCCATCCCACTGTAGTCTCATGGGAGGGACAGGACAAGTGTGAGTCCCATCTTCCAGGCAAATAAACAGGCTGAGAGGAGTAATGATCTGCTCACATGTGACCATGTATAAGCTCTGACTCGTGGCCAGCACCAGTTGACCACCCACGGTTGTGAGGGTTCAACAGAGAAGTAAGACACATGGCCTGCCTCCCAGAAGTGACTGTGTGATTGTGGTGAAGAAGGGGGCTGACATTTGTAGAAAGCCTGCTGTGTGCTGGGCTCTTTCTAAACATCATCTGATTCAGTCCTTGCTCTGCAAGGCAGGTGTCATTGTCCCCATTTTACAGATGAGCAAACTCTGGTCCCAAGAAGTCATGTTGTCCCCAGGTCACAGCGAGCAAGTGGCAGAGTCAAGGGTCAGATGTACATCTGCTTGGCTCCTGGACCCATGGGTCCCCTCGGCTGGGTTGTGCCGCCTCTTCTGTTAGGCAGCAGAGAAAGATGTGGCACGCGGTCACCTGGGCCACGAGCCGAAGCCCTCGGCAGGAGCGCACATTCCATGTGGTGGGGCAGTTGCGTGCATGCGAGTGTGTGTATGAGTTTGGGGTAGCATGGTGTGTGAGTATATAGGAGTGTGTTACTGAGTGTGTGTGTGTGTGACAGTGCGGTTTGTGACTGTGTGTCGGTGTGTGTGTGTGTGAGAGCTTGTAGCCTATGTGTGTGTATGTGATTGTGTGTGTGTTAGTGAGCGTGCATGCGTGTTCACACGTGTATGGTGCACAGCTGCCGGGGGGTACAAGGTAAGCTCCATGGGTGACTTTCTAACCGGTAAGGACTCCCCAGATCGGCTGGCCTCGCTCGAGGCAGCGGGGAGCCTGTGCTCGGACAGGCCGGAGCCTCTTCCATGCCCCTTGGAGAAGAGCTGGGCTGGGGATACCCTCGCAGAGTCAGAAAGCTCACGGCTGCAGGACCCTCCGGGTCTGCCAAGGCCTCGCCGTACTGTGAGAACAGCAACGTTCTTCTCAGCAGGGACAGCGTGGAGCTGGAGTGGAGCGCAGGCAGGCGCGAGAGGCAGGGAGGACGGGCCCGCCCTGACCATCCGTGGGGGGTCCCACGCTCTCTGCAGGAGGAGCCATGGGGGGCACCCTCAGTGCTGTGGCCTCGCTGGTGGACCTGGCGGGGGCCAGTGACGTGACGGACAGCACCCTGGCCTTCTTCCTGACGGCGGACGTCTTCCTGGCGCTCTGCATCGGGCTCTACCTGCTGCTGCCGCGGCTGGACTACGCCAGGTGAGGCCCGCGCTAGCTCTCTGCGGCATCCTTCTCTCATGTATGCTTATACCTTTATCCTGTCTGCTTGAGTTCTTCTATCCTCTAGCTAGAGCCCATGTTCGTTTCCTGGTTTACTGCCTGTCTCCCCGCTGGAGTGTGACCTCCCCTGAGGGCAGAAATAGAGTGGGTTTTGCTCTCTGCTGTATCCCGTGCCTCGAGCTGTGCCTGGCTCGTAGTTGTTGCTCAGTAAATTGGCTGGGCCGTTGGACATGAGAAGTTGGCTTTGCGTAGCAACCCCAAGCAGCTGCGCCCCTGGAGTCTGCGTGTTTTCTGTCAGAGAGGGCAGGTGGCGGAAGTGGGACCTGAGGAAGGACAATGATGAAGAGTAGCTCCTTGGGCTGCGCACCTCCCCTGCTCCTGCTCTGTGCTCAGCCCGGCCTCACGGGGCTTCTTAAAGCTCACACACCCGCTTCTCATGGGGGGCAGCACTGTGACTTATCGTAATTGTGCCCGTTCACACATGAGAAAACCAGGCTCAGAGAGGCTGAATTACTTGCCCGAGTCCCACAGCCCGTCGGCAGCAAAACCAGCACTGGAGCCCAACTCCAAACCTCTGATTCTAACCCCCGGCTCTCGGGGCCTCTCGACCCTGCAGGACCGCTTTCCTCGCCTTAGTCTCTCTCGCTCTCTCTCTCCTTCCTCCTTTTCCTTTTTTGCTTCCTGCTACTCTTTAAAAAATGACCTGTGACTTTTTCTTGCTTTTTATTCTTTTCAATGCATTTTCATAACCATTGTCGTATTTGATATAGGAATGGCAGGAATTATATTCCCCATTATACAGGTGACTAGACGGAGACAGAGAAGGCCAGGTGCTTGGCCTGTGGTCCCACAGCGTGCGAGCCACAGAGCTGGGCGAGAGCGCGGGTCCTGGCTCTGCCGGATCCACGGGAACCGATTTGGTGTGGGGGGCACTGAGCTAAGCAGTCCATTTTTTCCCCTTAGGATATAGGACAGCCTTGTGCAGTTTTTACTGTATTTTCCCATTTTACCAATGAGGAAACTGAGGCTTTGGAGAGTTAACAGACATGCCCAGGTTTCTTACCTGGTGAGTCGTAGGTGGGCATTGGAACCTGGAGCCGTTTCCCGGCTGCACCATTGCCACTGCATCCTGCTGCACCCCTGGCTTGTGACGGCGAGGTCCTTCCTCACCACTGACTCCTCCTGTCCCTGTGAGAGTCGCCTCGTTCATCCCCAGAGCCCCCTGCCTTCACCAGAATCCTGAATCTGCCGGGGCAGGTTGCTCTCCCCAGTTAGAGGATTGTTGTAACTTCAGCTGGCCTCCGTGGCCTCAGGAGGGTAAAAGGGGACTGAGTGATGACACCATGTACCCCAGGTGGCTACAGACCTGAGTCTGCCCACCCCCTCCCTGCCCCTTCAGGGCTGTCATCAAAAGCTATCCAGCTGTGCTCCACGATGATGCCCCTGTGATTCCTGGGGTCTGTCTGGCTCGCTGTCCCCCCAGCCCCTCATATGCTGCCTGACACCTTGTTGCTGCTGACTAAATTATTTTGAGTCGATGAACAGAAGGCAGGAGGTTCCCGCTACTCCTGCTGTTTCCCTGTGTCCTGTTTCAGGGAGCCTCGCGTGGGCTGTTTACACCGGGGTGGCCAACCTTCCTTGTTTGCCTGGGACTGAAGTCCCAGGGGTTCCCAGAACCGGGAGCTTTCAGTGCTAAAACCAGGATAGTCTCGGGCAAACCAGGACAGGTGGTCACCCTAGTTTTCAGTCTCACTTAAGCAAGCCAAAATCCTTTCCAGCTGAGCACGTGAGACAAGAGAACAACCCAGGGCTATGCCAGCCCATGGAAGTTTCTATTTCTTTGCATATTAACACTTGGGTCAAGGCTTCTGGGTTTACAGAAACCCATCTGAGGAAGGAGCTTTAGCGCTGTGCTCCCAGGGCTGCTCAAACTAAATCTTACTTAAAAGGGAGCCCATAGGCGCTGCACCCAGGAGGGCTGGGCTAGGCTGCCCCATCCCACTCAGGAGGAACTGAGCCTCACGCAGTGGCGGAAGCTGCTGACTGCGGTAGGGTGAGATGGGGCAGTTAGATTTGGACGAACTTATGAAGAAGAGCTTTGACCAGGAGAACTTGGTGGGCAGCTTCCTCAGAGCAGACTAAGGCAAGGACTTGATGCTGAGTAGAAGCAGAAGTAAGAATAGTCCTTTCTCTAAATAGTGATTGGGAAACAAGACAAGGTTTAAGACCGAAGTGCTCAGCTCAGCATTACATGGAAAAGTGATTCTGGGGAGGAGTCCTCCCACTGACTCGCTTATGGACAGTATGTAGGCTCTTAGGATGGGAAGGCTGGCAGGGATCTCAAACTACAGCTACAGAGCCCCTCCATTTTACAGAGGAGGAAACTGAGGCCCCGAGAGGGGAGTACCTGGCCTGAGGTCACAGTGGGGAGGCAGAAGTAGTGCTGAAACCAGAACCCAGCTATCACCAACCTGCTGTTCTCCCCGGCACCACACCAGTTCTCCTGTTTGAGATATATTAATACAATCAGCCCATGTCTCCTGGTTTTTAGGCACCCAAGGCCCAGAGAGGTTGAGTGACTCAGGAAAGGTCACACAGCAATGCAAAGAGACCCAAGCCTTTTCTACTCTGGTCAGAGTAGCAGAAATTGAAAAAATTGATCATATTCAGTGTTGAGTATATGCGGGAAAAGATACTTTTATAGGCTTATCAGTTCTTTCAACAATTATGTTTTGAAGGGTTATTGTGTGCCCAGAGATTTAGCTGGGAACAGCCAAATGTGTCTTTGCCCCAGAGAGCGGTCTTCTACTGAAGGAGACAGATGATAAACCAGTAAACCAACACAATCATTATAAATTGTGGTCAGTTCTTTTTAGAGAAACAGGTGCTCTCATGGAGATTGAAGGGTTAGGTTACTTTAGTTAGGGTAGGTAGGTGGTACAAAGCAGAGATAAATTGGTTCTCCCTATCTGGAGAGCAGTTTATCAATATCTATCAAAATTTTAAAGACACAAACCTTGTGATCCAGCAGTTCTTCTTCTAGAAATTTGCTCTACCGAAATACTAGTATATATGTGCAAGGATTTATGTATAGGGACATTCATTGCACGATTATTTGTAGTAGAGAAAAACTAGAGCTAACCTAAATGTCCAGCATTAGGGGAGCAGTTAAATTGTCTATCCATACAGTGAAATACTCTGCAGCAACAGAGACAGAGCCGTCTGTCCCTGTGTGAAGGGATGGCCAAAAGATACTCTTCTTTAGGCAATTGTGCGTATACATTTATGTATAATAGTTATGCATGTAGACAGTTATATAATGTATTTATATTGTGTTAGTTATACTGTTGCAAAAAGTTTTACAATATGTATAGTTTGATCCCACTTTTGCTTAAGAAACATAGCTGTGTGTGTGTGGTGTTTGCATGTGCATGGAACAATATACACCAGACTTTTAATGATCTGTATCTCTAAGGAGTGAGACCAGCGGTGGGAGGTGAGAGTTCTTGTTCTACTGTATCATTCCTCTTATGTGTTATTTGGGTTTATTGCATCAAGCATGTGTTACTTTTATAATTTAAGATTTTAAATTACTTTTACATTTGAAGAATAAATGCTACTTTAGCTCCACCTCTCCCCACCCCCAAAATCAAACAAAAATAAGTGAGTGAAGACTGGATCCCAGGCTCACCATGCAGTGGTCAGTGCTGGTCTCCTCTCTCCCTGCTCATGGCACGGCCAGCACCACAGAACAATGGGCTGGAGTCCAGCCTTACAGGCAGCTCCAGGACAGGAAGGCTGGGGATTGTGCAGGTCTCCCTCTGGCCACCCCGCAGCACACGTGTCATCTGAGGGCATCCTGGGGCTTAGACTTTACATGCTGGACCTAAAGACCGTCCCCGGCCTTGTCTCTGAAAATCCCGAGTGACCCTGCTTTCCAGCCCCTCTTACCACCAGCCTCTCTCCTGCAGGTACTATATGAGGCCCGTCTGGCCGGCTGTGTTTTCTGGTGAAGAGCAGCTGCCCCAGGACTCCCCCAATCCCCCTTTGGTGGCCCCTGGATCCAGCGACTCCCAGACACCACCCCTCCGCCCCATCTTGAAGAAGACTGCCGGCCTGGGCTTCTGCATCATCTACCTCCTCTTCATCACCAGCCTCGTCTTCCCCGCCATCCTCAGCAACATCGAGTCCCTCAGCAAGGGCTCGGGCTCGCCGTGGAGCACCAAGTTCTTTGTCCCCCTCACCGCCTTCCTCCTGTACAACTTTGCTGACCTGTGCGGCCGGCAGATCACAGCCTGGATCCAGGTGCCAGGGCCCAGGAGCAAGGTGCTCCCCGGGCTTGTGCTCCTCCGGACCTGTCTCGTCCCCCTCTTTGTGTTCTGCAACTACCAGCCCCGCCTCCACCTGCACACGGTGGTCTTCCAGTCTGACGTGTACCCGGTGCTCTTCACCTCTCTGCTGGGGCTCAGCAACGGCTACCTCAGCACCCTAGCTCTCATCTATGGGCCCAAGATCGTGCCCCGGGAGCTGGCCGAGGCCACTGGGGTGGTGATGTCCTTTTACATGTGCCTGGGCCTGGTGCTTGGCTCGGCGTGCTCTGCCCTGCTCGTGCACCTCATCTAGGAGGGGCGATGGCTAGACCTCGGTGCTGTGCGATGCCTGGGAGCCTCAGCAAGATGGGCAGGAAGTGCCAGGAGGGCCCAGGCAGCGAGCAGGAAGGGCTGGGGTTGGGCTCTGCAGAGCACAGATCACACCCGGGCCTCGTTGCTGCCAGGGAGCTGGGACCAGTGCTGTCGCCGGGACCAGGTAGACATTCCAGATACTTTGACAGATGTCCTGAGACGTTTTGAGGACCAAAGACACCTGAATAAGACACAGTTACAAGTTACACAGAAAGCTCCTGGCCGATGGGTGCTTTCTGCCTGTTGTTATTCCCTCTTGGGGAAGGTGTTGCCAGTGTTCAGCTCTTGAGTTGTTACAGGGTGAGTGCCAAGACCGTCTACAGGCCCTTTGCCTTCTCCCAGCCTTGCTCCTTCCAGCTGATGGCAAGATGCGAGACTCCTTAGCCCTCCCTACCCGGAGGAGGTCCCCCTGGTGTGGCCAGCCCTCAGGCCTAAGACCCAAGCCTGTGCAGACCTCCACTTTCCACCAACCAGACTGGGAACCCCGGGAAGACAGGCCTTCCAGGAGCCCTTCCTTCCCTGGACATGGGCTCCAGAGGGCCTCCCTGCTGTACCCAGGACCAAGCATGTCAGGCCTGGATTTCAAACAGGGATGCTTAAAGTGGTCTATGGCCTGGGTCAGGGCAGGGTTTAGTGTCCATGTTTACAGTATGTCAAGGCCATTGGTTCAAGGGCCTAATAAATACCTGGGTATTTAATGAAAGCCTTATTGGTGGCTGTTTTAGGGTCTTGGCAGGAAACAGCATACTCAAATTGAGTAATTTAAGGATATTTGAAGAGTGGGTGTAGTAACCCTAAGGGGTTATGCATTATATCCCAGAAGTACTGGGCTGGCCAAAAAGTGCTTTCGGGTTTCTCCGTAAGACGTTGGCCAACCCAATAGTAAGGCTGCTCTACCCCAGGCCTGAAGGGAGGGACATGTCCAGCCTGCTGTGACCCACAGGAGGCGTGTTCCCTCCTCCCGTCCATCTCCTCTGCGCCCCTGTGGACTGAGTCACAGCCAAGGAGCAGGCGGAAGATGGAGACTGGACTGGAGGGGCAGAGGGTGTCCAGAGGGGGCCAGTAGCCCCTTCACCTTCCTAGGTTGGTTTATTATGAACATCAGCTGAGCTCTGAAGCTTTAGTCAACAGAATTAGGTGTTGCTTTGTCCTGTTTTTTTCTGGACACAGTCGTATATTTTGTAGCTGTTGTTTCAAAAGGCAACCCCTCAGGTTCTGAGGCCTGCACACACTTGTGATTGCCTGACATGAGTAGTAATTTATATTTTTTCAGGTTCCTTGAAGGCTCCCGCAAGGCTGTTCCTTGGGGGAGCAGGCTGACATGGGAATCCGAGAGAGGAAGGAACTAGATCAGACCAGGAGTTTTCTCAAGAGCTGTGCGGGAAGCACAGAGCTTGCCCCGAGAAGTGGCAAAACGCTGAGAGCCGTGAATCAACCGCTCCTGCTCTGAAGCGCGCCGGATCCGAGATGTCCCGTGGACAGCTGATAGAGCTGGAAGCAGCCGGTAATCCACCCAGTGTCAGCAGTTGATGCTCCCCACCGACTCGGCTGGTACACGCTCCCTCTCTTTGGCCAGAGAATTGAAAAGGACACCCTTGAAAGGTTTTCTGAAACTTGATACTTGGGAAAAAAATTTTATTTTAAAAATAAATTCTCCCCTCCCCTTGCAGGAAGTTGAAATCTCCCCCTTGGTTTTTTTCCACTGACTTCAATGCTGTTGATCACTTGGGGCGTCTGTCTGGGAGGTGAGGTGACGCATCTCAACCTCAGGTATCTTATCAATGGGGAGCATGTCTGTTTTAAGGTACAACAGCGGTCTGAGCTCAGGGGTAGGGACCGCCCTGGAGCTAACAGAGGAGGAGGGCTGGGGGCCTCGCATGCTCTGTTGAAGGGGGGTAGCTTTCCCGTTAGTGAGTTGATTTGGAATCAGCATGGAGTGAATGGGGAAGAGGGTGGCCAGCGTGATGATGCAGCGTTGAGGGGAGCTGAGGAGATGACGGGCTCGCAGTGCCAGCTGTGCTGCCGCGGCCGCTGCCGGAAGAGGGGCCGGCTGCTTGGCTGGTGGGAGGGTTATCCGGGCTTTTGCCCACTTTTCTTTGTTGCTCACTTTAGTGGGCATTTTGCAAAGGATCATTCCTTCTCAGGGAGGAAGGTAAATAAAAATACATCTCCAAGTAGAGGGGCAGACAGTGGAGTTCAGTCACCCTTGTCGCCCATTTATTGTAATAGCAGCTCATGGGGCTTGTCTGCTCTGGGTCTCAAGTCTCATGTGACCCCAGGAAGCTTGTGGAACTAGCTCACGTGTTTTGGGGCGTGAACAAAACTTGCTAAAGAGAAGGGGATTTTTCAGTGAAAGAGGTGGAGGAGAATCCCTGAGAGGTTGCCTTTGTCTGGTAGTACTCTGATTTAATCCCAAGTGGCAGCTTTAGTGCATGCCCTTGTGTATTTCCATGCCATACACGTCTTCATTTTCCTCCTTTCATTCAACAAAGACAGCTAGAGGCAGCCAATTGACTCTTTAACTAGTGGGTTCCTACATGCATGGGGACACGAGGAGGCTTGAGCCAGGTGTGGGTATTATTAGCAAAGCCCATTCATTTTGCTGTCTTCAGCCCAGTGCTCCTGAGAACACCCGGGACCCTCTAATCAGCTTTGACGTTATGTGAGGGGGGGGTTACTGCAGGGTCCTGGCTTCTGAGACCATGGCATGCTTTACTACAGAACTTCAGATAGAAGAGAGAAAGCCAGAAGTCAGTTGAAAGATTTTATTCTACTGGAGGTTAAATTTAAAGCCCATGCTCATCTTTTTTTTTTAATTGAATTATAGTTGATTTACAATGTGTTAATTACTGCTGTATAGCAAAGTGATTCTGTTATACATATATATATATTCATTTTTTATATTCTTTTCTATTATGGTTTATCATAGAATATTGAATATAGTTCTCTGTGCTAGACAGTAGGACCTTGTTGTTTATCCATTCTAGATATAAAAGCTTACATCTGCTCACCCCAACCTCCCGCTCCATCCCTCCCCCAACTGCTTCCCCTTGGCAACCACCAGTCTATTCTCAAGGTCCATGGTTCTGTTTCTGTTTCATAGATAGGTTCATTTTTTTGTTTGTTTGTTTTTGTTTTTTGCGGTACGTGGGCCTCTCACCATTGCGGCCTCTCCCGTTGCGGAGCACAGGCTCTGGATGCGCAGGCCCAGTGGCCATGGCTCACGGGCTCAGCCGCTCCACGGCACGTGGGATCCTCCCAGACCGGGACACGAACCCGTGTCCCCTGCATCGGAAGGCGGACCCTCAACCACTGCGCCACCAGGGAAACCCATAGATAGGTTCATTTGTGTCATACTTTAGATTCCACATATAAATGATATCATATGGTATTTGTCTTTCTCTTTCTGACTTACTTCACTTAGTATGATAATCTCTAGTTGTACCCATGTTGCTACAAATGGCATTATTTTGTGCTTTTTTATGGCTGAGTAGTATTCCATTGTATATATGTACAACATCCTCTTTTTTCTTTTTTATAAATTTATTTATTTTTGGCTGAGTTGGGTCTTCGTTGCTGCATGCAGTCTTTCTCTAGTTGGCGGTGAGCGGGGGCTACTCTTCGTTGCGGTGCATGGGCTTCTCATTGCAGTGGCCTCTCTTGTTGTGCAGTACGGGCTCTAGGCGTGTGGGCTTCAGTTGTTGTGGCGCATGGGCTCTAGAGCGCAGGCTCAGTAGTTGTGGCACACGGGCTTAGTTGCTCCGCGGCATGTGGGATCTTCCCGGACCAGGGCTCAAACCCGTGTCCCCTGCACTGGCAGGCAGATTCTTAACCACTGCGCCACCAGGGAAGTCCAGTACCACATCTTCTTTATCCATTCATCTGTCAACGGACATTTAGGTTGTTTCCGTGTCTTAGCTATTGTGAATAGTGCTGCTATGAACATAGTGGTGCACGTATCTTTTTGGATTATAGTTTTGTCTGGATATATGCCCAGGAGTGGGATTGCTGGATCATATGGTAGTTCTATATTTAGTTTTCTGCGGAACCTCCATATTGTTTCCCACAGTGGCTGCACCAACTTACATTCCCACCAACAGTGTAGGAGGGTTTCTTTTTCTCCACACCCTCTCCAGCATTTGTGACTTGTAGACTTTTTAATGATGGCCATTCTGACTGGTGTGGGTGGTACTTCATCGTAGTTGTGATTTGCATTTCTCTGATAATTAGTGATGTTGAGCATCTTTTCAAGTGCCTATTAAGCCCAAGCTCATCTTAACCCTGTGTGCTTTCTGAATGAAAGTATCTAGTTTCTACTTTACCAACATCACTTCCTTGGTGGCAGCTTTGTCGGCGCCGGTTATGCCTGCGGTCTGAGTCACTGCTGCTCTCCACCCATTGGCTGGGGTCAGCCCAATTTCCAATCCGGCTTTGACCCAGGCAGGATCCCACAAGGAATTTCAGCCCCACTAGCCGGCGGAGGCAGGGACTAGCCACCTGGCCACAGACCCAGGGTACTGGGCAGCCTTTCCATCAGCTGCTCAGACTCCTGGCCCAGTGCTCCCTGTGCCAGATGCTTTATCTGCATTATTCCCCCATCTGTAGCTGAACACAGTGAGGCTCAGAGAGGTTGAGTAACTTACCCAAGATCACTCAGCTACTAAGTGCCCTAGACAAGAAACCTAGGTCTTCCTGAACTCAGAGGTCCTCACCCACCCTGCCCTCATATTCCCATATTGAACCTTCATCTTCTCCTTGGTTCTGTCACCCCTGTTTCTCACTCACGGATTGCTGGAGTGTTCTTCTGAGTAGATACAGTGCCCAGAACCCTGGCCTAGTTGATCTGACTACTGCAGCTGGCCAGACCCCATACTGGACTGGGCCCCCATGGATGCACACCCTGGGCCACGTCAGGCTCACCACTCTGACCACTCCTTGTCAGGCACGGCATCTTGGGCTGCTTCCAGGCCTGCTCTGTCCAGTCCATTTCAGTCCCCAGCCCCTGCCCTCCTGGTCCCATGTCCCCATCTCCCCCACGCCAGCCCCTGGTGCTGAGGTCACCCCAGCATGACTGCTGCTGATGGACCCACCAGGCACTGGCTGTGTGAGTTACGAAGCCACCCTGAGCCAGTTTCCTCATCTGCAAAGTGGGTGGTAAGTCCAGGAGTTGTGACTACCCGCGGTGCCAATGAACTACCCCAGGCAAACCTCATGGCCAGGCAGAGCTGCATCAGCTCACAGCGTTTGTAACAAGGTGACTTGAGGGCACAGTGCAAACCCTCTGCTCCCGCCCAGGAGCTGGCCATGCGGGAGTTAGAAAGGCAGCATCAGCCTGAGAGGACAACCTCAACGTCAGGCTGCTGTGGGCTTGACTCCAAAGGAGAGCAATGATGACGGCTGTGCTCTGTGCCCCACAAGAGTCCAGTCAGCTGACCCTGTGCACCCCACTGAGAACAGTTCCTGCCCTTGACTGCAAGTTAAAGGGAGATCAGAGTCTGCAGCTTGGGATGGGGGAGTCAGTCATAGCTTCTGATGCCCGGCAGAGGCTGGGATTCTGGTTCTGCCGCCTCCTAGCTGGGTCACATTGGCCCAGTCTCGCTGACACCTTCTCACGTCTAAAATGAAAAGTCTCTCAAGGCTGTTGGAAGGATTAAATATGCCCCAGTATTGTAGGTCAGAGTACCTAGCATATAGCAGATCCTCAACAAATGTGTTTTCTTCACACTCTTTGCTGCTGCCTGGACAGTCTGTTGCGATGCCCAATGCCTCCCCCATGGCGGGCACCCTGTACCCAGTGCTCAGTGCCCACCCTTTGTCTGGTCCCCAGGCCCAGCATTTGTCTGGGCCAGCACCTCCAATTCTGATGCCTGCTGTTTGATGCCCAGGCCCCTGCCTGGGTCCTGCCTGACCTGGGGCAGGCAGTGTGCACGAGGCAGAAAGCTGGAAATCCAAGACCCCAGACCAAGCTCTGCCCCTCGCTCTGATCTCTGGGCAAAAGCCACTTCACTTTTTTCTAAGCCTCAGCTGGAAAAAATAGACACCCCAACACTTACCCTGCCTTCCTCGTGGACATGTGGCCAGGTACCCAGACGCCTTTTAGAAAGGGCCATCTGGTTGTGTCCAAAATGGTTCCGAGAGTCTGCGCCCTGGAGCCAGGACTGTCTAGGTTTGAGCCCGCACCACTTCCTAGCTGCACGACCACGGGAAAGTTCAACCTGACTCTGTTCTCGCAAAGACAACGGCGGTGATTGTAGTCCCGGCCTCACGTCTGGTGGTTGTATACACTGGATGGTAACCAGGAATGCGTATAAAACATTTAGAGTTGAGCCTGGTGCATAATCAGTGCTAATCACCTCCTCCTAGAAGGCTGTGTCTTCAGACCTTTCCTGTTTACCTGACGCTACACTGTCAGTACTAACCCACTGCCCTCGTTTCTCTTCCTCACTGGATGCTGGGCTGGCCTCCGCCTCCCAGCTCCTGGCCCCTCCCCTGCACCAAGTGCTGCCCGTAGTTGGGGCCAATAGTCTGCTTGGAGGAGCTTCCCCAGGAATGTGGCTTTATGGTGCTGCTCACCCAGTGATGTTTTTAAAAAGGGAAAAAGAAGAGAAAGGGAAGGGAGGAAGGGAGGAGGAAGGAAGAGAAAGGAGGAGATGAGGATGGGCTGGGAGTCTGGGGTCTGCTCTCGGATGCAGGCAGGTTTGTGAATGAGAGTAAGAGGGCATCATTTAAGTCTCTTAAGTGCAGAGTTCTGGGAAGATTCCAGCTGTGTCCACTGGCTCTGTCTGGACAGTACAGATGCTCTTTTCCTTTTCTCATCGCCTGCTTGTTTCACCTGCCCACCATTTTGGTGGAGGCAGCTGGAAAGGCATTTCTGGCCCATGGGATGACACTCTGCTTTGTTATCCGCAGGCGGGGTGTGGTGCCTTTAACCTTGGAAGAGCACTCGTCGGATAAGGGGTTTCTCTGCTGGGTGATGTCACAGACCACCGCTCTAAGGGAGACTCTGAGGCACTGGCCTGGCTGAGAGCCTCTGAGCAGGCCTGGCTTCTGTAGCAGGGCAGGGCACGGCCTGCATCACAGTAAAGGAGGTGCTGATTACTGAGCACCTACAATGGCTAGGCTGTGCCATGTATAAGTACCCTGCCAGGTGGGGCTGGCATCCCATTTCACAGAGAGGGAAACTGGGACTCAGAGGGGTTAAGTCGGCGAGGGGCTGAATTGGAATTCAGACCAGGGCGGTGAGACTCTGAAGCCTGTCTCCTCTCCACTCCGCTGCCTTAGAAGAGTGAGAGGGCACTGCCAATTTAAATGGTTTGCAGATCTGAGGAGCCCCGGGCCACATGCTGGGTGGGCGGAATGGGGTTCCAGGAGGCTGGATTAAGCTGTCCAGTGTGAGTGACAACAGGCACCCAGCCTGCCCTCCGTGCCTCTGTGGGATTTGGTGCGGAGTCACTGGTCTTCAGTAACCAAGGCTACAGTCTTCATGGGCGCTTGAACCACGAGCTCACCAAGCTGAAGGCAAGGTTTACAGAGGTGTGATAGAGGCAGGAGCCTCACTGTGTGGACCTGACATGTCAGACGCCTTGCGTGTATCCGCTCCAGGGTACCAAGGAACCAGGGGGCCCATCTTCCCAGACACAGAGCAACATGTGGCGTCCTGGGATCACCACACCTCCTATCCCTGACTTAAACACACACCCAGAGCTGGGAGGGGCCCTGCGGTCACCGAGTCCACACCCTGCCTCTTGGCAGGGCGATACTTGGGTTGCTCTAGACGGGCTGGCACCAGGCCTGTGCTGTCCTGCAGATTCTTCCAGATGGAGTCCCGGAGCCCCAAGGAGACTGAGCATCCTCAGTCCCGCTCTTATTCTGGAAACAGCCTCATGTTCCCAGCACACCTCTCACACACTTCACTCTGGACAGAAGAAGGACATGGGATCTTTTCCCCAGCAGTCTCACCCGACAGCATCCATCCCTGCTGCTCTGGTCCCAGTCCTGCTCTCTGGAGTTTAATGAGGGCGGAATGTCTAATGCGCCTAGACTTCTAAGTCCTTCCTACTTCCTTCTAAGACTCTTACCCAGGTCTCGACTGGAGACCTCTGGATGGAATGCGAGGCTCACGGAACCCTGAGATCATATTCGGAAGTTGGCGTGCTTGCCGTGGACCAAGGAGCCATAGCTTCCATCAGTTGTCAAAGGGGCCATGTTCCAAGGCTTCAGAGCCCCTGGGTGCCTGGCTACAATGACCTGTCCCATCCGATGGTGTCCCTGTACTGGGCACAGTGCTGAAGGGCAGGACTCTGGAGCCAGGCTGCCTGACTTTGAATCATGACTCCATCTCTTATTGGTGATTTTGGGCAGGTTTCGTAACCTCTCTCAGTTTCCTTATCTATAAAACAGGGTACCTGCCCTCATGGGGTTGTTGTGAAGATTAAATGAGTTAATCCACATAAAGTTCTTCATCTGTGCTAAAGTATTCCTTCTCCTCATCACCCTGTGAAGTCAAGTCAAGGGTGATCCTCACCCCTCTTCTGATGAAGAACAGTGGAGACTGTAACTGAGGAACAGAGCCTCTGCCTGCAAATGCAGCAGGTCCTGCCGGCTAGCCAGTGAGGTCACTGCAGAGAGGAAGTTGGCCTGTGACGCTCTCAGGGGTGGGAGGGCTCCATTTAGGGAAGCTGGGAAATAAACTGGATCTGCCAACAGTTTCAGTCACGGGACACAGGAGGCTGGAGGGGGCTTTAGGTATGAGTCAGAAGCCACACAGCCAAATGGGCCTGACACCCTGGCCTGTGAGCAGTTCCATGATGGCCTCCTTGAGGCCACCCTATCTAATCTGATTTCCAGAGAAACAAGAGCCACGGTTTATCCAGCACTATGAGCCGAGCATGTTAACACGTGATCTTAATCCATTCAATCCCACTATGAGGAAGTAGCATTATCCCCAATTTATTGGTGCCAAAACTAAGATTCAGACATAGCTGCTAAGTGGCAGAACTGCGATTCAAAGCCAGGTCGGTCTGACTCCAGGACTCCAGCTCCTAAAGATTTTGACAGCAGCAATTCGCATCAGAATCGCCAGAGCACTTGAGAGACTGCAGACTGCTGCACCCACCTGCAGGGATTCCCATTTCACAGGTCTGGGGTGGGGCACGAGAAGGCGCATTTTTTAACAAGTTCCCAGGCGGTGCTGATGCTGCCAGTCTAGGAACCCCACTTGGAGAACCAAAGGTGCTGGGCCACCAGAGACGGATGAGGGGCTGTCAGGAGCTGATGACCTAGCCTGAGCAAAGAGAGAGCAAGGGCTCTGTCTGCTCCCGTTCCAGTCGGGGGCTCAGAACTGGAAGGTCTTTAAAGTAGCAAACGCACTGTGGATGCTCGCACATCGTTCCTTAAGCTGATCACGGATCGGGGCAGAGACTGTTTAAGTGCCAAGCTCATCTTCTCCACCAGCCCCCAAGGTTGGCGCCCCATGGCTTTACTCCTCAGTTGCATCTTTCCCACCTGCTCCCTTCACCATCAGTATTCAGGAGGAAGGAGGGAGTGAGAAAGGGTAGGGCCTGAGGGCTGAGTCAGCCCCAGCCCACTGCTTGGAGTTGCAAGTCGGGGGGGGTGCAGGGCCGCCTCCTGCTAGGGGTGCGGTCACGCCTCCTACCTGTTCTCGGGCACCCATTAGCTGCTGAGGTGGTATTAACTGTTTTTCATTTTGCTGAGTCTTTGCTGAGACTCAAAAAGGGAAATGAGCCATTACCAGACAGCAGCCCTTTTTGAAACAGAAACTGAATTGACTGCATTTTCTAATAACATTTTGTGAGCTAAGAACGCAGAAGTCTGGCCTTGCTTTATCAAAGTCGTCTTTCAGAAGTAGTTGTCTCTGGCTCGCCTTCTGCTCACACAGTTCTGTGAGAAGGGGTGGGAAGGGTCATATGCCAAAATGTGCCAGCCTGTTAGTGCCACACCAGCTGGTATTTAATGGCTGATCCATAGCCTATTGTGAGGATGTCAGGAAATTCCCCTCTCCTTGTTTTTGCTGCTCCAGACCTTTGGGCTCTGCCCTGACGGGTAAGGACTAACCAGCTCAGTTCTTGAAATAGAGAGCCAGTGTGCAGAGCTCACAATCAGGGGACTTTGGGCAAGTCACTAACCTCCCTGAGCCTTGGTGTGCTTACCTGCAAAATGGGGATATTAATCTTGCATATCTCAAAATCCTGATCAGGGCAGAGTGCCCTGTAAACTGCAAAGGGTATACAAGATATTAGCTCTTGTTATTATTAAACTACCTGTAGGTCCATTTGTAACCCCATTCCATGGGGCAAGGAATCTGCAGATCTAAGGGGACATGACAGCCTGGAGGTCACACCTCTTCCCCCTTCTGGACCATCCTCTGGGTACCCAGGATCCCTTGCCTAAATGGGCTCAAACTGCAACCAGGACCTGGGCAGGCTCTTTCCTAGGTCCATCCCCCCATGGGCAGACTGCTCGAGGAACTTCTAGATTCAAGGGATGGCTGTGTGCAAGTGGTACTGAGTTGGGACATACGGGTTGGGGTAGCCACATTGTGCATAGGAGACTTCTCCAGGTGTGGGACAGAGCCATCACATTCCAGTCAGAGAATTCCAGATTCAAACCTTCTGGGTTGTTATAACGATGTATGTGTCAAGGTAGGAGGGAGAATATATTGTATTTAAGTTTGCTACCTGATTTATAACTAACGTATTGAGACACATGGTATATGGGCCTCCATTGGTAGTCTTGCCCCGGGCCCACAGATGTTCCTTTTTATTACTAGAAGTTTGAATTCCACTTCCTTTGAGCCAGGTCAACCTCTTATTTTCCTCATTGAGTCTATCCTCCTATTTCCTCTTCTCTGTCTTTCTAAATATTCAAAGCCGTGCCTTATTAGAAATGTAGCCAGGACTAGTAGAAATTCGTCGAGATTCCAGGGGCTCCCTTTCTTCTCTTCCTTAAACCATTTCTCACCCCCTAGAGACACACAGGACAGACCGTGGGCAGGAACATGAGTCCCCTCGTCGATGGCTGGCCTCCTTTTTGTCTCCTAAGCAGTATCTAGACAGTGGGTGTCTGTACCACTTCAGGGTATGAAGATAGAGCTCCATGCCGCTGCCACTATGGTAACCCCTAAACCATGGGGACTAGACGATTCTAAAAAAAGCCATGGGCTCCATCCTGGGGGTGGGGGAGGCCCAAGAAGCCTAGAATTTTGTACAAGGAGCAACTATAGGAAGAGGGGTCCTGCCTGGTCCTCCTCCATCTCCATCCTGGAAGGGTGCAGGTCCTCAGGTGACAGAAGGGGCGAAAGTTGGTTGCTGAGAGGTAGCAGCCGACAACTGCACGCCATGAGTTGAGGCCCCATCAGGTTCCCCTACCTCTTCCTTGGCTTGCTGTTGCTGGTGTCATTATCCACATTTTGCTCCATATAAAACCCTTTCCCAATGTCCCCTTTTCCTATTCAGATACCCTTTGGCAATGCAGAGACTCTGATGCGGAAGTAGTTGGTTGCTCTGACAGGAAGAGTTGCTCTTTCCCCCTTGCCCTCTGTGGTCCTGGGAAGATGCAGACAGTAGTCAGACAGCCTTTGGTGCACATCAACTTCTGCTGAACGGCTGTTTATCTCACCTGTGCCTGAGATGGCATATGTAGAGAAGGAAGGGCAAGGGGAGACAAGGCTTGCAGTGGACCCGCTAGGGGCTATCTCCCGCTCCCCACCTGCCCCACAGACCCTGAGAGAATCAGCCCAAATGCTGGCTATTAGACAACTCCAGGACTCCACTGTTTTTCCAAGTGTTGAGAGTGAACTATTGGTACTGTGCTGGGTGAATTTAGGTGCCATCCAGCAGAGCATTCAACAACACAGAATCTCAGCACGGGGAAGTTCTTCCCTTTTCAGTTCTTTCAATCCTAATTATCCATAGGAGGAACTTTCAGTTTAATTTGTGAGTATCTTCAACACCTCGCTAAAACTTGCTCTTCTTCCTTTTTTTTTTGCGGTATGCGGGCCTCTCACTGTTGTGGCCTCTCCCGTTGCGGAGCACAGGCTCCGGACGCACAGGCTCAGCGGCTATGGCTCACGGGCCCAGCCGCTCCACGGCATGTGGGATCCTCCCGGACCGGGTCACGAACCCGTGTCCCCTGCATTGGCAGGCGGACTCTCAACCACTGCGCCACCAGGGAAGCCCTCTTCTTCCTTTTTAACAAAATGAGATCAGGCCTCAGTTCAAGGTCTTGCCCACTAGAATTGAGAACAATGGTTTGTTTTTGTTTGTATTTCTACTTAGAGCTGCGTACCTTCTATTTATGACAGGTGATTATTGGTTTTCCAGTGAAGTAAAGATATACAGTTTGCTTTTTAAAGTAAATTTAAGTAAAGCAGCTGAGTTAACGAGTATCAGATTTAAAAGATACAGGTAGTATTTGGATATGGCAAACATCATTCAATTTTATTATTTTAAAGGCAGGGAAATTGAGACCCAGGCAGGAGTCCCCAGAACCCAGGATGGGTAAGTGTCTCTAACATTTAGGAAGGACACGGACATCTATCTTCCCTGAAAACCATAGACTGTGTTCTGCTTGAAGGTCACAGCCTAGGTAAGGCCCCCTTCTAAGTTCAGGCTCGCGTTAACTCCTTTCATGGGTGGTGTTTTCACTACTTCCATTTTAGCCAATAAAAGTGAGAACTTCTGAAGTTACTGATTGTCCCTTTGAAACTCAGGGCACAAACCTGGCCATTTTCAGAGACAAAGGGCTTCATCCCTGTAGCTAGCAGTGACTGGTAGGGAGGAGAGGAATGAGATAAAAATAGAAGTGGAGAGAAGTGTTAAGTAGAAAGTAAAAGACACAGCAGCTTCAGCATTTTTAAGGACCTGAAACTCTGGAGTGGGGCAGCTACATCTCCCAGACTGTCCCTGTCCTAAGTGGACAAAGCAATATGTCTCTGACAAAGCTCTGGCCAAAGTCACCCTTTCATGCCAATATGACTGTTATTACTTGTTACCATGACTGTGATGATTTGACCACTAACCTTGCTTGAGCACTTAGTAGGTGTCTGGCACTTGGCTAAGATGTGACATCCATCCTCACAAGAAGCCTTTAAGTTAAAACCTTGGCCTCTGGAGCTGCACTCTGGGTTGGAAAACTGGCCTCTTGGAGCTGTGTGACTGAAGGCAAATTAAATCTCTCTCTGAGCCTCAATTTCCTCATCTCTCTAAAATAGGCATAGTAATATACCTATCTCTCAGGATCAGAATGGTTCTATAATAGTATGCTTATCAAGGGTAGAAAGTAAGCAGTTATTAACAATGTCACATTATTAATCACTATTGATACTAGCACCAGGAAGACAAAGCCCTCCTACCTGGACTTGAAGGAAAGAGATTATCAAGACAAATGATAAGAAGCAAGAATAAACCGTGGGAACTAATAAAAAGATATTCATATTGATTGATCACGTACTGTGGGCCTGGCTCTTTACCGGGATTATTTCATTTGATCCTCATTTGATCTTGCAGGGAAAGTACGATTTCTGGCCTCATTTTGTAAATGGTTAACCGGAGGTTTAGACAGATTAGGCACCTTGCCCAAAGTAACTCAGCTAGAGAGTAGCAAAGCTGGAATTTGAACGGGTGGTCCTGAACCCAGGTGGTCTGTGTTCTTATTGAGTCAAGCAGTGGACACCCATTTCAATTCAGCAACAGAAGCTGCTATAGGCCTACCTGCAGGGGCCAATCCAGTCTTTCTGGGTCCTGAAGCTTAGACAATTGGGGGGCCCTCTTTAGGAAAAAGAATAACAAATTGCAAATATAAAATCAGGTAGAAAAGAAACTTGTTTAGAATGTAAACAAAACACAACAGAACACTGGCTAATTTTACAAAAACACCTGACCATGTGAGTGTGTTGCTAGGGCCCTACACAAAGGCATCCTTGGCCCTTAGCTCCCACTGAAGTCCTTTATTCAGACGTCAAACTACCTTGCAGGCTTCTCTGCCCTTTCCCTGACTACCCTGCATCCCAGCCACAGGCCCTCCCTTGGCTGGGCCCTGGCAATGGGGTTTAGTAGGGCTTTTCTGGCTGTGGCAGCAAGCTTGGCCTGCCCAGTGAGCAAGCTGAAGTGCTAGAGAGTTAACGCCCTTGGTTGGAAGCAGCCCTCAAACACTGATGGACCCAGAACTGGTAACCGTTGGCAGTCAAGTAGGATCACGCTAAGAAGTCTTTTATACCAGTGGTTCTTAGGGTGTGGCCCTGCAGCGCTTAACCTGTTAGAAATGCACACTCTCAGATCCCACCCTACACCTACACCTACTGAATCAGAAACTCTGGGTGGTGGGGCCCAGCAGTTGGTGTTTTAACAAGCCCTCCTAGAGAGCCTGAGCACGCTCAAGTTTGAGAACCACTGTTCTACCACACTGTTTCCCAGAGTTCCCTGTGGCCTGGAGCTCCCGTGTCTACAATGGTAACCTGCTCAATAATACACCTTTTTTTTTTGTCTCCTTCCTTTGCTTGTCTCATTTCCTCACTCTTCAACTGGGGCTTCCTAGGATCATCTCCAATAAACTACCTGCACTTGAACCCTTGTCTCGGGTCTGCTTCTAGAGGAACACCAGCACAGGTGAGAACAGGAGGAGGTGTCACTGCCCGGTGAGGCGGAGGATGGTGGCTGGCACCCACTGGATGGAGGCTGAATGTTCTGCTAAATGCTTTGCTTTCATTTTCTCATTCCCCACCCCACCCCTCCATGAGGAAATTGGGGTCGGAGGATTTAAGTGGCTTTGAACCCAAGGATTTGAACCCAATTCTGCTTGAGTCCCAACGGTGAGCTCCTTACCCACAAGGGTAGAGGGCCAGCCCACGTTATGTTCACCTGTCACTGCTGCTCTTCTCAGGGCAGTCAGGAGTTCAATTTTGTCACGAGACCTGCTACAGTCTCCGACCTTTGGGCACAGCCAGAGTGCCCACCGTGGGACGCTGAGATGATGCGTGCACTGGCCTCACGGAGGGCACAGCTGGAGAGGCTCCCTCACTCCAGTGCTGAGGTCCCTTGGGTCCAAGGCTGGTCCCTACGCCCTCCAGCCCGCTGCTGTGCCCAAGCATGTGCCCTTAGCTCAGAGCTGGAGGCTTTTCTGTCACAGATACTGACGTCTGGCCAGCTCTGCAGCTGAGGGTCCTACTTGTGGGGCGGTGGGGAAGGGTGTGTGCAGACCCTTGAACTCTGCATCCTCTGATGTTAGAGGCCCTAGGCCGCTTGCTTCTGCACATTTCCAGGAAACTACAGCTCTCACTCCCATGTCACCTGCCCTAGCCCTCTAGGCTTGTACCCTCAAGAGGAATGGCCTTGCCTTCTCTAGGCCCACAGCACCTGAGGTCCCAGCTGTCTTTCTTGTTAACGGTTTCTCTCCACTCCCTCTACCTGTGATCCAGGAATGATGGCTGTGTTAACAGGTGTGGGGTAGATGGGGTAGATGGGGAGATGCCGATGAGAGCACAGAGTCTTTGGCTCTGCTGCTGACTTTGGGTGAGTCTTTTTTTAACTCCCTTTTTTAGCCTTGTTTTTCTCATCTGTAAAGTGGGGAGCCCACCTCCCCTCCCTCGAGGTTGTTCTAATGACGCTCACAGGAGATAGCAATGCACACATATGACACAGGCATGAGCAGTGGTGGGTGCAGTCTGCACCTGGGGCCTCCTGTTCCTTCCATCACAACGAGGAGGGACCTGGGGGCTGGTCTTGTGTTCTCCAGGACCCTGGTCTGCCAGAAGGCTGCCGGTGATGCCCAAAAGGTAGAGCTCTCCCCAGGACACTGCCAGCCCTCCCTTCAGGGTGGAAGAGACAGAAAGTCTTACCTGGGCAATCACTAGCTTGAGGATGTCTCAATGCCTCACCCTGGCAAAAACAGACACCTGGCTCTCCAGTTGAAATCAGGTCCCTCTATAATAATTTCTCACCACATATTTGATTTTCCTTTGTGGCAGTTATCATGAATTATAATTATTTATCTGCCTATTTTTAGACTTTAAAAAAAATTTATTTAATTTTTGGCTGCATTGGGTCTTTGTTGCTGCGTGCAGGCTTTCTCTAGTTGCGGTGAGCAAGAGATACTCTTGGTTGCGGTGCACGGGCTTCTCATTGTTGTGGCTTCTCTTGTTGCAGAGCACAGGCTCTAGGTGCACAGGCTTCAGTAGTTGTGGCACACGGGCTCAGTAGTTGTGGCTTGTGGGCTCTAGAGCACAGGCTCAGTAGTTGTGGCACACAGGCTTAGTTGCTCTGCGGCATGTGGGATCTTCCTGGACCAGGGTTCAAACCTGTGTCCCTTGTGTTGGCAGGCGGAGTCTTAACCACTGTACCACCAGGGAAGCCCTAGACTTTTTTTAAAATGGAAAATTGTGAACAATTACGAACGAAAGCGGAATAGTACATAGACCTCATGAACCCATCACCGGGCTTCAACAATTGCCAACTCGGTGCCGGTCTTTTTTTTTACCTCTACCCGCACTCACTCCCCCTCCCTGTATTAATCTGAGGCATCATATCATTTCATCTATAAATATTTTGGTAGGTATCTCTGAATGATTAGGGCTCTTTTATGAAATATAACCACAATGCCATTATTACACTTAAAAAGATGAGCAACAATTTCTTGCTATGTGATTATTGTTAAATGTTTGTGTCCCTCCACCAGGCTGGGGGCTTCATGAGAGCTTTCTCTCTTGTTCTGGCTGTATCCATAGTGCCTGAGAGCTAGCAGACTCTTAGTATTTGTCGGATGGATGGATGGATGGATGGACGGACAGAAAGGCAAAGGACGCTGGGGACCCACCTTGTTTTCTGTGGATGCGGCTTCATCCCTTCAACACTGCGGTGTGATCGCTGCCTGGGAGGCCCACAGTCACATACTCCCTCTGACGTGAGCAACACCGTAAAACTCTCTCAGTTTCTTTCCCTCTCAACCTGCCTTCGGCTTAATCGGGCAGCAAGGCACTAATCCTCTCCTCATGGCTGCAGCCCGCTCCCCCTGTGCAGCTAATTCCACCTTCCGACTTAATTATCATCCTTAGTGCTTTCACTAAGGGGCTTTGCATCTTCAGAGCCCCACTCAGGCATTAGCTGATTACTGTAATCTGTCTGACTCCCAAGGCATCAGCCAGGATGGCACGGGAAGCACAGGGCTTCCTTTATTCTCTTGGAGTCTCAGTTTCCTCATCTGTAAAATTGGGTGAGTGGACCTAACTGGCATTGGTGTGGGGAGTAAGGAAAATGAAGTAAATAAGGTGCCTGTGCCCTGACACATCAGAGGCACTCAGGAATGATGATCATTTCCCAGCATAATTCAAGGAATAACTCTCACTGGAGAGCCAAACAGATCTGGATTTGAATCCAGCTTTTGCCGCTTAAAGGGAAAATTTTCTGAGCCTCAATTTTCCCATCCTTACAATGGGGATGATGGTGCCAACCTTTCAGAGTTTGCTAAAAAGGATGAAAAGGCATGATATGTGTCTGTGAGGCGCTGGGCAGAGTGCTGGGCACCTAGTAAATGCTAAATAAGTGCTGGTGGTTACTTCTCTTCCCGGAAGGAGGTGGAGGCAGGGGAAGGAGAGGGAGGCTGCGGTGCCCCTGGGCAGGTACGGATCACATCTTTTCTCCTCTGTTCCCTAAGGTGTATAGTCAAAGGAGGATGCCTGTTGCACTCACCATTGTATCCCCAGCCCTTTGCCTAGCTGTGTGCTTAGTAATGAATAAGTGAATGAATTTGGTGAGGTGGGGATGTGAATAACACATCTGAACAGGACTGGATAGTTTCTAGAGGACTCAAGATCTTTATCACACAACCAGAGAGGGTAAGCAGGCCAAGGATTATACCCACATGTTACAGATGAAGAAACTGAGGCTCAGGGAGATCAACACTGGGTCTGTAAGTGTTAACAGCTGGGGTTAATTCCACGCCAGTTTGGCTCTTTCAGGAAGAGTGTGCCAAGCATTGGCCTCAGGAAGAGTTGGGCCTCTGTCTTAGGTGGAGTTACAGGTCTTTCCAAGATTTTCTAAAGCTGCAGGGATTCTGCCTGGTATGGCTTCTTCCTCCCACTGCGCCTGGTACGGCCTGTATCCCAGTGCACTTGTTTTTTTTTTAATTTTCTGGTTGTCTTCATTAGATAAGTTTTTTCCCTCTTTTTCTTTTTTTTAATTGAGACATGATTGACATCCAAGTGCACTTGTTTTTAATTACTGACAGTTTCAGCTTCAGGGCTGCCACGAAGCCCTGAAGGCTACACACTGTGCAACTGCAGGGGATGGATGCCGTTCACCAGGACAGCAATGAATCACCAAGAGGTAAATCCCATTGTGAAGCCAGAGGTGGCCTTAGGAGGAGATGGGGGACCCTCCCCGTGTACTGGCTGGACTTTGGTCAGGAACTCAGCTCCAGGAACCAGGGCTTCTGGGAACTCCCTGGTCTGTGCTTGTAGGCAGGGTCAACGTTTGGAGTGTGGACATCCAGGGGCTGATCTCCACCCTTCTTAGAGATAAGGGTAGGAAAGCCCTGGACCCCGAACCCTAGCTTTAAAACTTGAGGTAGTTTAGGAAAGGGAGAAAGACTCAACCCGGTACTGGATATACTATATTACATATATAAGTAATAACTTAATCTTGATAATGAAACTCTTTGAATAGGCATCATCCACCCATTTTACAGATGGCTTAACTGGACACATGGAAGTTAATTAACTTGCCCAAAGGGTCACACAGCAAGGAAGTGCAGAGCTGGGATTCAAACTCCAGGCCCCGCTATGTTACCTCTGGTTGTAACCTGCATTTTACAAGGGAGGTAGCTGAGGCCCAAAGAGCGGCAGTGACTTACCCAGGGTCACACAGCCAGCTAGTGACTGAGTAGATACTGAACCCAAGAATCTGGACTCTCAGTCCCAAAACGAGCCCATAAGGGTGCCTGGCCATCAATTAATATATATATATTTTAAATGAATTTATTTATTTAATTTTGGCTGCGTTGGGTCTTCGTTGTTGCACGTGGGGCGGGCTTTCTCTAGTTGCGGGGAGCGGGGGGCTACTCTGTTGCGGTGCGTGGGCTTCTCATCGCGGTGGCTTCTCTTGTTGCAGAGCACGGGCTCTAGGCGTGCAGGCTTCAGTAGTTGTGACTCGTGGGCTCTAGAGCACAGGCTCAGTAGTTGTGGCGCACAGGTTTAGTTGCCCCACAGCATGTGGGATCTTCCCAGACCAGGGCTCGAACCCGTGCCCCCTGCATTGGTAGGCGGATTCCTAACCACTGCACCACCAGGGAAGCCCTCAATTAATATTTTTGATAAAAACAAGTCTAGGGAGAGACCTAGGATGCCTGGGACAGGAATGCTGGGGGATGGGGCGCGTGTGGAGCAGATGGTGAAGGACAAGCACCAAGCTCCCGCGCTTTTGGCTCCGGTCTCTCTAAAAAGAGAGCCTGTGTTCCCTGCATTTCAGGACTGCGAGCGGGGTCCCGTAGAGTGAGAGGTGCTGCACCAAACTCGGCCTCTAGGTGGCGGCCGTACCGCAGATCTGGATTCCCTTGGAGCGCCGCGCCCTAGGGAACTGGTCTGTCCCTGGGGGCTGGTCTGTCCCCAGAGTTTTCACTACGCCCTGGGCAACAGCTCCCTTTACCCTCCTCCAGGCTACTTCTGTCCTGGCTTTGGCAGCGAAGGATTGGCAGGGCCCAGACTGGGAGCTCATGCCTCAACTCAGTCCTCACTTACAAGCCCTCTGCAGGGCCCTGGGTGAGAATCTTCAGAGGGACTTGCGGTCATCCAGATGCTTCCCTTCTGCTGGACCTTGGGCAGTTTGCTCAACCTCCTTGAGCCTCACTTTCCTCATCTGTAGAGTGGAAGTGGGTTTTATTGCCGAGATATTGAGAGGATCAGGTGGAACGTTTTATAAAATGCCTGGCCCCTTGCAGGTGCTCAGCAGATGGGAACTTAAGGGTTGTTCCATGGACGGTGGCTGCCTGCTGTTACTTCTACCTGTTACTGGCCGCTATTTCTTCTTTGTCTTTCTCAGCTCGCAATGCCAGTCCATCGTACCACACCTTACCTGTCACCATCAGCCTCTTAACCCGGCCCTTGTGGACCTGGTACCTCCTCGGAGACGATGTAGAGTGGCAATTAAGCAGAAAGCTCTGAAGTCTTGCTAGCTGGGTTCACATCCTTGACTCCAGCACCTCCTGTGTGGCTTCGGTCCAGTTCCTTAGCTTCAGTGCTGCAGCTTCTTGGTGCTCATCCACTACACGTTCCAGGGTCCCTGCAGTTAGGTTGGAGCCATGTGACTAACTAGTTCCCGCTGGAGAAATGCAATCAGGAGTGATGTGCGTGTCACTCTAGGAAAGGTGGTTAAGAGCCTGTGGACCTCCTCCATCCCTGTCTTGCCCTGTCACGGTGGCCTGTGTTTGGCCACAGGGGTATGTGTTTGTGTTGCAATGCCCCACAGGGATATTGTGTTAGAGTATAGCTCTAAGATGGAAGCGCCCTGAGTCCCCAAGTCACCCTCAGAGGAAAGCCATCCCACCAGCCTTACACGGTATGTGAGCAAGAAGTAACTTTTTATTGCCACTGAGATTTCAGAATTTGTTTGTACTACACCATGGCCCAGTTTAACTTCACTGATACAGCCTTCCTTTGCCTCATCAGTGAAATGGAGACAATAATAGTGCCATTCTCATAGAGTCGTTGTGAGGATTAAGTGAGATTGTGGGTGTAACCCCCTTAAGATGTAAAATTTTCGTTTTTATTACTTCTTAGGAAGGTACAGAAAAGCACGAAATGACTTTAGATTCTCAGAGCAGGAGGAACGCTGGGAGGACCTTGAACTCACTCCTCATGGTTAGATGAGGAGACAGAGGCTCGGGGGAGAAATACCTTGTTCAAGGCCATTCAGGCAGAACACGGCAGAGTCAGGGCTGAATCCTGGGTCTTCGGATCTCTGTTTGGAACTCCTCCAGATACACCTTGGTCTCTGCTCTCTGGGCGCTTATGATTTTATTGGAAACAAGACAGACAGACATAAGACAAAACGATCACTGACGGTTCCATACGGGAGTCGTCCAGAGAGTGAGGGTCCCGAGGATCAGAGGACTTCCTGGCAGTCCAGGAGGTGGGCAGGGAAGGCTTCTGGGAGATGACGGGGCTTGGAAAATGGGCTTCAGCAGAGAGCAGGGAGGGCAGTGGGCAATGGCAGGAGAGAGGACAGGGTGAGCCTAGGCCAGGGGATGGGGAGGTCTGAAGAGCAGAGTGAGTGGCCCATAGAACAGATGAGTCAAAGCATGGTCTGTTTAACCAGTCTCCTGTTGAGGAGACGTAACTCCCCCCAATGCTCCCCTTCCCCCCGTTATAAAGGGTGCCGCACTAATCAGCCTTGTACCCACCTCTGTGTATTTTGCCAGCTGAGATAGAGGCTATGTCGGGAAGAGAGGTTGGGATGACGCCCAAAGGTGTGCTGGGCCTGATTTCTTAGGGTGAGAGGCTTGGGGGCTTTGAATGCCACCCTGTTGCTTCCCCTTAATTCTTTATGTCAGGCGACATGAAAATGGGAACAAGCTCTTTTCTGGGGTAGTTTGACTGCAATAGGGCCCAGAGGTGGGAGGCGGGGACAGCTGCCTCCCTCTTTACAGGACATTGGGTTTTCTGGTGTGTGACTAATGGGGCCAGGGTTGGGGCTCAGACCTTGGGGACGGCAGCTCTTGCTTATTGTCCCCCCAGTCCAGGCTGTGGACGTGCCCAGGGGCGTTGCCTTCTCTCTGCCCCACAGTCTGCAGCCAGGGCGGGTTCTGTGGGTGGCACACAGGGCCCACTTTGGAAGGGTCCAACCCCGTTTGAAGCTCTGTCACCACCCTTCTATGGAATGCATGCTGGCAGATTAACAAGAGAGGCAGCCCCTCTGTGTACCCATGTGGAAAGAGCTCCAGGATATATTTTTAAGAGCAAAAAATCAAGTAATAGAACAATATGTGAAGTGTGACTCTATTTATAAACAACAAATATTTCTTAAAATCACACACACACACACGCAACCTTATTATTCAGTTTTCCCCCCTACTGACTGGTTATCTCCATCCATTTACGATTCTTCTAGGGTTAGCCTAGAGATAGAGCAGGCATCCTTGTCTTATTAACGTTTACTACACATCACATTTTCACCCATGTCCCAGACAATGCAAGGGCCTTAGAACATTCTAACTCCATTTACCCCCTTCCTGACTCATGTGCTATTGTGTATTTTAATTTTCTCTCGTATTTTAAACATTAGTTGTATTGTTTCATACAACCAAGATTCATTTGTATTTATCCATATATCCCTTTCTGTTGCCCTTCTTTCCTTCCCGAATATCCAAGCTTCCATCTGGGACCACTTTCCTTCTGCCTGGAGCCTCCCCTTTATATTTATTGTTATATTTGAACCATTCACATGGTTCAAAATTCAAAAGAAGAGAAGTGTTCTATGATAGATGTCTCTCTCTCCCACCCCTGCCCCCAGCCCCAAACTATATATTTGCATGTGTATATAGAACATTACTTGGAAGGATACACACCAAATTGAGAGGGTTGGCTTGTCTGTGTGGTCTGAAACGTCTGCGAGGATAATGTATTCCTGTCTCCTGTGTGCAAAGGAAAGTCAGGACCCGGGACAGGCAGCCAGGAGACCCAGTCTTTTCTGACTGACAGCGTCTCACTGTGTCTCTCAGTGCGCACAGCCTCTCTGCATTATCTGGGTCCTCTTTTGATCCTTGCCCCAGCCCTTTGGGCCAGGAGGGGCAAGGTTCCCCATTTCCAGGACAGCTAATGCCCATGGCTCCTGGGTACCATTTTATATTCATCAACTCATTCAGTCCTCACAACAACTGTACTAGCATTGTCACCAGTTTACAGATGAGCAAACTGAGGCAAAGAGAAGTTCAAGAACTTCTCTGCCACAGAGCCAGGATTCAGACTAAACCCAAACAGCCCAACTCCAGAGCCCAAGCTATTACTAACTCCATTTTACTGATGAGGAAATGGAGGCCCCAAAAGGTTGAGCCATACGCTCTAATTCACACAGTCAGAAGCTGCAGAGCAAGAACTCATATCTGTGGTCTGAGGGTCGATACCCATACCCCACCCCCCAAGACCAGTGGTTTTCCTCTGCACATTAGAGTCACCCAGGGAGCTTTCAAAAACATCTATGTGTAGATGTTAGCCCAGACCAGTCAAATCCGAATCTCTGATCCTATGTTTACATCCCCGACCCTCCTCCCAGGAGCTTCTAAAGTGTAGCCAGGGTTGAGAACCGCTTCCCCGGGCCCACAGGTAGGCAGGGCTTGGGACCTCACTGCTTGGGTTTAGTTTCATTCAGACTTTGCCCCCAGTGACCTTGGGCAACCTGCTTTTACATTTCTGTTCTGGCTCTGTTTCCTCATCTGTCAGATTGGATCATTAGAGTGTCTTCTTCACTGGAGGACTGAGTGAGAAAATCCATGCAAAGCACTTGGAACAGAGTCTGGAAAAAAATCAGTTTAAACTGACGGCATTACTATTACTATTATTATTATTACTATCTGTGTAGCTTTGTAGAGAGCCTGCCCGTCTCCCCTCAGGCTCTCCGCCTGTGAAGGCACCTTGAGGTGTGAACTGCCTGGTCTCAAAAGGCGTCCTGTAGCTGCAGGGTGCTCGTGTCAGGGTTAGCTGGCTGGATGTCGAGGCTTTGGCACTCTTTGAGAAGCCCAGCCCTGCCCATTGTGTGCAGAGGTTGCAGCAGCACATGCCTGGAGAACCAGGGACCTGCTTCTGTGCGCTGAGTCCAGGCTCTGATTATGGTGTTGATGCTACTCATAGGCAGGACATGCTATGCTGGGCTGTGCGGAGAGAAATCGCCCATGGTGGGGAGTGGCGGACAGGGCTCCAGCTGCCCCCAGAGAAAGACAGAGGGCCCTGGGTGGAGGGCCCCTCCGAGAGGCAGGGCGGGGGACCCTGGCAGAGCAGGGGGCCCCATGCCCACTTCCTACCAGTGCCCAGAGCACATGGTGCCAGTCCATGCCACCAAGTGCCATTCGCACCAATGCATAATTCATGCGCCCATGTGCCAATCTGTGCCAGCCTTAATTAGCTCCTAACTTTTTGTCATTCATTTTGCTGTGAATACCTTATAAATAAATGATGGGAGAGGGGAGCAGGGAGTGGGGCAGGAGCGTGAGGGGAGGAGCCTGGCTCCTTAGGCCTCATGGAGGAGAGAGGAACTTTCTGTAGAGGGGGCTAGCGAAGCCATGCCCGCGGGGGTTCCCTGGGGGCCCCCGACTCTGCAGATGTGTGGCCCCAGCCCACCCTGTTCGCCTTCCAGCCTCGCTCATTCACAAGCTGCATCCGGCCGCCACAGCTGTGCCAAGCTCTGAGGGCCCACAAACTAAACTCAGGAGCACACATGCTTGCTTTATGGTGGCAGGCGCTGCCCCAGGAGAGGGGAGCGGGCAGATGCAGACAGGAAGTAACACAGGGCTCCGCACCAGCTCAGGGCTGGGACTAGAGGGGGAGTAGGAAACGGCCGAAGTGGGAAAGGGATGCTGTTATGGAGGGTGCCCAGAGGAGAGGCATTTATGTGCGCTAAAAATAATAATCGACGCTCACGGGGAGGAGAGACTTGTTTGTGAGTGTTGTTTTATTTTCACAGTTTATAAAGCACTTGAGTGTGTGTTTTTCTCTTTCGACCTGAACGGCAACCTTGGGAGGGATTCAGGGAGGCTGAGGGCTATGTGCCCATTGACTGCTGAGGAAACTGAGGCCCAGACAAGTCGGCTAAGACCCAGGTCCACTGCATTCTATCTCCTGAGCCTTGCATTACACCCCCCTGCCTCGCCTCCATTCCTGGAGAAGAAAGGAGGGGTGGAAAGCTCCCCAGTGGGGCCGGGGTGCCGAGGGGCCGAGGGGGAAGCCAGTCCAGTCCCAGGTGGTTTAATAGGATGGACAGATTGAAAAGAGCAGATCTGGATTCCCTCCCCCTCCTTTCCTCCTGTCCTTTCTCATTGAGAGTGCCAGTGGGTCAGCAGATTATTTGGTATTTTAGGGATACAGAGACAGCGAAGGGGAGAGGCCCATTCCTCCAAGATGCCAGCCCAGGGCCACTGTGGGACAGTGCAGTCTCTTCCTCTCCATCCTTTAGCTCACCATGCTTTTCAGTATTATCATGCATCATACTGGACATCTTCGCCTCCAAGGCCATCCCCTCTACCACCAGCTTCATTTGCTCAGTGATCCCCAGGCCCAGGTGTGGCATACCAGGCCCTTCACGGTCCAGCCCTTACCCCTCTCCTGAGACTCCTCTCTCACCTCTCCCAGCACACCTTGGTCCAGCCCTACTGCCCCACTACCTGAAGCCTCTAAACTGTGTGATGCCCCTGTGACTTTGTACACACACAGCCCCCTCTACCACAGATGCCCTTGCTGGCCTTATCTGGCCAGGATCACTCATCTTTCAAGGCTCTGCTTTCGTGGTCCCTCCCCTTGGAAGTCTTCCCCAGTCTCCTTGGTTAGGGTGGACTGTACCCTTCTTGGGGGTCCCTCTGTCACTGCTGAACCTGGTCCTGGCCTCAAGAATGGCAGCGTCTTATGCCTATATCTGTCATTCCAACTGGACTGTAGCTTCTCTGAGGACCAGAATAGTGTCATATGCTTCTCTGTGTTCTTAGCACCCAGTCCAGAGCCTGGAACACTATGGACCCTCCAGGAAACCTCGCTAGATGAATGAACAAAGACATGGTCCCCGTCTTTGAGGATCCTAAAATCAAATGTGTCTCTGAGCTAAAGATGAACTTGAACCCACTACAGAGATGTGGCCACTTCTGGAAATACCTGGACAAGGTCATTCCAGTATGGAAGGAGCCAGTATATCAATTCTTTCTTTTCCTTCCTTCCTTCCTCCCCTCCCTTCTTTCCTTCCCTCTCTCTTTCTTACCCTTCCTTCCTCCCTCCCTTCCTCCCTCCCTTCCTTCCTTCCTTCCTTCCTTCCTCCCTTCCTCCCTTCCTTCCTTCCTTCCTTCCTTCCTTCCTTCCTTCCTTCCTTCCTCCCTCCCTCCCTCCCTCCCTTCCTTCCTTCCTTCCTTCCTCCCTTCCTTCCTTCCTTCCTTCCTTCCTTCCTTCCTTCCTTCCCTTCTTTCTTAAATCTTGGGAAAGGGGGGATGGAGGTACTCTGGCAATGCTGACCCCATGTTGTACTGTAATCCCCTACAACTGACAGGAGAATCCTCATATGGTCCATACCAGGCAGGGTTCTCATGGTTGCCAGCACCAGAAATAAGCTCTGGCTAATTGATTCAGAAAATGACTTTACTAGTTAGATAAGGCGGAGTGCTTGCAGAATCAAACAGAGGCTGCAGGACAGGCCCAGAAAACAGACAGGAACCAAAGGAGGCAGGTGGCCAAGAATGCAGCTGAGAATGAAGCCCAGGTGCTGTCGGTCACGGTGTGGTACTTTCCATAACTTCTAAACTATTTCTAAACTTTGTGATTCTCTTCAAGGTTCTAGGTTGAGAGGGGAGCTTCTGATTGGCTGGCCGGGGCCTTGTGCTCTGCCCTGCGGCCAGGAGGTGAGATGATGGCGGACCTTCCTTTTTAGTTGTTACAGTTAAAGCAGGGCCTGGTCCTTCCTCAGGGGGGAGCTCCCCTCAGTAGGACAGGGATTTGCATGATGCTGGGCCCTGGGCAGGTAGCATGTCTATGGTTCTTTACGGTTGTCAAAGTGCTCTCACACTGCCCCAGGAGGAAGCCTGGGCAGATGCCATGACCTCAGTTACAGAAATGGAAACCAGAGCTCAGAGAGGCTGAGAGACTTGTCCAAAGCCAAAGTGGTAAGAGGTGCCCCAAAGGTTTGGGGGGAGAGGCAAAGGTTTCCTAAGGAAAGGCAGGTGGGGAGAACTCTGAGCTGCTGGTGGACAACCCTGACATAGTTTGAGAGATGGAAACCCAGCCAGGAAGAACTTGATTTACATGTCTGTCTCCCTCTTGGACTGGGACTGCCTCAAAGACAGGGATGCCTGGTATTCACAGTTGTGTCCCCAGTGTGCGGTACTGGCTTGTTCCCCTCAGATCCATTCCCTGCTCTCCTCTGCTGTGCTTCGAATCATAGCAGAGCTGACCCCACATCCCACCTGAGTCTGCAGCTTCCGGCTGGGGCTGGCCACAGGGAGGCACTGGGGGGAGGCCAGAGGGCTGGGGGAAGGGAGAAGTCAGGGTATCTCTTCTTCACACTTGACCTTAAGCAGTGTCTCTGGCAATAGCTGTGTCTCCGGCTCCCACCAGCCAGGTCCACTGTGGTCCCATCTTCCGCTGCGTGACCCTGATCCTGGTGACTCTGCTTCCTCCCTTCATCCCTCCAGGCTGGGGGGCTAGCAAGTTTCTGCTGTTGCTGAACTCTGGGTTACCTCACCATCCCCCGTTTGAATTCTCAGCTCTTCCATCACTGTGCAACCCAATTTGCTTTGAATCCCGTCACACTCAGAGCAGTTCTGTGGGCTGGCTGCACTCGGATAGACACCCATGTTCCTAGCACGGTGCTTGGCACAGAGTGGGCACTTGACAAATGCTTGTGGAATAAAAGTGGCGGCCAATGAGGTTCTGTGAACAGAAGTATGATGCCCACATTGGAGGAGGTGATGGTCTCCCTGAATTCAGTGCTGTTTTGTTCATGTGTAAAATGACTACAGACAGGCTGAGGACTCACAGTTTAAGACAGAAGGTGGCAAACCAGAAAGAAAGAAGGTTTGGGGATTGGAGAAACTTTGAAGAACACCTCCTCTAGTACTTTCATTTTGTGAATGAGGAACAGGAAGCACAGAGAGGTCGTGTCTACCCAAAACCAGATAGAGAACAGTCTGATATTCAGAACCCAGATCTCCCAACTCCTGGCTCCATCACCCTGTCTTAAACTGTGACCCCCTGAGACCTGTCAGACCGCATCTCCGGCTCTGCCCTGTGTCCTCAAGCCCCAGACTCATGTGTCTAATGGCCTACCTGACATCTGCATTCAGTCATCTCACACTCGACACATCCCGGGGTAGGGGGGCTTTTGCTCCTTTCCCCCTGGTGGTCCTCTTCCCTTTTGCTCCGCATCTCAGGAAACAGCACCCTGTCCATCTACTTCCACAAGCCAGAAACCTGGGGTCTCCTTGACACCACCCTCTGTCTCACCCTATAATCACTTCCTCTCCTCGTCCTGTAGATATTTACCTCCTGAATATCCCTTCTTTCCACTTCAGCACTACCACCCCAGGCCAGGACTCCGACACCTGGACAGCTGCAGTAGCCCACAGAGATGTGAGCTCCAAGAGGGCGGGGATATGTGCACACACACTTGTGTGTGTGTTTTGTTCACTGATGTGTCCCACGTGTCAAGATTCACAGGGGTTAGCAACTTTTTTGTAAAGGGCCAGATAGTAAATATTTTAGGCTTTGCGGGCTGTGGAGTCTCTCTGCTGCAACTCCTTAACTCTGCAGTTGTACTGTGACAGGAGGCATAGCCTGATGGGCATGTCTGTGTTCCACTAAAGCTTTCTGTACAAAAATGGGGGGCAAGATGGATTTGGCCTGAAAGCTGCAGTTTGCTGTTCCTGGTTGAGAAGTTCCTGCCACACAGTAGATAAGTAAATATTTCTGATTGAAGAACTATGCTCTTATCATCTGTTATCTGCCAATCAATTCCCCATTTTCCCAACTACAAATCAGATCATGACACTCCCACTCCTCCACCTCCATCCCAACCATCTGCTTCAAAGCCTCCACTCTTAGGATAGAGATCAAATCCTGATTAAGGCCAACACGCCCTGCACAGTCTGGCCCTTTCTCCCACTGTGGCTTTACACTCACCGTCCTCCTCACCCTTCCAGTGCTCCAGCCTCTCTGGCCTTCCTTCACTTCCTTATGTATGCCAGTTCCTTCCTACCACAGGGCCTTTGCACATGCAGTTTCTTCCGCCTAAAATCAACTCTCTCTCCATCGCTTATCCTTCAGATCTCAGCTCAGTGTTACCTCCTCCAGGAAATCTTCCCTGATCCCCTAGGCCAGGTACCATTAAAACACTCCTTTTCCTAGCATTGATTCTGACTCTAATTTTCCCTGTTTATGTGTTTCATTGACTGTCTGTTTCCCCCATTAGAGGAGCTCTGCAAGGTACAACGACCAAGCCTATTTTTTTTCCTCCATCACATCCCCAGAACCTATTTCCATTAGCTAGCACATAGTAGCAGTAATGGATGAATGGTAAAGAACAGGAGCTTTGGAATGAGGCAGATTCTAGGTTTGGTACCTGACTCTACCACATGCGTAAACTCACTCACCTTCCTAAAGCCCATTTTATTGTTGTAAAGCCAGGCTAATGACAGGACCTACCAGAAAGGCTATGTTGAGGACAGAATGAACTGAGGCGGGAAGCCTCAGCCCAGAGCCTGGATCTAGGCGGCTGTTGTCAATATGCTGACAGTATGGCAACAGTGACAGCTCCAGACATCCCATCACATGAGAAATAGTGAAAAGCATTTCAGAATGTTTAGCCCTGGGAAGTAAAGACTAAGGCCAGGGGATGACCCCTTCAACTATGCGAATATGGACTCTTCCTGACTCCAGCTGTCTGGAAAAGTCAAGAAATCTCCATCCCTACATAGGTGCAGGAAGAAGCTGGGAGACCATTATGCAGGTATGCAGCAGAAGGCTCTCCTGCCTGGATGGGGGTGCTCAGGTGACATCAAGGGTCTCTTCCAATCCGGGGTTCTCATTTGTAAGCAACTGGGGGCATTCTGAGCTCGACTGATGGGAGAGGGCGCAGATTGGAGAGCATGAGTGGGGTGGGCGAAGGCAGCTAGTTGAGCCAAGCGCAGGTAAGTGGCCCCAAGGGCTAGACGGACAGGCCGCTCAGTGCGGCTCTGGGAGCAGAGAGGGGGCGCTTAAAGCCAACAGATGGCGCAGGCTCACCTAGGCCAGGCGCCCGCTCGCTCGTTCTAGCTTCCCGGGAGCGTTTCCCCGTTCCGCCGGAGACGCGGGGCCGGCGGGAGGCGGGCCAGGCCCCTACCCCTCTTCGGGACAGGGAGGCTCTGCGGAGCACGGCTCCGGCACGCACCTGGGGCCGCTTCCTCCTGCTTCCTCCTTGCCCGATTGGGGGATTCGTCGAGTTGCCACAGCAGCCGGTGCCATGACATCGGCAGAGGGCAGCTTCGCCAGTACTGAAATATACACGCCCTGAGCGCCTGGCCGGGCTTCGCAACGCTTCCGGGGGTCCGAGCGGGGCCAAGGGGGGCGGGTTCAGGGATCCTGGCGCCCATGGTGAAGGAGGGTGGGCGACGGGGCGCGGCCGGGCGGGCGGGGGCTGGGCTAGGCGGGAGGTGAGGGAGGGAGCGTCAGGAGGCGGGGTCTGGGTGGCGGGGGCCGAGCAGGGCGGAGGAAGCGAGGGAAAGTTGATCGCGGACTTGAGCTGCGGAGACGGCTCGGGAGAGAGGGACGCGGGCTGCGGGAGCGATGCTTGGTGAGAAGACGCGTCCGACGGCTACCGGGCGCTGAGCCGGGCGGGGCGGGGCGGGGCGGGGCGGGGCAGCCCGGCCCTGGGCATGGATCGCAGGGGTGCCGAGCCTCGGGACGATTGGGGTGCGCGTCGCCTGAGCCCGCTGCGCGCCTGAAGTTGCGGCCCGCAAGCGGCCAACAGCGAGCAGACGGCCCAAGGGGACCCCGGAGCGGCCAGCACGCCGCGGATGAGCCTTCGCGCCGGCAGCGAGACGCGGCGGTGGTCAGCACCCGAGCGGGCGGCCTGCGGGGGCCGATCCAGCGGAGAGCAGAGCCCAAGGCGCGGCGCGGCGCCGCTCCGCACACGCACACGGTACCGAGAGCCGCGCATCGCCCCTTCCCTCCCCGCTTCCCTCTCCTCCACGCCGTTCACCCGCCATGCGGTGGGAAAGTTGGAGCCGTGGGGTTGCGACCGCAGGCGCTGAACCACTTGTTCTTGGCGCAGCCATCGCCCGTGGCGGGCGCCCGGGACCTCCTTCCATCCCGGGCCCCTAGCCAGCATTCTGCGTCCCGCTCCGAGCCCGCGGTCGGACGCGCGGCAACTTTGATTCCTGGGAACTCGTATTTCCTCCGCGTTGGCCTTGGGAGGAAAGGCACTCCACTCCCCACCACGGGTCCTGGACCCGCGAACATTCGAGCGCTTTGCTTTCCGCCCCTCAGAGAGGGTCTGGGTCTAGGGTGGGGAGAATTTCGGGGGCAAAGAGGGCGTTGGGATCCGATCCCCTCTCCTTCTGCGCCCTGGGTCCCCTTTTGGACAGTGGAGACGGGGTGGGGCATACCCCCACCGCGGGCTAGGCATCGGCACTGGAGGGACCTAAAGTCACGTAGCTCTCCCCTCCCCTCGTCGCCTCTCAGTGCCCGCGAGAGACCTCAGAGGACTCCTGCAACCTCCCCAGTCCGGTCCGGCTATGGGAAGAGGCGCCCTTCGCGGAGCAGGGAGTCTTGTGCGGCTCGCCCTTTACCTCCCCAATCCCCGTGCAGGCCCGCCACGGGCCGTGCTGGTTGTCCCCAGGGACTTGCGCTCAGGGGCGCAGCCCGTGCCTTCCCTGCAGGTCAGCCCGGGACGCGTGCAGAGCCCGTGCGTTCCAAGGTGGTGGCGGCACCAGCCGGCGGGCACTCAGTGCCTTGCTTTCCCGGACCGGACACCCAGAGCGGCTGCCTCCGTGCCTCGGGCGGAGATCCTGTGCCCTAGCCGCCGGCCACCGCCCTACTGCGACTCCAGCCCAGAGCCCTTGCGCCGTCAGCGGCCCACTGGGGGCAAATTAGCCTTTCCTGGGTATAGCACGCCTCACCCTCCCCAGTAATTCGGAAAGCAGCGCCTGCTTCTTTTCCATACTTTGCCCTCTCAGACAAGAGCAGGCGTTGACCCTTACCTTTCAGCCACTTAGCAAGTACCCCCACCCCAATGTGGATTTTGAAATAAGCTGGAGACGCCCAGGAGAACTCTTGTGTGTCTGTGTGTGTGTGTGTGTGTGTGTGCGTGTGTGGCGTGTTGGGTGGAGTCTGACTGTTGCATAGGGGAGAATTAGGCTGCATGGGGTGGGGTAGGCTTGAAGAGCTGGCTGGTGCCAGGTGAGAGGTGCTGATGAGTCAGCCCGTGGTGGGGGAGAGTGGACTTGGAGTTAATCTTTGGTTCATGGTGCAAGGGTAGGTGCACTGCAGTCAGCACCTATGAGTGTGGTCAGCACCTATGAGCCTGGGGAACCAGATGTCACTCTGCTGCAGAGGGGGCTGGGAGAGGCCCCTTAGCTGGGGGAACTGGGATGCTTGGTGGTGTCTGGGGAAGGTGGGAAGGCAGAGTGCCTGAAAGGCAGAGAGGGAGAGTACCCCGTGGGCTGGAAAGGTGGCACTACAGAAGTGACTGGTGTGACAGGGAGGCTCTGCTCTGGGTGGTAGAGAGCTAAGAGGGTGTGGGAGGCCCAGAGATGACATCCTGGCCTCATCTGGGCTGGGGCCCCATACACATGTCTCTCTCCGCCTTCCTGACCCCCCAAACAGCTGGGCTTCTCACATCTGCTTACCAAAAGGCTTGATTTGAAGGTTATGATGGTGAATGGTCCTGGTTGCCTCCAACATAGCTCCTCCACCCAGCAAGGGACCTTACCTGCAAATTCACCATTTGAAGTTCATTTTCTCGAGCTTAGTATTTTAAAGGGTGCCTTTCTGAAGTCCTAATTTAAAATGCACATACTTCTGGGAGGTGAAGGTCTAGTAGAGCCTTGCTACCCTGAGTGTGGCCTGTGGACGTGCGGCAGCAGCATCACCTGGGAGCTTGTTAGAAAGACAGTTGCACTCTACCCCTGACCTCTTGAATCAGAATCTATGTTTGACAAGATCCTTGAGTGATTTGTTTTCTCAGTAAAGTTTAAGAAGCCCTGGTCCATAGTACCTTCTCGGGAATGAGCATTTCACAGCCCCTTGGTGCAGAAAGAGTGTCGAAAAGGGCAGTGGATAAGAATGTAGGTTTAAGAATGAGGCTGGAAGTTCTTTTCCTGGAGATTTATGGTAGGGTTGGGTCCACAATCCACTGCTGGCTCCTTGTGGGTATTCCCTGCTAATGCCAGGAGGGTATCTGTGTTTTAGGGATCTTTAGACAGATTCAAGTAGCAGCTCAGCTTTCCGTGCAATTGAAACATTACCACGTGTGAGGCATATGGGCAGTAGGAAGTGGGCAGAGGGGGTAGGGTTGTGGAAGCCGGATAAGCTGCTCTGCCTCTAGGAGGCCTGGGGCTGGGTAGATGTTGTCCCTTAAGGGGAAAGAATTAAGTAACTGTCCTCCACTTCATCTGTCCCTCCCAAATGGGTGGAATGACCCACTGATCACACCTCTTTGCGGCCCTCAGGACTTACGCAGAGGGAGCTGCGGAAATGCTAATTTGGGGTAGCCCGCAGAGGAGATGATAACAACCAAGCTCCACTCGTAGCCCCCCTCCACCAGCCCAGGCTGGACATCCCATTTCTGATGCCCTGGTGCCATGGGAGGTCCCTAGCTCCGAGGAGGAAGGATGATGCCAAGGCACCGTGGCAAAGCACCACTCCTGGTCCTATGGAGGAACAATGGTGACCCTGAAGCCATCAGGGCTGGCCTCATAGTGGAGATCTGAAGGACTGCAGAGGAATTTGGATCAGAGCCTTGGTGAGGCCAGTGGTATCACAGGTGAAAAGTCATGGCATGACTCATGCACCCCAGCCCTGCCAAAAGAGGACTGCCCTTCCTCTCTGCTGGCCTCTTGGCCAGGGGCAGAGTGGCAAGGTGGAGCCGTGGGAGGGCACGGATCAGCATGGCCATGGGCCTAACAGACAGTGATGCTCATGTGAAAGATTCCTTCACTGGTGAGTTCAAAAGCAACTAGGTCAATAAAAGTCCTACTGTTTCCTAGGACCCTCAGGTTTAAAAAAGAATGCAGTTTTACTATGTAAATGTGGTTTCTTTTTAAGTTAATTTAATTGCCTTTGTTCATTTCTTTTGATTTTGAGCCTTGCTTTGAGTTTTCCTTGGCCCTGGGCAGTCTTGTTTGTCCATTTAATAGGTGAGCAAGGTCATTCATTGAGTTGGACCCTGCCGCATGGGTTATTTCAGGATGGGATTATCTTGCCTCCAGTGGAAAAGAAGTGGGGACGGGATCGGGCCCTTCTGTGCTCTAGCCTCCTGCACCTGTGTGGGTGATACCATCAGTCAGGCCTTCACGGACCCTGGCATGGGGGTGGGGTGGCCTCTCCAGCTGGGCCTCCCTCCCTCACTGCCCTTCCGTCGCACTTTTCACTACTCTGCAGTGGTCTGGCCCCTCACTAGACAGTGAGCTTCTTCAGCACAAGCTGTATCTTCTTGCTCCTTGTATCCCCAGGGACTGGTGCTCAATCACCGTCCATTGACTAAATGGCTATTACATTGGCATTTGGTGTGCCTATAACCAGTTTCAACTATTCACGTTGGTTCCTTTCAAGACTGGGTAGCTAAAGCCCATCTTCCTGTATTCTGGTGTCTAGGCAAATGCCCTTGGAGTAGAGATCTCAAACTCACACGCCCAGAGGGGCTAGGAAGCTGACCAAAGACTAAAGCAGCACCAAATATAAGACAATAGGGCGCGGTGGGGACCGCGGAGAACGGAAGAGCACAGGCCCCAAGTAAAAGGCACAGCTGTAGTCAAAACCCACCTATACGGCAGAAGTCAAAATGATGGTTACTCCATGGCGTGATGACTGGGGCTCAAGGGGTGCTTCTGCAGTGCTGGAAATTTCCATACCTCGATCTGCATATCTACAATAGTGGTGAGTGATCATTTATGCAGAAGAGTCAATTCAGAAGAATTAGAGCATTTATGGAGATAAATAAAACCATATTTATTTTGGTTCAATAGGAAAATAGCCTTATTGAATTGCATAAGGCAGAAAATGCATATTCTTACCAACTTTATTGACTAGAAGGGTGTCAGTGAGAAACTTGGCATATTTAAGAAGTAGCCACATGGAGATGGCTTTCTAGCCTTTCACTGTGAAATCTAATCTGGTTCTGTCTCGGGCAGCGGGACGGGCTGCGGCTGCTGCTCCTTGCTGGGTGTGGATTTGGGTCTCGGCGTTCGTGCTCTTGGGGCTCTGTGTTACCTCGTCAGTGAAAGTCCGTGTGGCTCAGTGTATGGCCGGGAGATCGGGACTCTTAGACATCTGTCCTCAGCCCCTCGGGCCTCAGGCGGTGACACGGAGAGTGACACAGCAGGCTCGGGCTTAGCGTTCGTATTTTTGATCTTTCCTTTGCATGGTCTAAAACCTCACGCAAGAGTCGGTTATTATGATCGTAAGCCTGTTCCCTTCATGATTTTTGTGAGGCGGCTTGGAGGCAGACAGAGCTGGAGTTGAATGCTAGCTCTTGTACTCCTGAGCGCTGAAGCCTTGCCCAGGCCTTAGTTTTCTCAGTGGTTAAATGGGAATAATTTACAATTATATCGTAGGCTTGCTGTCAGCAGTAATCAGAAGAAAACTCTACAGAAGCCTTTTGTGCAGGGCCTGGCACACGGTACACGTGCAGAATGTAATAGCTTTTATTATTATCCCTTTAGATTCAGTCACACGTTAGGCATATTGTATTCAAGCAAAGAAGTGAAACCTCCCCTTATTTTGAGAGCTGGACAATCTATAGGTTCATAAATTGAATTCTGCCTAAAGATGTGTGTGTGTGTGTGTGTGTGTGTGTGTGTGTGTGTGTGTGGTCGTGGTCTTTCATTTTGCATTACACATTTAAAGAAAAAAACAGCATTTTCATAATAAAAATCTAGATATTGACATTTCTGGCTGGAACCGGCAACATTGGGTCTGTGTTCCCAGCTGGCAGTGATCCGTTGGGGCTGAGTTGCAGCCGCCCCTTTTATTTATTTGTGTTTTATTTAAAATTTTTTCGATTGAGGATTACATACATACAATAAGGTAAACAGCTCTTAAATGAAAGTGGCGGATTTTTGCATATGTGTGCATGTGTGTAACCCCAGCTGGATCGGATGCATCCCTCGTGCCTTGGCAGGGCTCCCTCAGGCCCCCTCCTGCTCCAGAAGTAACCACTATTCTGACTTCGCTCTGACTTGTGTCACACATGTGAGTTTTGCAGGTGAGCTTACAACCTTCAGTTCTCCACAGTCTCCACCGTTGCCTGTCGTCTCACATTTGACCCTGCTTTACTCATTTGCACTGAATCTTGGCCCCTTTAGCCATTTGAGTTTGTGACCCGCCAAGGGCTGAAGGGTCCTTAGAGACTAGCTGGACGTACCATGTTACAGCTGCGGAAACTGAGACTCACAGTTGGGGAGTGGGCTTATTCCAGACCCTCTCCCTGGGTGAGGTGGGCCTGGGTGGTGGCCAATCAAGGGCAGAGCCTGGCTTCTCCCACCCCAGCAAGAGGCCAGGCAGACCCCCATCTCTTGGAGCCCAGCAGCCCAGGGCCTGACCCTGCAATCACAGTCACCCAGAGCCTCCCACAGGCTGATCAGCCTAAGAGGGAGGGAGTCTGTCCTGGAGATGCATCTTCCCCAAGGCAGGCTGTTAGCAGCACTGCCTTCCTCTTTAAAGGCCATGCTCCATTTGGAGAGGACCTGCAATGCCATTTGTGACAAGGGCCCTGTGTACCACCTTGATTGTGTCTGTTTCTGAAAGAAGACTGTAATTTGGGAGCCAGTGAAATCAAGGGAGGGAAGTAGAAGAGAGAGCAAGAGAGAGAGAGGGAGGGAAGAGAGAGAAAACAAAAGGGGTGGCTGGGACCATGTCTGGGTTTTCATTTGTAGCACTGGTCCCGTCCCCAAGAAATGCTGGCTTCCCTGGGACTCAGGTCAGGGTGGGCTGGGTCCCTCCAAGGACCACCCTTTAGCTCTGCCCCTCTTTTCTTCTGCTCTTTGCCAACAGAGCTAAAAGCCTCGTCATCCTGTCCCAGGCTTACCCAGGGCTTCACTCTCCAGCCCTCTGCATCCCTTCTCTGGCTCTGACCTGCCTTTGCCCTAGGAGGAGGCTGATTTTGCCCTTTTCTCCTGGGGCCAAGAGAGCTGGTATTATCTCCCGGGAGCAGTGGTGACAGAACTCTAAGCCAGGCCTCTCTCTGCCCCTTCTACAGACGCCTGAAGCTTTGTCTTAGGAGAGGCATGGGTGGACTGCCACAGGAAAACCAGCACATACTGGATAGTGGGGCAGGAGGTCCTTCCAAACCCATCCTCCTTGTGTTTTAGGGTCCCACATCCACTGCTGGTGAGACCTTTCATTCAGGCATTCAGTCAACCAATACAGAGCATCACCTGTGTACCAGGCTCTGCCTAGTAGGTGGGGATTCATGATGAGTGTCTAGAGCAGTGCTGTCCAGTAGAAATATAATGCAGGCCACAGATGCAAGTCACATATGTAGATTTAAATTTTCTGGTAGCCACTTTAAAAAACTTAAAAGAAACAGGTGAAATGATTAAAAAAAATTTTATTATTTTTTTTAATACAGCAGGTTCTTATTAGTTATCTATTTTATACATATTAGTGTATGTATGTCAGTCCCAATCTCCCAGTTCATCCCACCAGCCCCCCCCACTGCTTTCCCCCCTTGGTGTCCATACGTTTGTTCTCTACAGCTGTGTCTCTATTTCTGCCTTGCAAGCTGGTTCGTCTGTACCACTTTTCTAGATTCCACATATATGTGTTAATATACGATATTCGTTTTTCTGACTTGCTTCACTCTGTATGACAGTCTCTAGGTCCATCCACGTCTCAGCAACTGACCCAATTTCATTCCTTTTTATGGCTGAGTAATATTCCATTGTATATATGTACCACATCTTCTTTATCCATTTGTCTGTCGATGAAGAAATAGGTGAAATGATTTTTGATAATCTGTTTTATTTAACCCATTATATCCAAAATATTATCATTTAACATATAATCAATGTAACAAACTATTAATGAGACATTTACATACTTAAAAAAATTAAGTCTTTGGAATTTGGTGTGTGTTTGGCATTTACAGCACATCTCAATTTGGACTTGGCACATTTCAAGTGTTCGATGGCCACGTGTGGCTGGTGGCTACTGTATTGAACTGGGGGAGACAGATAATAAATACACACTCAAGACAATTACAGATGGTCAGGAAGCTACAGAGGAAACAGAGAGGGTAATTGACATGCTAAAGGTGGAAGATAGGGTGGTCTGGGAAGGCCTCTTGGAGGATGGGAAGATGTGGTCCATCTCCATGGACCTGAGCCCTGGCAGGGCTAGGGAGAGGAGTAGAAAGTGGGGAAGGGCCCATGTGTCCACAGGCAGCCCCCCCAGTTACTGAGCATGGGATGAAATATCCCCTTCTCCATAGAAGACCCCAGTGGAGGGGGCCCGGAATGGATAACAGTATTTTAGAAAAGCACCTTATCTCTGGGGTGTGCGTGTGTGCGTGCGTGTTTGTGTGTGTGTTTCCCTCATCTTTTCTGCACACTGTCTGTGAGAAGGATAAGGATTAAGTTCATCTTCCTGCTGCTTTTTTTTTTTTTTTTGCGGTACGTGGGACTCTCACTGTTGTGGCCTCTCCCGTTGCGGAGCACAGGCTCCAGACGCGCAGGCTCAGCGGCCATGGCTCACGGGCCCAGCTGCTCCGCGGCATGTGGGATCCTCCCGGGCCGGGGCACAAACCCGTGTCCCCGGCAGCGGCAGGTGGACTCTCAACCACTGCGCCACCAGGGAAGCCCCGGAAATCCAGATTTTAAAGTACAAAATTTTATTTTAAATGTTAGCAACCAATTGAAGTATTTAAAAACACTGTGAAGCCATGCATTCATTGATCAAATATTTACTGAGCCCCTACTGTGTGCCAAGCACTGTTCTAGGCCTCTGGGGTCAGTCAGTGGCTCCTGTGCTTGTGTAATGTATATTGTCAGGAAAGCCCCTCAGCAAGCTGCATGTGGCCCATGGATGACCAGTTTCCGTGTGACCTTTGCCATAGAGTATCAGGGCTGACAATAATAACAGGAAGCATTTATTAAGCACTTACTGTGTGCCAGGCCTTGGGCTTAGCACTTCATATAAAATCCCTCATTTAGTCCTGACAACAACCCTATGAGATAAGGACTTCTGTTATTTGTATTTTAAAGCTGAGAAATCAGGCACAGAGAGGTTAAGCAGTTTACCCAGAGTCACAGAGCTAGCAGGTGGCACGGTGGGATTTGAGCCAAGGCAGTCTGAGTCCTTAATCCTCACTCTGTTCTTCTCTCAGTACTGCACTTAGAGAAGGCCAGAGCCAGATCCCTGAGTAGACAGACAGAAACTGAGTCCGGAAAGGACAACTGACCCCCATTGGGTCTGTGTGGAGACAGTGACAGGGCCGGGCTTTCAATCCAGGCCTGTCAGGTATGTTTATTGCTGTGTGGACTTCACGTGTGATTGATCCTGGGTTGGGATTGGACATTCAGGTGCCTACAGCTCCCACACGCTTAAGAGCAGGGCTGGGCAATGATTTAACATCCATGGGAGTAAATGAGGGGGGCCAGCTCACGAGCTTAGAGGCTATAGGTCATCTACCCGGATCAGGTTGCCCCATCTGGGAAGGCCATGTACTTCATTGCTCTCTGCACTTGCCCGGACTGGAGACCCCAGCTCTTCCACCTGTAAAACCAGGGGGTCGAATGCAATGACTCCTGTGATTTAATCTCTGCCTCACACCTTTCCCCCTACTATTGACCAGGCTGGCTGGCTAGCTGCCCTCAGTATTTCTGGCCAAGCATTAATCCTAAACTGACCTCGGTCTGGACTCTGGGTCCTTTCCTGAGGGACTGGAGGACCCTGGACTCATCTTGTGGTTTCCTCGTGTTGGTGTACCAGTGTGGTAACCTCACTGTGAGGCAGGGGAATATGTGTGAATGCTGAAGAAAGATGCCCCTGGCCGGCATGTGAAGACTGCAGTGACAGTCCTTGCATTGACTCAAGTGCTTTCATCCTCAGAGCCACAGTTTCCTCATCTGTGAAGTAGAAGGAGAAACCGTTCTGGCCAATCCATTGATTCAGGAGGAAGGGGCTCTCATGAGATATAGGAAAGTGCTTGGCTAAATGAATTGTGATAAATAGACATTGCAGTAAATAAATCAATATTTATGAGTCATCACTATGTATTAATGACTTGAACTATGCAGGATTTACAAGAGATATGCAGATAGTTATTTAAATAACATGGACATCTCTAAATCCAACAGCAGTGTCTTTGAATGGCTTGATGGCTTCTGCCCACTCTAGCAACTTGACACCCATCTTTGGGGGAAAGTGTACAAGTCAACAAATCAAGGGACTACTGTTTTCGGGACACTGTGCAAGGCACACTAAGGTATAGAAATAGACAAGTCCAAGAACTTTCACGGCTATTCAGAGTACCATATTTGGGCCAGTCAATTTGGGTGTGTGTGTGTGTGTGTATGAGAGAGAGGGCAGTGGGAGAGAGAGAGAGAGAGAGGGAGCACACGAGCCCTGTAGCCGGTCCCCTTTGGGGATTTCAGCATCTCGTGCGTCCCTGACACAGCTAAGGTTTTCCTTCTGTGCTCTTCCTCACTGAACCCAAAGCTCTCCCTTCACCTGAGGTGCCGTGTAGAGTGTGAAGTGAAGTGCTGGGGGCTGAGTTAGCACTGGGATGGCTGCATCCTGGGAAGGAGACAGGAAGGCCATGGGATGTACAGAGTGGGGGTAGACCTACCGGGCTGGCTGACCTGCCAAGCCGAGCCTGAGGGCTGTTGGAAACTGGAGCTCAGGCCGGAATAAGGGAGTCCATGAATAATACAGCGGGAGGGAGGCTGTTAACTAGGTGACCTCGTTGCACCTGCGTGTTTCACAGCTTCCTGGGGAGCTGCTGCGGGGTGGGGGGCGGGGGGTGGGGGGTGGGGCAGGTGTTGGCGAGGGCAGAGGGGAGAGTGAAAGGCCGGGTGGTGACACAGCTCCTTCGTTTTCCTTCCCGCTCTCCTTTCAACTGTCCGGCTCAGAAGTTCTTTGTACTAACAGCTCTATCTCGTTCTTTGTACTAACAGCTCTATCTCGTTCTTTGTACTAACAGCTCTATCTCCTTCTGGCTTTGACCCAGACGGCCTTGACCGTGTGCGCATGCGTGAGTGTGTGCGTGCGCGCATTCACACACAGGTGCGCTGGAGCCGGTAACTGGGATGTTCCTGAGCAAAAGCTGAACGTGAGGCTGGGCCTTCTCCCATGCCCTGCCCCGCAGGCCTGATTTCTGGGTCTGTTAGCTAAACTGGGCGTCAGGCCTGTCTCTGGCCCCCCGGCGCTGATGTGCTGTGTCATCTTTGCCAAGGTGGCCCCCTCTCTGGGCCACTTCTGGCCGCCACGGACAATGCAGGCTTCTGGGCCAGGACTGTGTGGTGTCCCAAGATTTGGGCCTCTGACGAGGGGAGCACCGTTTGATGTAAGTTAGGGGTAGGTAACCCTGACTTTCTCTTCTAATGCTCTGGGGGTCTGTCATTTTTAGTGTTTGTCACTGGGGCCTGTTTACAGCCACCCAGATTTGGCACAAAGGAGCCGCCCTAGCTCCCATACCTCCCGGTGAAGCAAAGAAAGCCTCTGGGCAGAGTTGGGGGCCTTTTTAGGACAGAGCGGAGGGAGATGCGCTTAAATTGCAGCAGGAGAGCAGAAAGGCAGACCCACGGAGAAACTGGTTGAGCAGTGTGTCAGGTGAGCAGCGGAGAAAGGTGAGATGCTGCAGTCCATTCCCAGAGGAGGCTGACTTTACCTGGCTTTACCTTCCAAGGAGCTGTTTCCAGACCCCTGGCCTGGGACTGGGAGGCAGAGGACCCCTGGCCAGTGCCTGGGACGGGACCAGGAGCCCTGGCCTCCACCTCCTCCTTTATCCTGAGTGTTGTCAGCAGGGGCCTGACCCCTGAGGAGGTCCCAGACCCTCCTCCCCAGGTCTGGGAAGGGACTTTTCCCCAAAGCCACACTCTGGCTTTAGCCTGCTTCCTCAGGCTTAGGGAGCCCAGGCCCAGTGCCTGCTACCCTCTTAGAACTGGGCTTTCAAGAGGTTGTACACCTCCATACACACACACCTCTCTGCACAGAGTCGTAGACACATTTGCCTGTCTGGACGAGATGGGGAACACCTCCTCCTCGGGCCTGGTCTGGGTGTATGTGGCCAGGGCTACAGGCACCAGGTTTCATCTGTGGGCCTATTCCTCAACAAGGAGAGTATTTCTATCTCTGAGCCAAACTACCCAGGTTCAAATCCTAGCTCTTCCAATGATTAGCTGTGTTACCTTTGGCACTTTAATTAGTCATGCTGTTCTTTAGTTTTCTCATCTAGAAAATCAGGGTAATAATAGTACCTACCTCAAAGTGTTATTGGGAGGATTAAATGAGTTATTGCCTGTAAAATGCTTAGAAGAAGTGCCTGCCATATAGTCAATGCTCAAGAAATGCTGCTATGCTGCTGTTCTCCTCAGCTGTTAGTTATTATGCTGCTGTTCTCCTCAGCTGTTAGTTATTATGCTGCTGTTATTCTCAGCTCCTGCGTTCTGGAGGCTCACAGTCTTGCAGGCTGCCTGAGGGTGCCAGGAGTAACTATTATGCCTGTGATAAAGGCTATGTATCTAGAGGTTCAAAGGAGGTAGGGGTGGGGTCTGGGTTGGTGGGGAGCAGTCTTGGAAGGCTTCATGGAGGAAGAGGCGCCCTTGTTCAGAGGCTATGGCTTCTCTCTGTGCCCACTGGCACTGTGCTCCCATGGTAGAAGGGCAAGAAGAGAGGCAGGGTGGTGCAGTGGTTAGTAGCATTGATGCTGGTCCCAAGTCAACTGGAACTTTTTTAGTCAGCTTTGTAATTGCAGTATAACACATATGGAAAAGTGTACAAGTAATCTATGTACAGCTTGAATTATCACAAAGTGACCACTGCCCTATAACTGCCACCCAAACCAAGAAAAAATAAATTACCAGAAGCCATCTCTCTGTCCTTAGTCAAAGGTAACTTCTATCCTGACTCCTAATAGCATGCATTCATGTTGCCTATTTTGAACTTCATAGAAATTCAGTCATACCGTATTTTCTCTTGGCAATGTTTTCTTCTATTCAACTTATTTGTGAGATTCATCACATTTGTTCGTTCTCATTACCGTATAGGTTTCCATTGTGTGAATATACCACAGTTTACCCATACTATTGTTGATGGACAGTTGGATTGCTTCTAGTTTTTGGCTATTATGGAAAAGGCTGTTAGTAACATTTGTCATGTGTTTTTTGGTGTACATACATGTGTATGCAATTCGGTTGGGTATATTTGTTCTTTTTACCAATACAAGCTTTATGGTGTAATTACTAGTTTATACATGTAGTCTTGATATCTAGTAGTATAAATTCTCTAGCTTTATTCTTCTTCAACACTTTTGTTTACTTTTGGCTCTTTGCATTTCCATATGACTTTAGAATCAACTTTTGAAATTCCACAAAAACTCTGCTGAGATTTGATCGGGACTGCATCACCAATATGTAGATCAATTTGAGAAAAATTGACATCTTTATAATACTGAGTTTCTGACCCACGAACAAAATATACCCCTCCATTTTCCTGGGTCTTAATTTCTTTCAAGGATGCTTTTTAGTTGTCTGTGTAGAGGTCTTACACTTCTTTCATTAGATTGATTTCTATGTGTTTTATGTTTTTTGATACAATTGTAAGTGATATTTGAAGGTTTTTATTTTCATTTCTAATTAATTGTTTCTGGCATATAGAAGTACCATTGATTTTTAAAATATTGACCTGTATCCAACAATCTTTGTTAAATCTACTTATTGAATCTGATAGTTTATCTATAGAATCCTTGATTTTTTAACATGCACAATCATGTATTCAATAAATAATAACGATTTTATATCTTCTTTTCCAATATTGATATCTTTTTTCTTGCCTTATTGGAATGGCTAGGCCTTCCAGCATAATATTGCATTGAAGTGGTGATAGTGGGCATCCTTATTTTGATTCTGGTATCGAGAAAGCTTTCAATATTTCATCATTACGTACAGCGTTTGCTGTAGGTTTTTTGTAGATGTCATTTATCATATTAGGGAAATTTTCTTCCATTACTTTTTTCAAAACTATGGGAAAACATACATAACATAAAATTTACCATTTTAGCCACTTTAAGTGTACATTTCATTGGCATTAATAACATTCAGAATGTTGTGCAACCACTACCACTATCCATTTCCAAACTTTTAATCATCTCAAACAGAAACTCTGTAAACTCTATACCCATTGAACAATAACTCCCCATTTTCTCTCCCTCCAGCCCCTGGTAACTTCTATTTTCTGTCTCTATGAATGTGCCTGTTTCTAGGTATCTTGTACAAGTGGAATCATATAATATTTATCATTTTGTGTCTGGCTTATTTCACTTAGCATGTTTTCAGGGTTCATTCATGTTTAGCATGTCTCGGAACTTCATTCCTTTTTGAGGTTGAATAATAATTAAATTATATGCATATACCATACCTCATTTATCTGTGCATCCATTGATGTCATTTGGATTGCTTCCACTTTCTGGCTATTGTGAATAATGCTGCTAAGAACATCAGTATACAAATATCTGTTTGAGTCCCTGCTCTCAGCTCTTTTGAGTATATATTTAGGAGTGAAACTATCATACGGTAATTCTACATTTAGTTTTTTGAGGAACCGTCATACTGTTTTCCACAGAAGTTGCTTGATTGTACATGCCCACAAGCAATGCACGAGTTACAATTTTCTCCACATCTTCACCAACGCTTTTTATTTTTGTTATTATTAATATTTTTATAATAGCCATTCTAATGGGTATAAAGTGGTGTCCCATTGTGGTTTTTTTTTTGTGTGTGTGTGGTATGTGGGCCTCTCACTGTTGTGGCCTTTCCCGTTTGCGGAGCACAGGCTCCGGATGCACAGGCTCAGTGGCCATGGCTCACGGGCCCAGCCACTCCGCGGCATGTGGGATCTTCCCGGACCAGGGCACGAACCGTGTCCCCTGCATCGGCAGGAGGACTCTCAACCACTGCACCACCAGGGAAGCCCCCCCCTTGTGTTTTGATTTGCATTTCTCTAATGGCTATTGATGAGTATCTTGTCATGTGCTTAATTGGCCATTCGAACATCTTCTATGGAGAAATGTCTGTTCAAGTCCTTTGCAAAGCTATTTTTGAATTGGGTTGCTTATGTTTTTTGTTGTTGAGTTGTAAGCGTTCTTTATATGTCTGGACACTAATCCCTTATCAGAATAGAAATATTTTCTCTCATTCTATAGGTTGCCATTTCATTCTGTTGATAGTGTCCTTTGATGTATACAAGTGTTTAATTTTGATGAAATCCAATTTACCTTTTTTTTTTATTGTTGTTGCCTATGCTTTTGGTGTCATGGCCAAGAAATCATTGCCAATTCCATCTCATGAAGATTTTTCCCTAAGAAGTTTATAGTTTTAGTTCTTACATTTAGGCCTTTGATCCATTTTTAGTTAATTTTTGTATGTAATGTAAGGTAAGAGTCCAACTTTTGCATGTGGATATTCAGTTTTCCCAGGACCATTTGTTGAAAAAGAGTGTCCTTTCTGCATTGAATGATCTTGGCACCCTTGTTGAAAATATTTTAACCATATATGCAGTGGTTTATTTCTGTGCTCTCTGTTCTACTTCATTGGTCTATATTCATGCCCTTACATCAGTATTGCAGTTACTGTGATTAACGTAACTTGGTAGCAAATTTTGAAATCAGGAAGTATGAATTTTCCAACTTTGTTATGTTTCAAGATTGTTTTGGTTATTTGGGGTCCCTTGAAATTGCATATAAATCTTAGGATGGGTTTTTCTATTTCTGCAGAAAACACCATTAGCATTTTGATGAGGTTACATTAAATCTGTAGATTGCTTTGGGTAGTATTTTATCTTAACAATATTAAGTATAGTATTTTAACATTATTAAGTCTTCCGATCCATGAACATGGGATGTCTTCCCACTTATTTATGTCTTCTTTAATTTCTTTCAGCAACGTTTTACAGTTTTCAGTGCACAAGTCATTTGCTTCCTTGGTTAAGTTTATTCTTGAGTATTTTATTCTTTTAGATGCTGTTGTAAATGGAACTGTTTTCTTAATTTTGTCTTCAGGTTATTCATTGCTAGTGTATAGAAATGCAACTTATTTGCATGAGTTGATTTTGTATCCTGTAACCTTGCTGAATTTATTTATTGGCTCCAACAATTTTTATTCTTATGATTTTATTTTTTCCAAAAATTTTTAAGTGGAATCTTGAGAGTTTTCTATATATGATCATGTCATCTGTGAATGAGATAATTTTACTTCTTCCTTTCAAAATTGGAATTGAGAATTTATTGCCCAATGACTCTGGCTGGCACTTTCAATGCTGTGTTGAATGGTAGTGGTAATAGCAGGTATCCTTGTTTTGTTCCAGATCTTAAGAATGTCTTTAGCCAGTGAGTATGATGTTAGCTGTGGGTTTTTCATACATGGCCTCTTTTCTTCTGTTTTGCTAAGAGTTTTTTTTTTTATCATAAATGTGTATGGAACTTTATCAAATGTACTTTTGCATCTATTTGAAATGATCATGTACTTTTTCTTCTTTCTCCTGTTAATGTGCTGAATTACATGAATTGATTTTCAAAAGTTAACCAACTTTGCATTCCTGGGATAAATCCAGCTTTGTCTTCATGCATTATTCTTTTCATAATCCCTTGGATGCTATTGGACTCGCTATAACAGCTCTCCCTTGACTATATTTTGCATGTGAATTGTTAATATTCTTTAAAATACTTTTTTCATCTGTGTTCATCAAAGAGATTGACCTATGATTTGCCTTTCTTCTGATATCCTTGTCAGATTATAGCATCAAGTTATGCTGGCCTCATTATATAAATTAGGAACTGTTCCTTCTTTTTCTGTTTCTCTAGGAGTTTGGATAAGATTTGTATTATGTTTTTCCTTAAATGGTTAGGAAAATTAAATAGAAAAGCCACATGAGCCTATATTTCTTAGTAGGAAGGTTTTTGATAACAATTTCAATATCCCTAGAGAAATAGGACTATTTATATTTCTGTGTTTTTGTGTGTCCGTTTCGGTAAGTGGTATTTTTTGAGGACTTTATTTTATATAAATTTTTATATGAATTGATATAAAGATATTCATAATATCTCCTTCATTATTGTCTTGTAGTCTCTATACTTTGTAGAATCTGCAGTGGTATACTTTCTATTCATTCATGATACTGGTAATATATGCCTTCTCTCTCATTTTTTTCATTGTCTTGCTGATCACTGGATTTGTCACTTTGGTTAGTCTTTTCAGAGAACCAACTTTTAATTTACTGATTTTTGCTTATTTAATTTTGTTTTCTATTTCATTAAGTTCTGTTTTTGTTAGTAAATTTAAAAATTTCCTTCTACTTTTGTGTTTAATTTACTTCTTGAAACACTTTCTCAAGAAAGATATAGATGATTGTTTTATAGTTTCTTCTTTTTTAAAATCTGAATTTAAGGCTATAAAATTTCCTCTAAGCACAAAAGTTGTATGTCAAAAATTTTGATGTTGTATTTTCATTATTTTAAGGCTCAAACTATTTTCTAATTTCTGTTGCACTTTCTTCTTTGATTTACATTTTTTTAGAAGGACATTTGCTTCATTGCCAAACATTTGGAGATTTCCTCATTTTTTTAATGGTTGTTTTTGAGCTTAATCTGCTACGATCAAAGAACATACTCTGAGTGACTTCAATTCCTTGAAATGTTTTGAAAGTTACTTTATGGCCCAGAATGGTGGATTTTGGTAAATTATCCATTGCCTCACAGGAAGAATGTTTATTCTGTAGTTGTACACAGTGTTCATTTTGTCAGTGAGGTCAGATATGTAAGTCAGGTTGATTAGATGTTGGTATCCTTACTGATTTTTCTGCTCTTTCTATTTGTTTTTGAGAAAGGTGTGTTGAAGTCTTCCATTATGACTGTAGATTTGTCTATTTCTCTTTCTAGTTTTCCCCAAAAGTCCCCAACCCATAGGACAAGGGCACTGGAGGGCCACCTAGATGTAAAAAGCCATTTGAAGTTTTGTGTGGTTTTTTTTTTTTTTTTAATTTATTTATTTATGGCTGTGTTGGGTCTTCGTTTCTGTGCGAGGGCTTTCTCTAGTTGTGGCAAGCGGGGGCCACTCTTCATCGCGGTGCGCGGGCCTCTCACTACCGCTGCCTCTCTTGTTCTCTGCGGAGCACAGGCTCCAGACGCGCAGGCTCAGTAACTGTGGCTCACGGGCCCAGTTGCTCCGTGGCATGTGGGATCTTCCCAGACCAGGGCTCCAACCCGTGTCCCCTGCATTGGTAGGCAGATTCTCAACCACTGCGCCACCAGGGAAGCCCCTTGTGTGGTTTTTAATGCTCCTCCTTTCCCCCCAGTTTTATCATACAGATTTTCAAGCACATAGAAAGGTTGAAAGACCTATACAGTGAACACCATGTACCTCCCACTGGGATCCTACAGTTTACATTTTGTTGCATTTCATTTATCATATATGCATCCATCAAACCCTTTCTTTGGGGCTGCATTTCAAAGTTAGTGGTGTAACATTGGCTCACTTCACCCCTAAACCCTTCATCATGTGTATTATTAAATGGTCAACTTGCCTAATTTTAAAATCAAAAGTGGGGACCTGAAACTTAGTTCAGGCACAAGGACAGCTCTTTAAGAGAAAGTGGGCCAAGTAGGGGAGAAGATGTCACCAGAAGGGTTTTCACCTGGAAGACTTAGGATGGTGATGGTGAGGCCGAGGGTCCCTCTCACCTGCCAGGCTGCAGGGATGGGGTCTGGCTTGGCCTCTGTTGAACGCTTCGCATCTAGCAGTTCAGGGCTTGTGTTCAGGATAGGTCTGTTGAGCGAATGAGTGGGGTGCTTCAAAGGACAGAAGTTGACTGTGTGATTCTGGAGGCTATAAACCCAAATAAAGAGTGGAAGTTCCTAGAAGGCAGCTTGGGGTCCATTACAAGAGAAAATTTGTCTTTCTTTCTTTTTCTTTTGTTTCTTTTCTTGTCTTGTCTTGTCTTTATTTATTTTTGGCTGCATTGGGTCTTTCTTGCTGCACGCGGGCTTTCTCTAGTTGTGGCCAGCAGGGGCTACTCTTCGTTGAGCTGTGTGGGCTTCTCATTGTGGTGGCTTCTCTTGTTGTGGAACACAGGCTCTAGGTGCGCGGGCTCAGTAGTTGTGGTACGTGGGCTCAGTAGCTGTGGCTCGTGGGCTCTAGAGCACAGGCTCAGTAGTTGTGGTGCATGGGCTTAGTTGCTCCATGGCATGTGGGATCTTCCCGGACCAGGACTCGAACCCGTGTTCCCTGCATTGGCAGGCGGATTCTTGACCACTGCGCCACCAGGGAAGTCCTCTTTTTCTTTTTTGAAATACCAAATTATCTTTTGTTTCTACAACTTTATTTTCAGGTAGGTCATATAGTGTACATAGAAAATTCAAAAGGCCCCAAATGGAATACAGTGAAGTCTCTCTTTCCTCCCTCTCTCCTCCAGCCACCCAGGTTTCCCTCCCAGAGGCTGTAGGTTTTCTGGTTTCTTAGTGTCCTCTCAAGTAGTCTCTGCACACACGTAATGATGATGATGTTGGTGACACTACTAATAACACTTACTGAGAGCTTATTATATGTGAGCTTGTATTCCAAGTATTTTACATACATTACTTCGTTTGATCTTCGTAGCGACCCTATGAAGCAGGTACTATTTTTACCTCCATTTCAGAGATGTGGGAAACTGAGGCCCAGAGAAGTCGAGCAGCTCAGGAAAGTTCATCCACCCACATGGGCAGTCAGGATGTGAATCCAGACAGGCTGGCTGCTCTCTTGACCTCTTGTTCTATTCCTTTCAGTGTTTCTGTAACCAACTGCATCGAAAGCTCCCTCCAGTGGCCTGGCAGTGGTGCATTTAACAGTGCACCAGCCTGGGTGATATGGTGGTGAGCTCCCTGTCCCTGGAGGACATTCAATCAGATGACCCCAAAGGCTTCTCCACAAATAGCCTTGTTAGTTCCCCCCCCAGCTTTAGTTTCTGCTGCTCTGCTGCCTGCAGGGTCAGTCTTCTCTCCTGTCTGTAGGGCTCTCAGGTCTGTATCCTGTTCCCTAGAACCCAAAAGGGGAGCCCTCTGAGCATCTCATAAGGAAGGATGAGATCTGGGCAGGTGTGGCCGCTCCCTGTTTGCAGGAGGCAGTGCCGAGGCACAGAGTGGGCAGCGGGTGCTACTCAGCCACAAAGCAAGGCTGAGTCTGCCAGGCATGGTCCTCCACACTCCTTTTCAGGTCCATGCCTGTCTCCCTGTGTTTAACCTGGCTTCTGTCCCCCTTCCCACCGCCCACCCCAGGCCTGAGGAGAACCTGTTTGCCTGGAGAGGTGGGTGGGGGCATGTGGGAAAGAGCTGAGTAAAATTCTTCGCTAGGAACAAATCTCATTTTCAAGAAAGTCTTGACAAAATGAGGCATTAAATTACAATATTTTGAAGAGCGTCGTAATTCTATTGCAGGCAGCGCTTCATCATGGAATCTGAAAGCTGGGAAAATACAAAACTCATTAGATTAAAATAAACCACCTACTGCTCTAGAGAAAAGCTTATTTATCAATATCAATTTACTTATGATTACTCTGGCCTGCAATTTGTTATTTTTAAGAATTATGATTTGTGTATTGCTCATAGAGATGTGAAATATTTTTTCTTAAATTGAGTGTTTTAAAAAAGATGTCCTTAGTAAAGGTTAGAAAGCGGTTACTGAGGATGAGGAATGGGGGAGGGTCAGGAGATAAATTAAAAGAGGCTGGGGTGGAAGATGGTGAGGAAGTGGGTGTGTGAGGAGCTGAATGGAAGCAGATGTGGACAGAGTGAACCCGAAGCCACCTGAAGCCTTTGGGTCTTTAAAAGAGGGTTTTATTTTTATTCATTAAGAGGAAGGACATCCTAATTTACCAAGCTGTCCAAAAGATGGAATGTATCCTATGTAGGTAGTGAGCTTTCTGTCACTGGAGGCATACAAGCTCAGGTTCAAAGTCTAGAAGGGAGGATGCTGTAGAGTATAGCTATTGGACGAAGAGCCAACTGTAGTTCTCTCCAATCCTGGTGTTCAGTGATTCTCTGAATCTCACACACGAGGTCTGGAGGGTAGGACAGTGTGGGGCAGTCTTGCACCACGTAGAAGAGAGAGCACTGGATTGGGGCGGGAGAGTCAAAAACCTCCATCTTGAATTCACTGGCTCCCGTGCTCCTGGCTCCAGGCTAGCCCTTGCTGTGTGGTGCTCTGGAAAGGTCTCTGTTCCCGGAGCCAGAGCCTCCTGGGTTCGAATCCTGCTGTCGTTACTTTCTGCTGTGAGATCCCAGTCAAGTTGTGGATTCTTCTTCAGCCCCAGTTTCTTCATCTGCAGGATGGGTCAGTAAGGCCCCCTCATAGGTAGTGATAAGGATCTGTGACACGTTATAAGAAGTCTAGCACTTGGTACGCATGCTCACCGTGTGTTAATACCTATCCCGCCTCCCTCCTGGGCCTCAGTTTCCTTATCTGCAAAGTGGACTGTCTGCTGGGAATCTCTGGGTTTCTTCTGGTTCTAGTTTTCTGCCCCAGGTGTTCAGTGTTCCTTGTGTGAGGAAGGAAGGTGGTTGGGGTGAGGGGCAAGCCCCAGCAGCTCCTGGCACCTCAGACCTCCTTCATGGCCTCCTGCACTGATGTGGGTGGTTTTCCTGGTCAAAGGACCTGCTGTCAGTGCCCATGTGCTTGTTCTACCTTGGGAAACTGGATCCCCATTTCATAGATGGGAAAGTGGAGGCCCAGAGAGGAGAGGGGTAGTATGCTCGTCTGCTTCCCCCACAGCCCTGGGTCCCCTAGTCTTAAGACTGCCTTTCCTGGGCAGCTCCATGGGTTGGGGGGAGCAAAGGGGAAAGCCTTCAGAATTTTAGGGTGTGTTTGGCATGAGGCACGCCCACTATAGTCTGTCTTTGGGAGAAGCAGTTGTGCTCTGGTCTTCTACTTTCTCTCCTTCACTCCCTCCCTCCCTTCCATTTATTCTTGTATATTTTCAATACCTAATATTGAACACTTCCTAGGCTGTGACAACCCCTGTGTTAGGCTCCAGAATACCCAAGGTGAATAAGTAAGGGTCCTGATTCTAGGGGATTTCAGAGGCCGGTGAAGGAGACAGATGTACACACACACACACACACACACACACACACACACACACACACACACACACACACACACACACACACACACACACACACACACACACACACACACACACACACACACACACACACACACACACACACACACACACACACACACACACACACACACACACACACACTGTACGGCATGCTAGAATGGAGTAGTCTGTCTGTCAGGGGCACAGTAGAGTGGAGGAAGTCATGCCGAAGCCTAGCTGGTGAAATCAGAGAACACTTCCCGGAGGAGGTGATGGCCAAGCTACCTGTAAAAGGATGAGAGAGAACTTGCTGTGGATTTTGTGCCCCTACAGAGCTGGGGCTCAGTGACAACCAAATGGCTAACCATGCCCTGCAGCTGGGGCTGGGCTTGAAATCACTCCCTGCCCCAGGCTCGGGGCAAGTCCTTTGCCTCCAGAGAAGGAGGGCAAAGCAGGAAGGCCCTCCTTGGCTGGGTCCTGGTGAGAAGCACATCTGGTCAGAGGTTAGCAATGGACAGGCAGAGGGATAGCTAGCCAGCAGCTCTGGCGGGCCGGTCTGGCCTCTGCAGGTGGGTCTGTTTGCTGGGAGTGGGATGGGAAGGCAGGGAGGGCGGTGGCGGGAGGTGACAGCTCTGGGGCTCACCTAAACAGATTCCTAGTTGAGTCAGTTGAACCGAGGTCCAAAGACTTCAGGGTTTTGGGGTCATGCCTCTTAACCCCCCTGAGACTCAGTCTCACCATCTGGGAAAGCGGGTGCCATTGCCACCTGCAAGGCGCTGTGAGAGCCAGGTGACCTACAAGGCAGCAGTAAGCTGGGCAGGCATCACGGGTGGTGCTCTCTGTCTGGTCTGAGACCACACGGCGCTGGCTCCCTGGTGCCTTGCGATCCCGGTGCGGGGCGAGGCGGGGCTGTGATGAGCGTGACGACAGTGACATGCCCTACACTTAATGGGCATTACTACTAGTGTTGTTAGTGTTTTGTGAATTAGGCAGAAGAGACAGGGACTGTGGATGGAGCAGAGCATGAGGGCATTTGAATCGATTGAACGCTCACCATGGGAAAGGCGCGCTCGAGGGCCCTCATTGAATCCTCATAACATCCGCCGAGGAGGTGCTATTCTCTCGGTTTGAACAGAGGGGAAACTGAGGCTGAGCAGGGACTTGAACACAGATGTCTCCCTCCAATCTCCGGAAGCTCCCCGTGTGGAATTGTCCCTTTCTCCCCACCACATAGTGAGATAGCCCGGCGGGACCCCGGTTCCTCACTGAGCTCTTGGTCAAGCATCTAAAACTTTTTCCCCACCAAGGCCCCTCTGGGCTCTTCTTTCTTCCTTCGGGAGCTGCGATAATAGTAAGCATAAAAAGTATCGAACAGCACCTTGCACAATTATGTGGGGAGGAAGCAGCTGTCACAGACAATCTGGGAAAGATTTATCACTTAACTTCCAGAGAAAACTATCAGCTTCCTGTAGAGAGCGAGCCCAGGCCTTATACCCCTCCTCCCCGTTCCCTGGGGTGGGGACATGCAGCCCCCCCCCGCCTACCACCACCACTACCACGGGGATCCCATTGCCCCCACGTGGACCTGGCTGAGAGCGGCTTTCCTGCACCACCGCCACAGGCTGTTCAAGCTGGAAGGGGGCGCATCCGTATCCCTGTCCTGGAATGTTGACTGTGCACCTACTGTGCGCAGGCTTGGGCTGGCTGGGGAGGAGCCCTCAGCATGGTTAGCACAGAAACGAGAACTCGCATGCCTGTGTCAAGTGCTTTAAAGCAGCGTGAGCAGGGATCCCAGACAGAGGATGGAGGGCGGCTTCTGCCTGGGAGGCTGGAAGGGCGTCAAGGGAGACTCCTCAGGGAAGGTGACATTTCAACCTCTTTCTGACAGGTGAGTCCCCACATGGCCAGGTGGGAGGGAGGGCCGTCGGGCATGGGGACCTGCCCAGGCAAAGGCCTGAGCTGTGACGTCCTAAGTGGCATCTTGCAGGCCAGGATACTGAAGCTTGGAGAGACCCGATGCCTTGCCTGGGGGTTACCACACGATTCACGGCTACCCCGTGATTGAAGATTCCTGTTTGCACCTAAGGAGAAGCAGGAGGAGAGGCTCAGTGCTGAACGGGTGTCCCTGAGAGACTGGAGAGGTCGCAGAGGGGGTCCTGGAGGGGGTGGGGTGGGAGGCAGGCGAGGGAACCAGTTTGGCTAACATCAGAGTGGGAGAGAGGGAGAGAGAGAAAGAAAGAATATGAATGGGCTCCCAGTCGTTAAGCCCCGGGCTTGGGGATGAGGCAGAGGCCTTTCCTAGGAGTGTGGCTGGCCGGGAGGCTGCCTTGCCCATCTGCCGGGACAACGCCTGCCCTGGCCTGGGCTCTCGAGCTCCTGTGTGGGTGAGACCACAGCAGGAAGTGGGCCCCTTCGTGCTCTCCCTGTCGCCTTCATTCCCTGCGGTCCCCCGGGGACCTGTGCCAAGAGGCGGCCTAGACCCCTTGGCTTGTTCTCAGCGTCCAGCTGATCCTCTCGGTGCTGCTTCCTCGTCTGTGAAATGGCCTAGCATCTGCCTGTCTGGATTTGCAGTCACATTCGCGGAAAGACCTTGCAGAGCTAAAATCAGCAGAGATGTCCTCCTGGCAGCGGCTTAGAGCCGGGGGCTGTGCCTCAGGATGCAGCACGGAACTTGCTGGGTGACGGCTGCCCAGCATTCCAGACTCTTTGGGGCAGGTTTTGGGGTGCAGGGGCTGAGAGTCGAAAGGGCAGAAGGAGAGGAGGTGGAGACTTGGAATATATGTGGACCCCTCCATCTGTCTGGTAAGAAAGGGACATACAAAAGGGTGACCTGGCTTCCCTCTCACCCCCAGGTCCTGGGGACGCTAGTGAACTAGCCGGTAGAGATTGAACTTGGTCCCACTCACAGTTCCCTTGAGTGCCTGCCTGGCCAATGAGCAAACGACCTTGACTTGTCTGTGGGTGGGGCGGGGCAGGGCGGGGCTGTGGTCAGCATCTGAGAGGCAGAGAAGAGCAGAGTCGGGAAAACCGCGTCCACCTTGCGCTTTACAGAGGCGAGCGGGGACTTTCCAAAGGCTACCCAGCACGTGGTTGCAGGGACAGGCTCAGGACCTGGGGTCTCCATTTCCATCACTGGCTCTCAGGCTGAAGGGCTGAAGACAAGGGAGGCAGCCTCTGTGGCAGTCAGTTTCCATATTTGTAACATGGGCTGCTCCTGGCCCACGCTGGCTCACCACTGGGCATAGACTTGAGGTGTGGCAAGATGGGACTAGGTGAGGCCAAGTGGCCTCCCTGGCTGGGGGTGGGAGGCAGCACCCAGAGAGGCAAGCAGAAGGGTCAGCACCCTGGTTGAACTGGCAGGTTAAGTGGCTTAAATCCGATGCACTTCAGCTTCTACACCAGCTTGCTTTCTGCCTTTTTAAATTTATTCTTTTATTCTTTAAACAGCTTTATTGAGATATAATTCACATATGATACTATTTACCCACTTAGAGCGTACAGTTCAGTGGTTATCAGTACATTCACGGAAAAGTGCAGCCTTTGCCACAGTCTGTTTTGGAACATTTTCATCCTCTTCGAAAGAAACCATACCTTTTACCTATCACCTCCATATTTTTCCATCACGTCAACCCTGAGCAACCACTAATCTATTTCCTGTCTCTATAGATTTGCCTTTTCTGGCTGGACATTTCATATAGATAGACTCATATAACACGTGGTCTTCTTTTGTGACTAAGCATGATGTTTTTAAGGTTCATCCATGTTGTATCAGTACTTCATTAATTTTTATGCCTGAATAATATCCCGTTGCATGGATACACCACGTTTTGTTTATCCATTTGTCCATTGATGGACATTTGGTTTGTTTGACCTTTTGACTATTAAAAATAGTAACGCTCGAATGTTCATGTGCAAGTTTCTGTGTGGACATAGGTCTTCATGTCTCTTAGCTGTGTACCTAGAAGTGGTATTGCTGGGTCTTATGCTAACTGTTTACTAGTTTGAGGAGCAGCCAGACTATTTTAAAGTGGCTGTACCATTTTACCTTCCCATCAGCAACGAAGGAGGGTTCAGTTTCTCCACATCCTCTCGAACGCTGCTATTATCTTTTTGATTATAGCTAAACTAGTGAGTATGAAGGGATATCTCATTATGGTTTTGATTTGCATTTCCCTGATGACCAGTGACATCGAGCATCTTTTCGTTGCCTTATTGGCCATGTCTACATCTTCCTTGGAGAAATGTCTATTCAGATCCTTTGCCCATTTTTAAATTGAGTTATTCATCTTTTCATTGTTGAGTTGTAAGAGTTCTTTATATATTCTAGATAAGTCCCTTGTTAGATGTATGATTTGCAAATATTTTCTCCCATTCTGTGGGTTGTCTTTTCATTCTCTTGGTAGTGTCCTTTGAAGTATACATATTTTTAATTTTTTTTTATATTATTATTTATTTATTTATTTATGGCTGTGTTGGGTCTTTGTTTCTGTGCGAGGGCTTTCTCTAGTTGTGGCAAGGGGGGGCCACTCTTCATCGCGGTGCTCAGGCCTTTCACTATCGCGGCCTCTATTGTTGCGGAGCACAGGCTCCAGACGCGCAGGCTCAGTAATTGTGGCTCACGGGCCCCAGTTGCTCTGCAGCTTGTGGGATCTTCCCAGACCAGGGCGCGAACCCGTGTCCCCTGCATTGGCAGGCAGACTCCCAACCACTGCGCCACCAGGGAAGCCCCATATTTTTAATTTTGATGAAAGCCAACTTGTCTGTTTTTTCTTTTGTTGCTTATGCTTTTGGTCTCATATCTAAGAAACCATTGCCTAATCCAAGGTCATGAAGATTTATACCTATTTTTCTTCTAAGAGTTTTAGCTCTTTCATATAGGTTTTTGATTTTGAGTTAATTTTGGTAGATGGAGTGAGGTAGGGTCCAATGTCATTCTTTTGCATGGGACTCTCTAGTTGTCCCAGTACCGTTTGTTGAAAAGACTGCTTTTTCCCAGTTAAATGGACTTGGCATCCTTGTTGAAAATCAGCTGACCATAGACACATGGTTTTATTTCTGGACTGTCAATTCTATTCCATCGATCTGTACGTCTCTCTGTATGTCAGAACCATGCTGTCTTGACTACTAGTTTTTAAATGGGATATTTGCTACTTTGTTTAGATACTGTTAGTACCCCAATGCAGATAGCTTAGAAAATACAGAAAAACATTAAGGATAAAAAAAAAATCACCTGTTATCTCACTGAGGAAGATAAAATAAAGATGCAAATGTGTTGCTAGATGTTTTCCATACAGATATATATATATAATATATAATTTATTTTTTTCCAACATAGTAACATACTATGAATAGTCTTGTAGCTTACGTTTTCTGTTTAACAGTTTGCCATGAACATTTTTCCTTGTCAATAAACGTTCTCTGAAAACATGATTTTCCGTGGCTGCCTCGTAGTCGGCTACATGAAAGTGCCCTAATTTGCTCATGTAAACTTCTGTCATTGATTATTGTCTGGCCTGTTTTTACCAGTAGAAACAGTGCTACTGAAAACATCCTCAAAAAAACCCCTCTGTGCCATGATTCTGACGATGTCCTTAGGGAAATTCTGGTCGGTGGAACTGGAAAAAAACCTGGAGTTTTATTGTGCCAAATGGCCTCCCAGAACTCTGTACCATTCCCACTAGAGGAGATTTTCACAAAAACTGCCACGTGGAATACAGTCTGACTCAAAAGCTGTTTAGGAGTTGTTTATGTACTTTAAATATTAATCCTTTCTCAGATATGTGATTTGCAAGTATCTTCTGCAGGTTTGCCTTTTACTCTGTAGATAGTGTCCTTTGATGTACAAAAGTTTTTCATTTTGATGAAGTCCAATATATCTCTCTTTTCTTGCCTGTGCTTTTGGTGTTATAGCTAAATCCAATGGCATGAAGATTTCCCTCTCTGTTTTTGTCTCTGGTTATATATATTTCATAGTGCTGGTATCAGTCACTCACTGCCTCAGTAAAGCTGCGTAACAAACCACTACAACAATCATTTGCTCTCACTTATGTGTCTGTGGGCCGACGGGGGAGGGTCCGCAAATCTAGGCGAGGCGTGACTGAGCTTGATTCTGCGCCCTGTGTGGGTTCAGTCTTCTCACTCTATCTGGGGCATGTTCCTCGCAGGTTGAAAGGCAGGAGCTCAAGGGGCAAGCCCCTCTGCACAAGGATCATGCTTCTGCTGGTGTGGAGCTTGGCCAGAGCATCCGTTGGTCAGAGCAAGTCACATGGTCAAGCCCAGCATCAAGGGTGGGACAGCATCCTCTGCCTACCATGAGACCCCAGCATGGGTGTAGATGCTCAATCCTACGCAGAGTGAAGGGTTGGGACTAATAATTTGATCACCCACAGTGATGACCAGGGGGTGGGAATGAACTTGGCAGGTTTGAGGCTGAGAAATGGCTAGTGTGCCTGAAATACGGTGACGGAAGGGGTAAGGAGGAAAGTACCACTTACGGATGCATGAAAGATCTTTGTTAACTGAATTAATCAAAAGAATGTGTCAATGGAAGTGAATTTCCTGAGATGGGAAAAGCAAGGATGGGAACCTATTCAGAGAAGAAATTGGATCGCTGTTGGATAAGTTAAATGTTAGAGACACACCAAGAGGAGATGTTAAGTTGGCAGATGGCTGTATGGGGTAAAGTAGACTCTGCTTGCAAGGAGCTGAGGGTCTTCTTGCAGAAGGAGGATGTGTGAAAGTCTAACTAACCCTTGCAGCTGGGATAGCTGTCTCCAAAAATGTATGAAGGACAAGGGGAGCTGAGGATCCCACTGCCGGCAGAGATCCAGGAAGGCTTCATGGAAGAAGTGGCATTAGAGCTGTGCCCTGAAGCGGGGGCTGGACATGCAAGGTGGGGCCAGGTGGTCTTCCAGATGGAGAGAATAGCCTGGCCGAGGCACAGAGGGAGAACACAGAGTGTGGTGACTGGCAGTGACCCCTTGAGGGAGAGGGTGCAAATTTCAGCAACGTACCAGAGCTGGGCCAGGGTCTGTTGGCTGTTACCATGCTGGTGAGTCGGGAGATAGGAGAAAGGTGAGCTTGATCAGCTCTCTTCTTCCTCCCCACCCTGATGGGACTGGGGATCTGAGGATCAGGAGCCTCAGCTGCCTTTTCTGGAACTCAGAAGTAGAGTGAGTGCCCAGTGCTGGTGACGGTATCAGGAAACTGGCCCTTTCCTAATTGTTGGAGGAAGTGCAACTTCGGGCACCCTCTTTGGAGAGCAGTTTGTCAACAGCTATAAAAATATGAAAATCTCCCACTTCACAGGGTGTATAGACATGGGAACAAGGATACTCATTGTGGCTTCATTCGTTAATGCGAAAGGTTTAAAACAAACTAAATGTCCATCAGCAGAGGTTAATTATGGTCTGCCTGTATAGAACACTCCACAGCTACTGAAAAGAGCAAGGCAGCTCTGTGTGTTCTGAGATAGAGCCATCTTCAGGATACACTGCCATGAGAAACACCTAGGAGTAGCATAGCATGAATACCACTTGATTTTTTTTTTAAGAGGAGGAGAGACCTATATGCTATATCCTTACGTGTACCTACAGTACTTCAGGAATTCCTGATTGCCTCTGGGCATGTGTGGGCTGGGGTAGAAAGGAGACTCACTTCCTGTGCTACATCCTGCTGTACAATTATTTACCCTGTCTGTGTATGACCTCCAAAAAGGACAGAATAAAATATAGTTCCTACGGAATGATTTTTTAAAAAGTATAGGTTGAGGGGACTCAAGATACCTAGCCTCCTGTGGAGGGTGCTGGACCACCTGACACGCCACCATGGGGGTCTCAGGCTGTGCCCCTTGCAGCCCTGCTTGGCTCACCTCCCCCCACCCCCACCCCTGGTTCACTCAGTGGGAGCTTTGGGGAGGGACCCCGGGAAGGGCACAAGAATATAATGGCCACAGGGTGGTCTTTTCCCTCCTTCCAAGTAGGGTCCCTGTAAGTGACCTTCCATCCTAGCAGCCTCCCCAGACAGTGGCCTGGATGGTGTGGGCTTTGAAGTGTGGCCATCCGTGGCCCTAACGGTGTGCCTGCAGACGTCTCCTTGCACGCACAAACATCTCTGTGTGTAGTGGTGGTGAATAATCCCCAAATTGTCTTTGATTTCTGCAGTGTATTTCTGTATTTCTATTCAAAGTTGAGTGCGTCTGATTTTATGGGAATTCATAACAGTTCAAACGAAATCGTGGCACCCTGCTGTGAAAATCTCTCAATCCTGAGAAGCTGAAATGCTCAGGTGTCCCCTCCTGCCCTTTCCCTCCCCCTCTGCTCTGTCCCCCTTCCTGTCCCTTTGCCTGCTGGGATGGAAAGCACTGCCTGTTGGCATGCTGAGTGCACCCTCTGCCCCTGCGTCTCCTGACTGGGCTGCGGGGAGAGGTGGGCGACGGTGACAGGAGGGCCTGCGCAGGAGCTGAGCCCAGAGTGGGCTGGTTTCCCGGAAGAGGAGAGAGTGCTTTGCTCCCACGAGCATGCTTTCTAGCCTGTCCAGGAAGCCAGGCTGTGATGGGCTGCATCTCGGGTTTGGTGCAAAGGCATTTGATGAAACCCCTGCGGATCGGCAGGGGTTTGAGAGGAACCTGGCTCCCTCCAGCCTGGGGAAAGGGGGGACAGGAAGGAGGGGCCCTCCAAGGTTGGGCCAGGGGCCCCCCTGCAGCAGTTCACAGAGCCCAGTTTGCAGATGTGAGAGAGCGGATGAGTACATTAGGGCACTCGTTTTACTTTTAAATTTCAGGACCTCCCCCTGACCCCCTACCCGGGGAGACAAGCGCCCTCAGGAGAGGGCCAAGCTTCAGACCTGGGCCTGGTCTCCAAGGCCTGGGCTTTAGCCACTCAGTTGCTAATGCGTCTCCGTGGGCGGAGCAGGGGGATGTCGTCCCGTCCTGTGATGGGCCTCATCAGACCTCCTCCCCGCGGTGTGGGAAGGTAGCCTGGCTGGGCTGGCAGGGCGGAGAGGCAGGGCCTCAGAACTGGGACCCACTTCCCGAGAGGGAGTGAACTCCTGTCCCTAGAAGGGTCTGAACAGCTTCAGAGGGGTACGGTTAGCCTGAGGATCTGCCCAGCTCCGAGGGTCTCCTGTGGCCTTCAGACCTAGGACCGCGGGCCTCAGGGAAGTTCAGCAGAGCATAGGAAGGAACTTTCTAATCAGAGTTGTCTGTCTGTTCACAGGCTGCTGGCAACGTTTTGGTAGGGTGGACACAAGCTAGGTCTCTGACTGTTAAAACATTGAGTGTTTATTATAGAAAATGAGGAAAATGAAAATCGTATGTAGAAGAATATAAAGTCAGCCATAAACTCACCAGATGAAACCACTGTTTCACATAACAGTCCTGTACGTGTGCCCCCCCACACACACACATGTACACAGCCGTACACAGTCCTCTGAGCGCTTCCTGTGGACATCCCACAACTGAACCAGTCCCCCTTGGCTGTCTGGGCTGTTCTGTTGTCATAAATAACACAGCAGCGAATGTTCTGTGACTGTGTCCATGCTTGGCCGTGATGATTTCCTCAGCTAAAGTTCTGGAAGTGGAATCGCTGGGCCACGAGGGTGTACACACCGTCAGGCTCTTCATACGGATTTCAAATATTGATTGATTCTCAGCCAAGTTGCCTCAGCTTGAGGGTGCGGGAGCCCTGGCGATCATGTCCCTCTGGTGGCTTCAAGTGCCGATGACGCCCACATTCACATCTCTAGCCCCACCTCAGGCCTGAACTCTAGTTGAGGGTGTCCTCTTGCCCCATCCAGCATTGCTACTTGGCTGTCAGCAGCCATTCCAAACTCACCGTGCCCCAACCTGAGCTTCAGATCTTGCCCCTCAGCTGGTCCCACCCGCAGCCTTCCCCTGTCCTGGTTAATCGCATCTCCATCCTTCCAGGTGCTTGGGCCAAAACCCTGTGCTCAGTTCTTTCTAGCACAGCTATATCCTCTCCAGCAAGAAACCCTCTCAGCTGTGCTCTGAAAATGCCCGGAGTCTGCCAGATCTCACACCCGCTACCCCTACCCTGCTGGAGCCCCCGGCACATGTGGCTTGCATCACCGTGGTAGCCTCCACAACTGGCTGCCTGTATCTGCCCTTGCCTCCTACTGTGAGTCCTCAACTCCACAGCCAGAGTTCTCCTTTAAACCTTGAGTCACTCTCATCCCTCTTGGCTGTCTGAAGACCACGACTCCCAGTTTACTCATGTCCGTGGTTTACAAGGTGCCCATGGTGGTCCCATTGTTCTCTGCCCTCATCTCTTACAACTCTCCCCACTGTGCACGCCGCTTCAGCCACACTGGCGTCCTCGCCGTTCCTCAGGCATGCTAGCACGTCTTGCCCCAGGACCTTTGCAAAGGCTGTTGCCTCTGTCCAGAAGGCCTTTCTCCCAGATAACCACACAGCTCCTTCTCTTGCCTCCTCATGTGTTGGTTCATACATCACCTTCAGTGGTACTCAGACCTCTTGCCGCGCTCCTTCCTTCCTTCCTTAGCACTTACCATCCCGAACACACTGTAGAACTTGTTCACCGACTCTCTGTGTTGGGCTCGCTTAGGCGTGCCAGCTCCCCACCCCCGCCAGGTCATCAGCCTGTTCTCTTCTCTAGGCCGCTGTCTAGCGCAGTGCCTGGCCCACAGCCGGTGATGTCGGGGCAGACATGTGCAATGGGGCCACACCTCTCCGTGTAGCTCATAAGCTCTCTCAGGTGTAGGTGGAGGCTTTGATTTTATTTGGGGAGGAGGTGATTCCTATGTGGGGGTGAGTCCCGGGATGCTGTAAGTGCGCCACCGGCCAGAGCCTCCCCTGCTGGCCCTCAGCCCAGGCCTCCATGAGCAGCAGGTCGTTCTGGGTTGATGACAGGACAATGTGAAGGCCAGTGTGGGCAGGGTTGCTGCCTTGAATCTGGGAAATTCTGTAGTCTGCTCCCTCCAGGGACAAAGGTGTGAACCTCTAGGGGATGGTGCTGGGGAGGCGCGGGGGGTGCGGAGGGAGGACTTGGTCAGCCCTGATGGTGCGTGCACTGTCTTATTGGCACTGGTTCCAGGGGCAGTGCCTGTCAGACGTCAGCGTGGAAGGGCAGACTGAACAGGGGCAGCTCGGCAGCCCTGGTTGTGCCTCTTCTCCTGGCGCACGCACTTGGCCCTGCTGCTGGCTCCTGTGTACCGTGGCTGTGGAGCATGTCGTATTCTCACCCAGGTCTGGCTTAATAGCCTCTGAGTAGATGCAGGGTCCTGCCCAGGGCCTTCCCACCAGGCCCTCAGTGTGGGCCTGCCCTGGGGCACATGTCTGAGCTCAGCAAGGGCTGGGGCTGAGGCTGGGAGACCTTGGGCTTGAGCACTTACTGGCTGTGTGACCCTGGGCAAGTTGTTTAACCTCTCCAAGCCCCAGCATGTAGGACACACTACACGCCACGGTGTCTGGCGTGTACTGTGTGCTCAGTAAGTGTTAGCAGTATGCATCCCTGAACTCTGTGCAGCTCATATCTCAGCTCCCCTAGAAGGCTCAGGAGTTCTCTCTTTGCATGGCCCTGGGCAGTGACAGGCGCAGTTGCTTTTTGATATCTCACATGCACTACCAGCCTTTCTCATGACCCTGTATCCCTCCCACAGTGCCTGGTTCAGGGCTTGGCATGAAAACGGATGTGGAAATTGGCAGCCTGAGGGCTTTGGGTCCTGGCTTTGGGTATGTTTGAGAGATTTCTGGAAAGTTTCCTGTGAGAATGGGTTTGGGGACAGCCGGCTCTAACCCTGCTTGTACCTCTGGGACTTATCCCAGGCCGGACAGGAAGCCCAGCACAGAAGGGTGTGTGTCTATGTTTCCTGGTCCAGTGGGGACAGGTGAGGGTCAGTGGGAGCTCAGGCTGAATCCTGAGGGCGGCACAGCCTTGCATGGTAGAGAAGGCCATGGAGCTCTGCTGGCCAGGAGATGGGAAGGCCTGGAGGCTGGGGGAACAGCTGTTTCACGGGGCGGAGCGAGGTCAGACAATGCCGGGGGACCCGTGCCACTCGCTGCAGCCCCAGCTCCTAGGGAATGCCGGCAGGCAAAGGCAGCATGTATCGCAACACCTGGCGTGGAGGTTGGCGCCCACGGGCCTCTTCCCATCGCCACTAGCCTCTGTTCTCTCTGGACCTTGCTTTCCTCCTCTTGGCCAGAGGGACCAGAGGAAGAATAAGATCTGGGATCTCCGGGAAAACCCAGTAGTAGGATGGACCCACTTGGTCCTGCCCACTCTGCTTCACTCTCTGGAGCCTGTGTCCCCTCGACCTAGCGTCTGTGCCACCTTGCCCCAAGGCAAGGATGGAGAGTCAGGATGGAACAAAGATCGTCCCTGCTGTTGGATGCTCCAGAGGTGGCCTCTGCCAATGCCGTCAAGTGAGGGCTGTGTTTGGCTGCCCTTGACTGACAGAAGGGGGGCACTGAGGCAGTGTGAGTGCCTCTGAAGGGGAAACAGACATTTAAGGAGAGAGGATGGGGACAGTGTGCCCAGCAGCGTCGAGCCTGAGCCAGCTCGTGGAAAGTGAGATGCATCACGCACTCGTGTGTGTTGTGCACACGTGCTCACTTCTTTGTGTCACATTCATCCTGTGTCTATTGTGCTGTGTACTGTCCTCCTTGAGGGAGGGGCCACGCCTTCCCCTGTCATAGATTAGGAAAGGGGGTGGGCAGGGTGGGGGTGGACAGCAGCATGGTGTGATGGAAATAGCGTGGGACTCAGGTCCAATCCTAGGTGACCTCTCTGAGCCTTAATTTCCTCATCTGTAAAATGGGGACAATAATAACTACATTTTAGAGATATTTGGGAAGCTTGAATAAAGTCATACCTGTGAAAATCCCAGGCTTGTGGGAGTTGCCTAGTAAGTGTTCATTTTCTTCCTTCCTTTCTTCTGCTGCAGACTTCCTGCAACACCCAGCAGAATGGTGTGCACTCCCAGCTATTTGTGGACGATCTTCTTAGCAGATGTTGTTTAATTCTCATAACAGCTGGTTTCCAAAGGCAGAGGGCTGGAGATTTTTTATAAAGGACACTCACTCACTATGAGATGTCAGAGTGTCACTTAATTGCTCTGTGCCTCGGTTTCTCCTCTTGTAAATCAGGGAAAATACTTGCGATGCTGGCTAGCTTCATTGCAGCATACGGTACGCTAACGCAAGATAACAGATGGAAAGTGGTTTGAACAGTTAGAAAAAGGCGTCATGCTCAACCTCACTGGTAGTTAGGGAAATGCAAATTAAAACAACAAGGCCATTCCATTTTTCATGCTTCCAATTGGAAGCCATTTAAAAGAGGGATCACTTCCAGGTGGGCACAGAGGCCCTCTCATACACTTCTGGATGGAGTGGGAATTGCCACAGTCTTTACAGAAGGTAATATGACAGTGGCGAAGAAAAGTTTACATACGTGCTCTGTGTTGTATTTAATTGGCCCATTAATGCCGCTGTTGGAGAACCAAGATTGAGAGCAAAGTCCCAACACAGTTACATGCAGAGAGATGTCCACGGTGACATTGCCTGTGTGGCAAGAACCTGTAAACACTCACATACCCAACAACAGGGGATGTTTGTCTCCATGATGAAACGTCCATACCATGAACTGTTATCTAGCTCTGAAAATGGAGGAGGTGGATGTGGCAGTGTTGACCTGGAGGGCTGTCTGTGAATTATTATGACATGAGAAAAGTGAGTTTCCTTTGTGTAGAGGGTAACTTCATCATCCTAAGGAGAAACAGCCACCACACCACTCGTACGCCTTTGTAATGTGAACATATCTGCTTGGGTGCGGAGAACGGCCTCGTAGGGTGCACGCCAGGCCCAAGCTGCCCACTCTGGCCATCAGACAGGTCATGTTTGGCTCATGAAAATGGAATTATTTGCCAACATTTAAAAATTGAATTCACAGTAAAAACCAAACTTGCAGCTTTTCATTGAGAAAAATCAGAAGCTCTGGGCACACTGCACCCACATTCCCTCTTGGCTGAAATACATCAGCAGCTGCTGCCTTTGGACAGAGTGCTGGCCTCCAAATGGCCATCATTCCCACCACTGGGGTCTCCTCATTCGTATGCCCTGCCTGCCCCTGTGATAGGCTGCTGACCTCTGGAAACGCAAAGGGGTGGAAATACAGGGATATGATGGGCATTTGTCTTTTATTATGTGACAACATCTTAGAATCTTTTATTTCCCACGTCACTGTTTCATACTTGGTAATTAGAACATTTTAAGTACAGTATTCAAGGAAAACACGAGGGCACCGCGGGCCATTGTGTGTGGCGTGGGACAGGATCCATCCTCCACTTGGCACCCGGCTGGGAGGGGGAGTTGGCTCCAGGTCCGGAACCGAGAGATCTGAGCCCTGGGCCCTTTCTGAAGCCCTTGCCCCGAGGTCTTGCAGGGATGTGAAGTCTCTCCACAAAACCCTTTTCTTCAACTCCCTTCTCCTCCCCAAGGCTTTCCTGATCATTTAACGATGAGGGAGGTGGCATGTCAACTTGGGTCCAGATGCTGACCCCACCACTCACTAGTTGGGGGTCTCTGAGCAATTGTTTAGCGGCTCTTGGCCTTCAGACCTCACCTTGTGAACCGGGGAGGCTAATGCCTCCCAGGCGAGGTGCACAGTAGGTGCTCCCTGAAGGGGGATGTGTGGGCCCTTGGCTAGGCCGTGGGGATGCAGAGGTGAGTGGGCCGTCAGCTGAGACCCGGAGGTGAGACAGCGTTAGCGGAAGGCAGGGATCCCCAGCTGAGGAGCGTGGGCCCTTCCCGGTGTCACTGCTGGTCTCCAGGGAGGCCTGCTCCGGAGCCGCTGCGGGCGTAAGAAGGAACCAGAGGGCCGTGACCCTGCTGTAAGGGGACAGGGCAGGCCACGGCCGCGATGGGAGGGAGCAGCCCTCCCGCCGCCCACCCGCTACCCCCGCCCCACTACACTTAGAGATGAGAGCTTGCTTTGCTAAGCCTCTGGCAGCTGGACCCCAGCTCTCTCTAGAGCTTAGCTAGAGACAAAAGTCCGGCTCCAGCTTTCCACAGACTTGCTGGGGGGCCCTGGTCAGGTTACCTCCCTTCTCTGTGCCTCTTTGGACGCCATGGCCTGGGGGCTGCTTTCATATCCCAGGTTATGAGATGATACTGCAGATATAAAAACAGGAAAAGACATGTTCATTGGGCACTTTGGCTGGGGGGGTGTCAGCACCCACCTCCTAACTCTGTCCCCACTAAACCAGGTTCCACCGCCCTCGGGGTATGCTGTCCTGGAGGACAGAGGCAGCAGCCCCTCCCTCTGCCCACTGAGCCCCGCATGTGTCACAAACCTGTCCCTGTGCCCCCTGAGCCCTGCCTACAAGCCGTGCAGTCGGCCTCCACGAGGGCACAGAGGGGACCGTTGCCCATGCCCTCAGCCCAGTCGTGCCACACCACTCTCAGCACTGGACGATGACAGAACCCCAGGGTACAGACCCTCTCTTCTTCCCCATGTGCCCTGCCCACCCCCGTCTGCACCGATTCTCTCTCCTCCCTTCTCAGGCCCAATTCTCCCCGAGCTGCAGGGCTGAGGCAGCGCTGCACAGCCTGCAAGAGCAGACGCTCCAGTGGGACGTTTCTCACCCTCCCCTCCTTTTGTCCCCAGGAGCCATGAGGTGCCACGTCGCTTCCAGCTGCCTCGTGGTCTGGCTGTCTGTGCTGATCTCTGGATGCTGCGGTAAGTTCAGTCCTCTGCCTTCTCTCCCCACAGCGAGCATGGGAGGCCGGGCTGGATGGGGTGTGGTTGGCGTTTGTGCTCTGGGACTCTCAAGACCCTGCCTTGCCGTGTGTGTGACTGGGCACTCACTTCCCTTTCTGGGCCTCAGCTGCTTCTGCAGCCCTCACAGGGCTGAAAATACCAGCCATCTCCAGGGCCTGGGACACATGAGGGAAGGGGAGGAGACTTGAGAAATACTTGAGCTCTAAGGGGAGGCATCTATGGCCGTGAACTGTCCTTCTGGGATGTGGGGACTGGCCCCAGTTCTAGTCCGTTTCACAGTTGTCTTTTGAGCACCTACTGTGTGACACTGTGTGCCCTACTGTGTCCAATTCTGGGGGTATGGAAGAAATGACATTCTCGGGCGCTCAGGGGCTCACCAGGGAGAAAGGCACAGATACGATTGCTCTAAGCAGGGTGGATAAAGTGGTAATAAAGGATGTACAGAGCTCCAGAGAAGCCCATCAGAAGAAAAGACTAATTGAACTTGCAGGCACAGGAGAGACCCAGCCAGAAGGGAGACATTTCATCTGGGCTCTGAAGACTGAGAAGTCGTTTTAAAGGGGGGAGAGGGAAGAAGGGAATCCCGGAGGAGGGAATAGTTTGATCGAGGGTGCGGCTGCCAGGAGTCTTCCTTCTCTGCAGGGCGGGCAGCCCTCCTTCCCCCGGCCTTGCAGCAGCCAGGTCAGTGCCAGCTTTAGTGCCCACGGAGGAGGCCAGGAAAGGCCTGGGCATTTGCCTCTCCTGGACACCGGGAGCAAAGCAGCTCTGGTGTGCACGAAGGAAGGCCAGGACAACAGGCACAGCTGGCTCGGTGTCCCGCGGGACCAGGGTGCCCTCAGGGAAGAGCTATGGGCAGGGCATGCCTGGCGACACAGGCAAACGTATTCCTGAGGGGCGTCAGCTCCTTCTCTCACTCCAGGGAGCCGGGAGCCTCTGGAGGAAACCAGAGCTTCATGCTTGGTGGACTGCTGCTGGCATCCTGCTGCCCGAGAGTCCCCTGGCTTCCCTGCTGGGAGGGATCTCTGCTGGGATGCCCCTGTGACGGGAAGCTCACTCCCATCCAAGCGGTGCAGCCTCAAAGACTCTCAGGGGCAGAGTCACAAGGGGTCTCAGACCCTCTTTCCACCCCTGGGCCAGCTGCTGCTCCAGGTGTCAAGTTTCTCCTTTGTAAAGCCCCATTCGGGGAGGGCTCAGTGAGGGGCACCCGAGACCCTCAGCTCTGACCCTCTGGGTTTGCTTGTTGGTGTCCTCAGACTCCTCAGGGACTCTGTGACCTTGGACACTCATGCCCTCCCCCGCCCTCCCCATTAAAAAGAAATATAACAGGTGCTAACAGCTTGGCTGCCTTCGTAGAAGAGGCACAGTCTCCCCTTGAGCTCTCTAGATAAAGGCGGCTCACGCATCCAAATTGCAGCAGCCATCATAGCAGTGACGCCACGCACAGGACACCTCTGGCAGGGAGGCAGGGTGAGAGGGCAGCGAGGGCTCTTTGTCTTCATCTTGAGGCTGGGAAACTGGTGGCCAGAGAGGTAGAGCGACTTGCCCAGGCCGCACAGCAGCGAGTGGCAGGGCGTACAAGGCCTCACCTGGTCGCTGCGCTGTGCTCCCTGTCCTGTGCACCTTCCCTGTCATGAGTTGAGGGCGGGGTCTAGGGCTGTGCCCAACATGGCCCTCAGCGAGAACCACTGTGCCTTCAGAGGCCTGGGCAGGTGGGCCTGCGCTGGGGTTGGGCCTTCCTGGTTCCAGTCCAGGCTCTGCCACTTGCCAGTGTCCTTCAAGCCCTAAGAGGAATACCCTGCCCCACCCCACGGTTCTGAGTGAAGTCTGTGCTTCCTGGTCTGGTGGATGCCTTGTCCTTCCCACATCACGTGCCTGGACGGCTCCGCTCCTCCACATCTGCCCAGCTTTGCTTCCTTCCGGGATCTTTCCCTTCCTCGCTGCGTGTGGAAGGCCTGTCATCCAGCACCGCGGCTCGAATCTGCCTTCTGTGTGAGCCTCCCCCTCTCCCTTCTCCCCTCAGGCCTGTGGTGGTTAAAAGCTTGATTCTTGGGCTTCCCTGGTGGCGCAGTGGTTGAGAGTCCGCCTGCCGATGCAGGGGACACAGGTTCGTGCCCCGGTCCGGGAAGATCCCACATGCCGCGGAGCGGCTGGGCCCGTGAGCCATGGCCGCTGAGCCTTGGCGTCCGCAGCCTGTGCTCCGCAACGGGAGAGGCCACAACAGTGTTGAAATAAATACTTAAAGCTGGTGGACCCGCATCTACTTTGTAGGGAAGGATAAGTGTGAGTGGGCCAGGGATGCAGGGAGAAGGCATCCAGGGCAGAACACACAGTAGGTGCCAAAGCAGGGAATGAGCATGTGTGGGGCAGGGACAGAGGGGTGCATCGTGGGCGCGGGCAGCTGGACTCTCGTTCCTTCACAGAAGTCGCCCGTTGTCCCCTCCCCTCGCACGGGCACTCACGTTCCCGCTTGGCCGGAGGCCTCAAAGCTCCTGAGGCAGCAGTTTGCCTCTGGAGGACACAGCCTTCATGCCTTAAAAGTGCCTTTTAAGGGAACAGGCGACCTGTGGGCACCCCCCCTTTCCCACCCTCCCATCACCCTCCCAGTCCCCACTGGCAGCCCAAGGCCACTGGGCTTCCTAGGGTGGGAGCCTGTTCCCAGATCACGGTCCTGCTTGGTATGTGGCAGGCGACGTACGTCCCCGAGGCTCTGCCCAAGCCCCCGTGCGGAGCTCTCAGTGCCTGATTACCGGCAGGTCCTGTAAAACAAAATTTGAAAACGAACGATGCTGCTGCAGGTGACGTTTTTTCTGGCTGGCTTCCCTCCCATTGCCCCAGCCTGAGCCCACGCCGAATTCCCTGGTCGCCCCTGAGCCTTCTACCCTGGCTCAGCTGCTTTCTGTAAGGGAGCCCAAAGGCCCCAGCAGGGATCCAAAGCCTCCGCCTCTGGCTGAGCAGGCAGCACTGTCATCAATACCAATATTAATAATAGCTACCATTTATCGAGTGCTTGCTGTGTGCGCGAGCATGGCGCTAAGTGCTTTATGTATGTAATCTCATTTAATACTCAACACAGCCAAGAAGTAAGTCCTGTTGTTATCGTTATTTTACACCTGAGTAAACTGAGGCATGGGGAGGTCATATGACTAGAAAGAGGCACAGGGAGACTACAAACAAAGGTGAAGCCCTTGACCACTGGCCTCTGAGCCTTTCTGAGGCTCTTGAGTGTGTGAGGAGCCCCAGGTTCCTCATATGAGAGGGTGGAAGTGTGTGGGCGAGTGCATATGTGTAGTTGTGGTGGTCAGGGAGGGCTTCCTGGAAGAAGGGACATCTAAGGCAAAACTTGAAGGATAAATAGGAATTTGGCAAGTGAAGGCAAAAGGGCCAGCAGTCCTGGCCAGGAGGGGAGAGAGAGGCTACAGTGCTTGCAGAACCAGAAATGACATCAGTTTGGGGGCCTGAGCAGAGGGGGTGGGGTGGAGATTCCATTAGTTCTGCCTGCTCCCCACTAGGAGGTCTCCAGCAATGAGGGAAGCACTAGGCTCTGTGTTCTTGAGCCTGGCCCAAACTCTGAGGGAGCCAGGTCAGCAGAAATGAGGGAGGGGAGGGCTGCAGCCCACCCATGTTCAGGGCCCCTGGAAGACCCAGCGGGAGCTGCTTACGTGTGTGCTGCACGATGTCGGCCCCATGTGAGACTGACCAACCCCCCCATCCCTGGTTGGTAGGGGCAGAGGGGGAAGTGCCCTCGTTTGCCTCCTTCTGGGGTGTTTTCCAATACCAACAACCAGTTCTCCAACTCTCCAGACACCGACTGTGTGTCCAACAATTCAGTTCAATTCTGATGCTGTCTACCCAGAGTTAGTGCCAGATTCCACAGATTTAAGGGTTCAGCTCTACTCTAGACGCCAGTGGTGAGTCCCAGACCACCTGTACTTCTGATCAACTGGCTATAAATCAGGGCTTCCTACTACCCTTTCTCAGGTTCAGTTAGCTAGAATGACTCACGGAACTCAGGGAAATACTTTACTTCCATTTACTGGTTGAATATAAAGGATACAACTCAGGAACAGCCAGATGGAAGAGATGCACAGGGCAAGCTATGGGGGGGTGGGGTCGGGTGGAGCGTCCATGCCTGTCCAGGTGTGCCGTCCTCCCAGCACACGGATGTGTTCACCAGCTTGGGAGCTCATCAAATATTGGAACTCTCCAGCTCCCCTCCCTCCCTAGAGGTTGGAGGTGGGCTGAAAGTTCCGCATCTTATCACTTGGTCTTTCCGGGGATCAGCCCCTTCCTGAGGCTCTCTGTAGAGGCCCCACTCTAAGTCTCCTCACCGGGAAAAGGGAACCCTCCTACCCTGTTGGTGGGAATGTGAATTGGTGCAGCTACTACAAAGAACAGTATGGAGGTTCCTTAAAAAACTAAAAATAGAACTACCATATGATCCAGCAATCCCACTCCTGGCCATATATCCAGAGAAAACTCTAATTTGAAAAGATACATGCACCCCCGTGTTCATAGCAGCACTATTTACGATAACCAAGACATGGAAGCAACGTAAATGTCTATCAACATATGAAGGCGTAAAGAAGATGTGGCATGTATACGCGGATGGGATACTACTCAGCCATAAAAAAGAATGAAATAATGCCATTTGCAGCTACATGGATGGACCTAGAGATTATCATACTAAGTGAAGTCAGTCAAACAGAGAAAGACAGATACCAATGGTATTGCTTATATGTGGAATCTAAAATATGACACAAATGAACTTATTTACAAAACGGAAACAGACTCATGGACATAGAAAACAAACTTACGGTTACCAAAGGGGAAAGGAGAGGCTGGGGAATTAGGAGTTTGGGATTAGCAGATACAAACTACTATATATAAAATAAACAAGGTCCTACTGTAGAGCACAGGGAGCTATGTTTACTATCTTTTAATAAACTATATATAGTGGAAAAGGATATGAAAAATAATATATTTATATGTATGTATAACCGAATCACTTTGCTGTACACCAGAAATTAACACAACGTTATAAATTAACTATACTTCAAAAAAAATTTTTTTAAAAATTGAAAGATAAAAAATAACTCACCTCATTGGCATAAACGTGGGTGTGGTCAAGGGGCTCCTTATGGATATAACGAAAGACACTCCTGTCACTCTGGAAATTGCAAGGAGTTTTGAAGCTCTGTGCCAGGAACTGGGGGCAGAGACCAAATATATTTCATATTATACCATACTACTGAAGGCCTCTGGGGGGTTGCTCAGGGGACAGAGGAAGCCAGCCTTGGGGAGGCTTTGTGTGAGGGACGTGTGATATGGGGGACTCTTCATAGATAAGAAATTCCTCAGCCCATGACGGTATCACGCTGTCCCCTTCCAGAGCCAGCCCCCAACCTGAGGCTGTCGCAGAGTGGCACAGGGTTACCTGCACAGGCTTCCAGGTCTGGGTTCCAGTACGGCCCATGCCACACTTAGCAGCTGTGTGACCCTGGGCAAGTTACTAGTTACCCCCTCAAAGCCTCATTTTCCTCAGTAGTAACATGCAGACGTGACAGCACATGTTGGACCATGAGGCTTGGTGGAGATGGTGTAAGCGGCTGGTACGGAGGAGGCTTCCATAGATGGCAGCTATTATCATTGTTGTTATTGTTGTTATTAATCACGTGGCATCAGCTGGCCACTCCTTCACACAACAAATAGCTGCTGAGGGCCTTCTAAGTGCCAAGTCCTGTTCTGGGCACCAGGATTGCAGCACCTAACAGAGCAGACAGCCCTTGTCCTTGCCAAGCTCCCAGTCTATCTACAGCTGGGAGGCCCAGTAGACATACAATGTGAGCCACATGTGTGGTCTTAAATTTTCTAAGAGGCGCATTAGAACAGAAACAGGTGAAACTCATTTTAATAATGTATTTGACTTAATCCAGTATAGCTACAATCTTATCATTTCCACGTCATCAACATAAAAGACGAATGAGCTATTTCACACCCACTTTTTCGTACAACATCTTCAAAATCCTGTGTGTATTTTACACGTCAGCACATCCTAGCGTGGACCAGGCCTCAATAGCCACACGTGGCTCGTGGCCTCGCTGAGCGAACGACCTGACAGCCTGCTGCCTGCCTACTGGCGTTACTCCCCATAGGCCTCGAGGCAGAACAGCGAGCTGCCAAGGTCCTGGAAAGGTGTCTTCAGCACTGGATGCAGGTTCAGTGCCCACTGGAGCCCCTACTCTATGCCCCTTGCAGAACGCATGGAGCTGGCACGAGGGCACTTGACTGATGCTCTTGTCCTCTAACTTCCAGGCCAGGTGAACCGACTGCCCTTCTTCATCAACCACTTCTTTGAAACATACCTGCTGATCAGCGAGGATACGCCTGTGGGTGAGTTGGCGCAAGGGCTGGTGGGCAGGCTGGATGGCGTGAGGTGGGCTCCTTTCCCACAAGTGAAAGGGATCTTAGAGATTGAGCTGATCTTCCCCCTGTTATTGGAAACTCTTCCATGGGGTCCCGGATGGGTGTTTGTGTGGCCTCTGCTTGGTTGCCTCCAGGGATGGGACACTCATTACTTCCTGTGGTGGCCTATTCCAAAAGAGAGGAGTTCTCAGTGTCAAAGAGTTTATCACATTGAGCCCAAGTTGCTTGACCTTCACTTCCGCACTAATTTTGTCCTACAAAATGCCTCGTTCCTCTTCCTTGTGAAAATTTGAAGATGAAAGCTCTTGTAGATTTTGTTTTGTAGCCTTTTGTACTTTTCCGTGATTACTGAGTTTTCTGCACTGAGTATGCCTGTTTTTTTGTCATTAGAAAAAAAAATTATCTAGGAAGTGATCACGAGCATCCTGGTACCCGCTTCTCACCACCCGCCCCCAGCTTGAGTCACCTCATCACCCAGGTCTATCCTCACGAGCCCCTCCCGAGGGCCTGGCTCCTACATCTGCAGCTGGAGGCCGGCACGCATAGCCCCATGGCCTTAGCTCAGCTCTAGGGACCCTGAAGCTTCTCAGGAAATGGGGTTGAATTGAACAAACCCATCTTGCAGCTGTGCTGACGGGAAGGCACTAGTTCTTGTGAGCATGGAGGAAAACAGCGCCAGGAGGTGCCACTCACCTCCACCAGCACTCCCTCTTGTGTCCTCTCATTCTTGTCCGTGTCATTTTAGAGAAAGTGCTTGTAATCTGGGGCTTCCTACACTCAGGTCTGCCTGCTTCATGGGTGTCAGGGTGGGGCTGTGGGCCAGGAGCAGCGCGCACCGGCAGCCGGCACGGTGCGTCTTTCTGGAGCATCACTTGCACTTGAAAATGAAGCAGGATGGCTTGGAGAGGGGAGGGCTGTGAAGATACTTAACTAGTAGGTCATTTCAAGCACTCTTTCATAGTGTAAGACCAAACATAGATGCAAAATTCTTCAAAGAAAATCTCTGCTTGAAGAGGGGAGCCTTAGTGGGCCCCAGACTCTCCCCTGCTGTTTGCAGGGGCGCATGAGAAGCCCCCTGCAGAGGTCTTTCCTTCCACTCTTCCTTCTTGTGTGGGTAGGTGCTGGGCACAGCAGGTATTCTGACTATTGTGGGGATTGGCCCCATGGCCCAGTGACACTGTCTAGGGCTGTGTGGACCCACTGTGTAGAAGTGGCCACTCTTTTGATGATTAGCAGCCCCATGCATCAGCGTCGTGAGGCTGGATTTGGGGATTGGTGTTTGGGCATCTGGGTGTTTGAAGTGTCCAGGAAGGAGGCAGATTGCCTCTCTGGAATGTCCTTCCAGAGGCTTAGCTCACCTTCTGAGGGGTGGAGAGCATGGCCGGCAGTCCCTTGGGGACCCTGCTGAGCCGGTTCCTCCCTTCTGAGTTGGGTCAGGGGGTGGTGTTTGTGGCTGGCTCCTCCGCAGGCCCAGACCTGGTGTGCGGCTGGCGCGGAGGCAGCAGAGAGGTGGCCAGTGCCTGTGGATCCATAAAAGATGAATGTTAGCAGCGTTTATCACCACTAGGGGTTCTGCTCTTTCCAGTTCATTCATCAGTTTATCAGATACAGATGGGGTGCCCCCTGTGCCAGGCCTGGGTGCCGTGGATTCAGAGAGGAACGCGACCGAGGAATGAAGAAGTCAGCGTCGCGGGCGATAGAGGCTAGGTTGGCTGTCTGGTTAAGCCCCAGTGGGGACTGAAGGGGGCCGAGTCGTGCCCCTGGGGGCAGGGCAGAGCAGGAGGAAGCAGGAGGGCTTAGGGGGAGGTGGTGGCGGCTCTTGCGCAGAGTCCTGAACGGGTCCTTTCCATTGCTTCACACACTATTTCCTGTGGCTGATTTTTATAAGCGTCTGTTTGAACCTCATCCTCCTGGAGATTCCTTTGTGGTGGAGGCAGTATATCTGGGACAGGCAGGCCCCTGAGGCAGAGGTGTGGCCAGCCACTCACTGAGCCGGGCTGCTGGCGGGGAGAGGCGAAGGCCCCCTCAGGTGAGCGGCGCCAGCCCCGTCACCCCATCTGTGGCCCTGCGTTGCCCTGCTCCGCCCTGAGTGCCTGTGCTGCAGAGAGGGTGACGGGTTGGGAGGGGCGGCTATTGCTCGGCCAGTGCTGGCGGTGGTACACCCTGGGCTGGACGCCCCCAGCGAGCCCTCCAGCAGGCCTTGCTCCAGGTACCTTTGGCTCTGGTTCTTGATTGTCTTTTGCAAACGCAGGCATCAACTGGCGTCCAGGAGTAACTCCCAGGACTCAGCCCCATTATGGCTGTATTTGGCAGTCACAGAGCGGGGCGGACGGGGAGGTGCATCTGATGCGGTGGGGATTGATCCCTGGCTCTGGGAGGCCGCAGGAATGAGAGAGGGTTCAGTGAGCTGGAAGACAGCTCTGCTCATCTGTCTGGGCAGGGGCCAGTGCTGAGCTGGACCACACCCTCCTGCCCTCCTCCCTTCCTTTTGCATCAGGGTGGGGCAGCACAGCTCTGCCCTGAAAGTCATGAGCCCAGTTTCTGTTCCTTGCTGTGTGGCGTTGGGCACAGTGCCTCCCCTCTCTGGGCCTCTATCTCCCCATCTCACCAATGAGAGGGCATTGGAAAGATGGGCCCAGTGGCCTTGAGCTGGGGCAGTCCTGCTAGCCCAGGGTGTCACATCTCTGGGCCCTCAGATAACACAGCCCTGGAAACCTCCACTGAGTGCTGTCACCTACTTGCCCTGGGCCATTCAGAGGATGCATATGGACTGACGTGGACAAAGCAGGGTGCAGACCTCTGACCAGCAGTGGCCAGGGTGAGGGTAAGGGTGGAAACAGCTTGGCAAGGAGACTGGCCCTTTGCCTGCCATGTGGAATGGGGTGGCCTAGAGACTTGACTTTGAGGCTTGCCTCTCACTAACCCTTTGCTCTCTGAATCTCAGTGCTCCAAACTGTAAAATGGGATGGAATAGTCTCCTTTCTGGATTGTTGGGCTGTATACACACACTATAGTTAACTCCAAAGCTTCCACACCTAGAATGCTTTGTTGTTACACAAAAGAGAACTTATGTGTGTCCCAGGGATGGCTGGTTGGACTGTCCTGCTAGCCACGGGCTTGCAAGGGGGACAGACAAACACATAGGTGAGCTGGGTCCAGTGGGGTGGTTGGTACCAGTGGCTAGAGCCAGGACCAAACTAGTCTGAAAATGTCAGCTTACCAGAGGAGTAGGTCAGAGCTGCGGGCAGACCAAACTTCCAGCTCTGGGACAGATTATCCGGCTTCTGCTTGGACCCCCAATGAAGGGGAACTCATGATCTTACCAGGCTGCTCACTTCTGTGCTGTGGGGACAGTTCTGGGAATGAAAACGTCTTCCTAATGTTACTGTGAAGTCTGTCCCTGCAACTACTACCCACTGCGCCTAATTTTGACCACTGGAGCCTTACAGAATAATAATGATAACATAACATATGATATACTATATATATATAATATATATTATTATACTAACAATGTTTACTGAGTGCTTGAGGCAGTGTCCTAAGTGTTTTAATTCGTTTTTAAGTTCCTTTTAAGAATGGAAGGTAGAGTTTGATTACAGGCTCTATCAGAATGTAGTTTCTGTGAGTGTGCTCTCCTGGGTTAGAGATTGGGACTTTCATTCACCCCAAACCTTCTGAGCCTTCCCATTTTTCATGCTCTTGCCTCAGTTTCCGACCGCGGGCCAGCGGCCACGTGCTGGGGAGCGCAATGGGAGGGTATGGCCCAGCCATCTGAAATCCCGTGCGGAGGCTGCATGTTCCATCTCTGTCTCCTCCTATCTCAGCTTCCAGTTCCCTCTGCCTGATGTTCTTTTTGTAGACCACCTCCCAGCTGGAAAAGACAGCAGCCAAATGAAGTCATTAAGTAGCTCTGCCTTCCCCTTCCAGGCCCCCCTTGTCCCTGTTTGTCTTCTGCAGACGTGGACTGGCAGCAGAGCCCGGCCTGGGCGGGGCAGAGCAGGAGCACAGTGGAGACGTGATGCCTGGTCAGACTGGTTGGCATAGCCCACACCTCGGCCCTGGCTGTCGGCAGCGAATGGCCTCATGGCACCTTTAGGATGAGGGACAGGGGGCAAGGATGCTGTCTCCGATCGCCCTCCCCAATCCACTCCAAACACTCCACCAATATTGCTCGTGTCAGGACCACCGACCACCTCCCTGTGGCTAAAGCTGACTGTTAATCCTCAGGCCTTGTGGCCTTTCAGCAGTTATCTTTATTTCCTCCAGGACATCACCTCTGGCTGTGCTTTCTCTGTCTTCTTTGCCTGTTCCTCTACTTCTCCAGGGCCTCTTGGCACAGAGGGCCCCGGGGCCCGGCTCCTCTGTCTCTTCTCCATGCTCTCACTCCCGTGCCATGCCTAGTCTGGCAGCTCTGGGTACTACCTGTGTGCTGACAGCCCTGAGGCTTCTACCTTCTGCCTGGGCCTCCTCGCACCAGAGATTCTAGGCTCATATACCACCTCTGCATCCATTTCCACGTGGATGTCTAAAAGGCTCTCAACCTCAGTCTAAAGCCACACTCCCAATCTTCCCTGCAAACTCCTGCTTCCCTGCAGCCTTTCCCATCTCAGTTAGTTGCAACTCCAGCCTTCCAGTTGCTCAGACCAGCAACTTGGGGTCTTCCCTGACTCTTCCCTTCCCCCCCACCTCATATCCAGTTCATCAGGAAATCCTTTTGGCTTGATCTTCAAAATATTTCCAGAATCTTCTCACTTCTCACCGCTTCACCTCCTACCACCACAGGCCAAGTCTGCATTATCCCAACAGCTTCCCGATGGTCTCTGCGGTCCCCCTGCTCCCTCTGCCCTGCTGCCGCCTTTCTCACCCTCCCAGCCAAGTGGTCGTTTTCAACCTGAGACAGAGCCTGTCACAAGGTCAGCTCAAGTCCCTTCACCCACCTGGAATGAAAACCGTGCTCTTAAATGGCATCGAGGCTGTTTGCAGTCCAGGCCCTGCTACCACTCAGACTTCACCTCCTTCCCCACACCCCCAGCTCGCTCCACTCCAGCCACACCGGTCACCCTGCAGTTCCTCGAGCAGGAAAGGCGAGTTCCTACCTCTTGCTCCTTTTTCCTGGAACGTGATGAACCTCCGTTGGTCAGTCAAGTCAGTTCACATGCTGCCGCCTCTGTGTGGCCTTCCTGGCTTTCTCCAGGCGGAGTGCAAGGGCTGCTTCCTTTGCTTTCTCCTTCTCTACTAGTCCCAGTCGCAGTGCTGTTATTACTCAGCTGCCCATCTGTCTCCCCTGTTGCCCTGTGAATGCTTCCAGGTGCCTGGGCCATCTCTATGTCCCCTGCCCACCCCCCCACCCCGTGCCTGGCTCATGCCTGGGGCTTGAGGTGCCTTGGGGGAGGAGTGAAGTCTGGAGTTCGTGAGTGCGGGGGGAACCTTCCAGGGCAGGGGCTGGGGCTGACTCCATGCCTGCTCGCCATCCTTCTGGAGTCTCAGGCCAGGCGCCCCCCTCCCCAGGGTGTCAGGAGCGAGGTGTTGGTGATGACAGGGATGGCTGCCCAGGGAGAGCGCCCAGGAGAGCATGTCTCCCGTCACCCCAGCTGCCTGCCCACCCCAGGCTGTATGTGGCATATTTGCTGCGGACCCTCGGGGCACCGAGCCCTGGCTGGCCTCCAGGGAGGGACACAAGCAGCAGCGTGAAACCTGGCTTGGAGGCACCGAGCTGACTTAGGAGTTCTGAGGGGGTGGAGGGCATCTAGTCCGTCTACCTTGGCTGCCACCCCAGTCCTCACTCATCAGGTCCTGGAGGGGGACAGTGTCCCTTGGGGCTGGGTCCCAAGGTCACTCCTCCTATCCCAATTCTAGATACCGCCAGTCCAAAGCCTGCCAAGCGCCTAGAGAAAGGAGTGAGAGCTCTTTGTCGTGGCCTGTCACCTACCGCTCCTCACCTGCTCACCATCACGGGGACCGCTCAGCACCCCGACACCTCAGCTCTGTCTCGCCGCCACACCCTCACCCGTGCTGTCCCTTCGGCAGGGAGTGCCCTTTCCCCTTCCCTACCTGGTGAATCCCTACTCATCTTTCGAGGTGTAGCTCAGATGTCACCTGTCCTGGGAGGTGCCGTAGCCTCCGCCATCCTGCACCCTCTGTTTGCTTTGAATTCACCTCTATGAAAGCTCTTAGCAAGTCCTATCATGGTTATTTGTGTGTAACTCCCCATCGGCTGTTCATTTTTACTTACTATCTTAATTAATATCAATGTTACAATTAATTATCATTTTGGTATTTATGTGTAATATAAGATTGTAGAACGATACTATTAGCTAGCGTTTATTGACGGCCAGCCTCCGACCAGAGCCTCACAGTGAATCCCAGAGAAGTGGCGTCATGTCCACTGTGCAGCCCAGCAAGCTGAGCCTCCTGGCACATGTCCTCTGCGCCAAGCACAGTGCGTGGTACAAAGTGGGCCTCAACAATCGCTGGTCGGATGAGTAGAGGGATGAAGGAAGAATGAAAGGCTGAGTGGATGTTCAATGTCTTGCCGATTCCCCTCCCCTTGGTCCTGGTCCCTCTGTGTGTCGCCAGGGTGGTTGCTCATGGAGCCGACTTCCCCAGGCAGACCCTCCCGGACCTCCAAAGCGTCTTGAGCCTCAGTTCAGGTGATAATGCCCGCACTAATCACCTACATGGCTAAATTAGCCTTGTCAGGAGCCGTTAAGGCAGGAGCTCGGGACTCATTAGGATGCATCAGGCCCAGGCAGCGCCTGGCACCACTGCCAGACGGCGCTGATTAATTTCTCTGCAAACTCCATCAATGCCCAGCTGTTTCGTCTGGACCCAGCGAGAGCAATTTTCAGATGGGCTGACCCACATCGGCGGTCTCGGTAGACGGAGGAGCTGTGTGCCTGCAAGCACGCAGACAACTCGCCGCAGGGGCAGGCCCCACTGGGCGCAGCGTGGGAGATGCGGGGATGCTGACATGAATGGCGGGGGCGTGGGCAGCACATGCTCAGGGATGGCATGACGTCCAGGCATGAGGCTGTGGAGCAGATATGAAGAGGGGCAGGTTAGAGGGGAATCTGGAAGGGAGTTGGGTCTTTCCTGGACCATTCTCTGTACCTGGTGTCCCCCGGGAGGGGCTATTTATCCTACCGTGTATCCCTCTTCCCTTGTCTCAATAAGGGGAAGAAATCATCTCTCGGGAGAGGATGGAGAACCACAGGATGAGAATGAGTTTTTCCTTAACCGGAGTGTTCCTTAGGACTGCCACAGGGAAGAGGGGGTCATTGTCCCACAAAGCAGCTCCCTGGCAAGGGCCGGTGGCAAAACTACAGGAATTGAAGGGTTAGAGGGACGTGGATATGAGGAGTCCAGTGGGGGTGGTTCCCAAACATCATCTGGGTGTGTGCTCTGAGCGTGGTTTGGGCTTTTCCGCCTGCCGCCTGTACAGAGGCAGTGTAGCTCAGTAACTGATAACAACACAGACAAAATTAGAGTGCCTGAGACAATAACAAGTGCTAAGGAGAAATAACCGTCTGTGGTTGAAGTTAAAGTCAGAGGTACTCAGTGGTAACAGCCTGTATTCCTCACCTTCACTTTTACCCCCCACCCAAGGATCCTCAGTGGGCCTGCAATGAACAGCTAGGGCCTCCTATAGGACAATTTGATGATCGCTAGTCAAACACTCCCACTTTACAGATGGGGAAACTGAGGCCCAAGTGGGGAGCTTGCACAAGGGCCTCAGAGAGTTACTGTTGGATTCCTGCCCTAACTTCTCACACCATCTGCAAAAGATATTCAAGAGGGCTCTGCCCATGCAGGTATGGGGTTCCTCTGGGCCTAGGGAAGGAGGGGCGTCCTCCTGGATTGGCTGGCTGTGAGCTTGGGACTTGATGTTTATGGAAAGGGCTCCAGGTGCCTCAGAGCTGCCACAGTCTGGGGTTGGAGTGCTTAGGGAGGGGAAGTGAGGGTAGCCCAGAGGCTTCCTAAAGCTGTCAGTACTGGGTGAGGTTTTGGAGGTAGGAGGTGATCTAGTATCTGTCCAGGTGATCAGATGCTGGGAGCAGCCGGTCTGGGACCCCGGCTTCCTGGTGACCTCACAGAGCAGGGATTTTACTCTTCCTTCTGGGAGGTGGGGGATGACACAGGACTTCTGGAAGGGCCTGGATGCCTCTGTGCCCTCCTTCCTTTCTGCCTTTCTCCAGGTCAGCATCGGCCCTCAAAGGGGGTTATAGGACAGATTAGTACCCTTTGGGGGGATGCTGGGCTGTAGCCTCTCCAAGAGGCCCCTGCCTGGCACACTTGGGGCCTGTGGCAGCCCCAGCCGTGGACCACTCGATACATGGGTGGGGGTGGGACGGGCGTTTTGGATGCAGCCGTAATATCACTAATGATAACGATGACGTGCCACATGTCGTGCAGGCAGGCATTAATGGGCTGCACTGCACGCCTGTGCCAGGCTGCGCCTGGAGGCAGTGTAGGGACACACACATTAAAGACAACTGGGAAAATGGCAGCTATATTTACACACTTACTCTGTGTCTAGGTAAGCTCTTCATACACATGGCTTCACTGAATCCTTGTAGCAGACCGAGAAAGGGGGCTTTATAATCCTCACTTTACAGATGAGAAGGCAGAGGCTCAGAGAGAGTGAGTAATTTGCACAGGGTCACACAGCTTCTATAGGATAGAAATGGGCCCGAGCCCAGTGCTGCCTGACCCCAAAGCCTGTGCAACTTAACCACGACTTTGGGATTCTGTGTGTGGGTCATTGCTTTTAAGGAGCCCCGGTTTGGAGTGGAGAAGAGGATGTATGGTAAATGCCCAGACCACCCCCAGGCAAGTGGGAGGGGTGAGCTCCAGGGCGCTGCTAATGTTCAGGCAAGGAAGGACTTCGTTCTGGGCCTGGCGAGGGGCAGGTTCCTAGCAGAGGCGTCGTTGAGTGACTGGGTTTACACGCAGAAGCCACGGGAACAGCATTTCAGAAGGCCGTGGACCGGGCCCACCAGCAGTGGGGTAAGCAGCTTGTGTTGTGTCTTGGATGGCAGAAATAGGTTGTTGGAGCTAAAAGTAAAAATAATAGTAGTAATCATTTAGTAGTTGTGGTTTACTAGTTAGGTTACCTGAGTGATCTCATTGAATCCTTACAGCGATGATGGGAAGTCTGCTCCATCACGGTCCCCACGTTACAGGCTCAGAGAGATCAGTCAAGCTGCCCAAGCTCCCACGGGATTTGAATCCCAGGAATTCAGTCTTCAACATCCACACCCTTACTACCCCACTCCACCACCCCTCGGGATTTTGAGGGCCTTTCCTCAATCTGTCACCCAGGAAAGGGTCTCAGTGACCAAGGGTGCACACCAGCGAGGAGCTGGATGGAGGGGAGAGTGGCCAGCACAGCTTGGTCTGGGAGCACAGGCCCTGGACTCAGGCAGGAGCCTAGGTCCCAGGACTGACTCTGCTCCCATGCAGCTGTGTGAGCTCGGGCAAGCCGATTTCCCTGTTTGGGCCTTGCTTCCCCAGTTATTCCGAATATGCTGGTGCTTGCTGGACGTACTGTGCAGAGTTGGAAATATTGCTGAGAAATGACTGGGGAAATAGATGAGAGTGTGAGATTAACCAGGTTGCTTGCTCCTGGGCCCACGGCCTTTTCCAGTGATCAGCAGTTAAGGAGGTGGGGGCTTCAGCCAGCTGTGCTGTGGCCAGGCGGCAGGCACCCCCTTTCGTGGGGCTGGGGGGCTGGCAGATGAGCCTGGCTCAGCTGTGTCATTGGGCGAGGATGTGCTGAGCTTGCAGCCAGCCAGGAACACTTGGGCTCTCTGGGAACCAGCCGAAGGTGTGATTTACAAGAGCTGAAAATCCTCCAGCTGGCTGGGGAGACGGTGGCAGGCAGAGCCGACTTTGAACTTGTCATCACTCCCCTCACCCTGACTGTTTACACGGCTCAGGGGACCTGGCGCCTGACTGTCCAACTACAGCTTAGTCCGGAATAGGAGATCTAGTCTCTGCGTCAGCCCTGGACTTGGGTTTGGACACAGGAAAGTTGTCCTTTGGTGTGAGGAAGGGTGCCATTCCCTTCCTCCTCGCCCCCATCTGGGCACAGGGCACCAAGCACTGGCAGGGGAGGCACGAGGCCTGGGTTCTAATCCCAGCCGCACCTCTTGTTAACTCTGTAACCACAGGCAAGTCCCTTAGCCTCTCTGAGCCTCTTTTTTCCTCCTCTGAAAATGGGGCTGATCACACTTGCCCAGCTGACTTCACAGGGAGCTTTACGAAAGAGCTCTGAAAACTAAATTGCCATGTAAGTGGCAGACTTTGTGTCTATTGAGGTATTTGTCTTGAAGGGCCTCCTCTTCCAAGAATCCCTGCATTGCATCTTGAACAAGTGTGGACTGTTATCACCGGCTATTTAAATCTCTCTATGCCTCAGTTTCCTTGGTTGGAAAATGGGGGTGATGGTCACACAGTGTATACTCATGGGCTTAAATAAGTTAATTAACTTTGGACATTAAGAAATGTGGTTGGCACTAATATATGCTAACCATTTTTGTTGCCATTGACTAGTGCTTTTCCCAACTAGGAGAGAAGTAGCTTAGGGACAAGGACGATACCCTTAAGTGGCCAAAGCCCACTATGCCCAACACATAAATATTTGGTGTGGTTTACGTGTTACTCTTCCAAGGGCATTTTCGCGTTGCAGGTGGGAGAGGCCCAGAGGTCCCGGGTCCCACCTCCCAGCCTGACCGGACATGCACTCGGCACAGCTGTCTGCCAACAGGTAGTGCAGGCATGGGGTGGGCCCTTGCGGCGGTGGGCGCTCCCCGTCTCATCGGCTAGTGAGCGCACCTTCCTGCTCATGGGCTGTCTGCCTCCTCCCGATGCTCCATCGGTCCCCCTGTGCCCAGAGTTCCCTGCAGTCAGCCTGTCCCTCTTCACATGATGCTGTCCAGGGTCTGAAGACAGAAGCCTGCCCCTGAATGTGCTCTGTTTTACTCTGGAGGTCCCGGCTCCTGTAGTCAGCCCTCAGACTCAGGACAGACTTTCCCACCTGCTCCCTCCCACTCACCCTCCTGTGTGCCACGTGCTGTGTCCAAGGGTTTTGCACGCCTTGCTCCCTGTGAAGGGGGTGGATATTCAGCGCATTTTACAGATGAGGAGACTGAGGCTTAGGGGGATTGCCACCTGCCCAGGTCATTAAGCGAGCCGGATCCAAGCCCAGGTCTTTCCCCCTCCACAACCAGAACTCTACCCTCTTTGCAGGTGAGTGGATCAGGGTAAGCGAAGAGGAGAACCTTCTAGCCCTGGGCTAGAACAGAGGCCTCTCCCACCATCTGTGGTCTCTCTTCAGCTTCCTCACTCTGCCCTCATACTACAGTGGATGGAGGGGATGAGAGCCTCAAACTCTGGTCCCCTCTGGCCCCTTCCCTTGAGTGAGGGAGGGGGTCTTCCTTGGCCACCTCTCTGTCCCCACATCCTGATATCACGGCGCTGCCCATGGACCCTCCTCTCCTGGGCTCTCGTGGCAGCAGGAGTGTGTGCGGCGGCAGCCCTAGCGCTTCCTAGGATTGATTTGGCCTTCGAAAGGATAATTCAAGATGAATATGCTGGCGTCCAAGCGGAGTGAGACGGAGGGATTATTGAGTGTTGAAGCTGCTTCGCTGCATCAGCTGCTTTATGAGCTCTCCAGAGAGCCCTGTGCCAGGGATAACTCAGCCCTGACGGGCAGGGAGGCAGCGTTTTGGTGAGCAGTGCCGGTGGGGCCCGGGCACCTCACTGGCCCCACCTGGGTGCCAAGAAGCGGCTTCCAGCTTCACTGCAATGCAGGTCATTGTCCCTCCCCCTTTGTTCATCCTGTGCTGCCCCAGGATGTGGGGTGAGGACAGTGGCACCCGCCTGCTGGTTCCGCTGCAGCCTCTGGCTCCAGGCTGCCTGGGACAGTGCAGGCAGAGTGGAGGTGAGTGGACCAGAGCCTGTGGACAAATCTCATTGATTTCTGGCAGACTGTTACCCCTGGGGGCAGCCCAGTCCCATTGCCAGGGACACTGTCTCTGCAGGCTGGCAGATGCCCTGGCAGATCAACACGGATCCGTAGTTGGGGACTCAGTGAACTACTGGGGACGTGCTTGGGGTTAACACACAAGGGCATGAGGTTTGGGGAGCAAAGCTCCCTGTGGGGCCCCAGGGAGTTTGTCCGGATCAGCCACCCGGGCAGCCCCTCGGTGTTCTAGGGGACCGGCTAGGGTGAAGCCAGGGTATGGACTGGGCTGTGAGCTCTTTGAGGGCAGGGACCGTGTCTTAAAGCTTGTTAGTGGGGTCACTGGAATGTGCAGGAGGCTGGCAATGAGCACCGATGGTCTCCTTCCTCAGTGTCCCCTGTGGAGCCTGACACAGGGAATGATGGCACGTGGGTGGCACTCGTTCTGTGTGTAATGACTTAAGTGTCTATCCCAGCCCAAGAGCACATTCATCCCTGGGCTGTGACACCCTTAGGTTGGGAAAGCCTTTTCTGAGGAAGAGGCGTCCAGGAGAGGAAGTGACAGGAGGACTCGCTGAACACACGAGGAGCAGCTGGGGGACAGGTGGTGGGCGCTTCCCCGCGGCAGGGGTCCAGAGGGATAATTAACAGTTCTTGCTCTGGGGATGGGGCTATTCTGGCAACAGCGTTCTGTCTCTTTTAACGCAGTCCCTATCTCTTCCTCAGTCCTCCCTCTTCTCTGTGCCCAGTCACAAGATGGGACTCGCAGTGTGATGGCAGCGTCTTGGGACAGAAACGATTTACAGTCCCTGTGTCGGGGTCCCATGCATCTGACCCTCAAGACAGCCCATAGGGCCACTTCTGCCCCTGCTTTATAGATGAGGAAGAGTCTGTGACTTGTCCAAAGTGGAGGGACCCATTAAACGTTAGCACCAAGCTTTGAACTGGATGGTCTGGCCCCCAGCTGGGGCTTATGGCTGCAGTGCTGGCTCCATCCCCACTCTTTGCCCTTGAGTAAACCGCAGCTCTTCAGACCTCAGCTTCCCCATTTTGTAAGCTGAGGCTATCAGGCTCCTCCCATTTGCATTCTTTCCCTCCCACTAGTAGTTCAAACCCCCCTGAGGGACTTGTTACAACACAAGTTGCTAGCCACACACTCTGAGTTTCTGATTCAGTAGGTCTGGCTTGGGGCCCAACAATTTGCATTTCCAACGGGTTCTTAGGTGATGCTGCAGCAGGTCTGGGGACCACACTTTGCGACCGCTCCCCTCGCTGTGTTGCTTCCCAGCCTCTGGAATTGGCTCTGGAGTCTATTGTGAGTCCTCCGTCATCCAGGCCAGCTCAGGCCCGCAGCCCTGGTGGCGGCTGCCCTGTGAGCCTCATGTTGGGCTCTCTGGACCCGCCTCTTGCCTGCCTGACCGTCTTGCAGGTCCCCTGCCTGAGACACCGCCAGTGTTCTCTACGCCTCAGCTGTGGCTCATCAACGGATAACAGATGTGTGAATTAGGAGGGGGTCTGCAGGGGAGGGGAGGCACAGCAGAGCCGAGATGCCCACAATGCTGAGATGCCCTCAGCCCCCGCCTTTTGTGTTTACACAGAGTGGCCGCACAGCAGTGACATAATTACTCCTGAAGGCCTTCATTAAAAGCTCTGGAGCAATTTACAGTCAATTAAGGAGAAAGGAACTGCTTCCTCCTTAGGTGCCCCCCACTACCACCTGCTTGGGTAGGAGTCCTGCCCAAGGAGACGTGGATCTGGTTCAGGGGCAGGGTGTGTTTCAGGGTCTGTGCAGGGAGGAGGAGGGGGGTGGCTTCTGAAGCCAGTGAACCTGCTGTCCTACAGTCTAGCCATCCATCACCAGCTCCTGGCTGAGCACTCCCAGCATAGTGTGAGAGGCCATGAGCTGTGGAGGAGGGAACTCCGAGGCTTGGCTCTGCCTCCACACATGCTGAGGCCTCAGGCAGATCCTTCAGCCCTGGGAACCTCAGTTTTCTCATCTATAAAATGGGGCTGGTCCCATGCACTTTGCAGAGCTATTGTGATTGTTGAATGAAATAACGTGGTGAGCACAGGGCCTGGCCCCCAGCAGGAGCACAGTGGCAGGGATGGTCATTCCTGTCCCACTGGGGGACCTGCCCCTGCTTGCACAGGTGCTTTCAAAAAGCAAAAGGCTGTTCAGATGTTGACAGTCTGAGGTGGCCCTGAGCCTGGCTCAGTTCCTGTCGTCACTCTCTGGACACAGGAAACCAGAAGACACAGGTGGGGCGTGGACCTGTGGCACCTGCCCTTCTGGGGGAGACCCCTGAACTTAGAAAGCCTCGGATCCAAGGGGGGACACTTCTTCTTTTGCCTAAAGACCAACTTAGGAAAATTCAAATGTTTACCGGCTGCATTTCACTCCATCTAAAATAAAAATAGCTTCATCGAGGGCCATGGGTGAAGGTGGGGGAGGAGAATGAATATTTTTACAACTTAGAATAGCTACTTTATTGACTAGAAACATGTCAATGTGAAAAGTGGTACTGCTTTTTGGCTCCAAAAATATAAATATATCTGAGTCTATTTGAGAAGTGGCAATAATGAGGCTGCATTCTGAACTTAGACCGCGGGCTGCACTGAGAAGACAGGCTTCCTGGGAGGCCGGCTGATTGTCCCTGCTCCAGCCTGTTGCCCTCATTTGGTGAGATGACATATGGGCTGTGACATAGGACATATGACCTATGCCCAGCACCAAGCTTGGCACGCCATCAAGCTGCTTAATCCCAGCCTGCGCGCACCCGGTTGGCAAGAAGTGTTGTCTTTTCCTTCCCAGTTATTTTCTGTGCTGTTGATGCCATTAAAAGAATAATGAGGGCTGAGGACAGGGTCACCCTCCCTCCTTCCCTCTCTTCCCCACTCCTCAGCCTCTCTTCTGGGCTCTGGGAGAGATGGGTGAGTAGTGGGGAAGGCAGGATGGACAGTGGAGGAGGTTAGTGTTCTCTTACTGGCGGGCTCTTTTGCCAGAGTTTTCTCGTCCATAAATCAGGATGTTGACTCTCTCGTGACAAAGCTTCAGTGGTTGTAAAGTTCCCAGGGTGTCTGAGAGCCAGGCTCCTTGAGGTCAAGGCATCTTCGTGCTAGAACTGTTCCGTTTTGTTGAAGTTTTTCTGCTGGAGTTCCTCATTTTCTGCCCCTTCGTTTCGGCCAGGGCAGTGTCCTGCCGTCAACAGGTCAAACCCCAAGCCTGCTGGGGTTTCTTACATTGGCCGCTTTCTTATGAGGAAAGTGTAGATGTCGTCCACCCACTACCCTATCTTTGGAGGACTTGTTAGAATATTTAATTTCACCAACACATGTAGTACTTATTCTGTGTCAGTAACTGCTGTGAGGTCCTTTAAATCCTATAGCAACCCTGTGAGGGAGAGTTACTATCATTTCTATTTTATAGATGGGGAAACTGAGGCAGACAGTTGCAGTGACTTGCCCAAGATCATATAGCTGGTAGGTCAGGGGTGGAGCTGGGATTTGAACTTGGGTGGTCCCGCCCTAGCAACTGACCTCTTAACCAGTGTGTTCTGTTACCTCCGAAGAATAGTAATGACAGTAGTAGTAACAGCTGTTATTTATTGAGTACCTACGAGACACTTTGTACACATTATCGCATCAAATCTTTATGAAGACCTGTCAGGTGGGTATTTATGTCTCTCTGTGGCAGATAAGGAAACTGAAGCTTGGAGAAAGCAGTTAAAGCGCCGTGCTCCCAGAATTAGTAAACAGTGGAGTCAAGACTGAAATCCGGGGCAGCCTCTTTGTGAATCTCTGACTGCAGGATTTTAGAAGGTTGTCAAATGGTCATTCTCCCAGTCCGTCCTGCCGCATCTCCTGTATGCTCTGGCTCCAGAGAAGAGAATCTTCCAAGACCCACCAGTGATCTGTGATGAGGACTTGTCTCACCTAGAAGCAATTCCACCCGGCCCCACTGTGCCAGAGCCTGGGCAAACGGTTCACCTTCACCCTTCTGGGTGATGTTAAATGAGAAATAGGGGTCAGGGATGGAGGGAGCAGAGGGGGATGATAGTGCAGGACAGCAGGACCTCTCGTGGACCACTGATTGCTGACCCTGGTCATGTGTCGCATGTGCCCCTCCCTGGCAGCAGCTAGATGTCCTGACTGGTTAAACTGAAAACTAACGATAGGAAAGTAAAGTTGAACACTCCCGAGTTCAGACCTCCTTCTCTCCTGTCCTTCTGACCAAGTCCCATAGAGTTAATAAAAGCTGTCATTTATGGAGGGCCAACTAGGGGCCGAGACTTTATATGCGATATCTCATTCAATCCTCACAACAACCTAGGATGAGGATGGTATACTCATATCTCCATTCCTGTCAGTATGAAATACTTGAAGCACATGGAAAAGTATAACGCTGCGTTGTCCGAAACGTAGCAGCCACTTGCCACATGTGGCTATTTAAAGGTACATTAATTACAATGAAATAAAAATATAGAACTCAGTTTCTCTTTCACCCTGGCCATGTTTCAAGTGTTCAGTAGTTGCCCTGTGGAGTGGCTGCTGTCTGGGACAGCACAGATAATGTTTCCATTTTCCCTGCACATTGGGTTGGACGACGCTGGTACAGAGTATCTTTGTTCTTCAAATGCGCACCTGAACCTCAGCACCCTGCCCATAGCCGCTCAGCTGGGGACAGGTGGCTCCCCGAGAAAACACCTGGGCCCTTCACCAGTGTTCTCCGTGCCTGGCCCTGAGGACAAAGAACCTGCTCTCCAGGTGGCAGCTAGAACGCTTCAGGGACAAAGAGGCAGCGTGACCTACTCGAGATCGAGAGGCTGGAGTCGATGGACTAATAGAAACCGGGGGCTCTAAATCATCGAGTGCCACCCAGCTCCCCGGACCCCAGCCGGGCCAGCTCAGAGCCGGGGCCCTGGGGGCCAGAGGCAGCCCTGCTGGTTATGAATTTTTACAGCTGTTTACCTGACATTGTTCCATCCAGGAATGAAATAACTCTCCCCACGGCCGCTATGAATTCTTGGCTTCCCTGGGAAAAAAAGCAGCCCCTGTGATTGGAACACTGTCTGCAGTCCTGTCAGGTAGCCGGCAGTGAATGACAGGTGAGAGAAAGCAAATGGTGAAAGCCATTACCCTCTTACTTCAGTGGACTCGGGGAAATAGTCATAAATTAGTGCTCCGTGCTGAACGAGGGGAGAGGGAAAAACACAGGAAAAAAACCCAAAAAACTCCTCACTGAGAAAGTCGTGATTTTCCTCCCGAGGGCGGGGGGAATAGGATGTTCAGCTTGTAACGTCTCAGAAGAGCCTGCTTGGCATCCCGGCCTTTGCCCACTGACGAGACAGAGTACGGGGGCTGTGTGTGTGTGTGTGTGCGCACGCACACGCACACACACACACACACCCATGGGCTCACACTCCACCTTGGGAGGCTGCTCTCTATTATGAAGTCCGAATCTGGGGAAGAGCAGAAGGGCAGCCGGGGGGCCCTTGTGGGGCTGCACGCACTCTGACGTTGTTATTACTTAAAGGACATTGACTCTTTTTCCTTTGTGGGGGGATGGTAGGAGGAGGGGTGAGGAGGGGCTGGCACAAGGCAGAATGGCTGAGCGAGCCCCTTGGGAGACCCGAGAGAGGATCCCCGGGGTCGGGGTTGCTGGGAGCAGCCATCTAATTCCAGAGGTTAAGCGGACAAGCCTAAGTGTGAAGTCGACTGAGAACACTTTGTGGGCGGATAACGTACACCAGTGGCTCTTAGACTTCAGCGTGCCTCAGAATCCTCTGGAAGCCTTGATAAAACAAACTGCTGGGCCCTGATCCCAGGGTTTCTGATTCAGCAGGTCTGGGGTAAGGCCGAGAATTTGTATTTCTCACCTGCTTCCAGGTGACGTTGATGCTGCTGGTCTGGGGAGCACACTTGGAGGACCATTGATGCACGCCTTCAACAGAGTCCTTTCATGAATCCCCGGTACCCTGCCCCACAATGTCTCCCGAGCACCCACCGGGTGCTGGAGCGGCTCAGCAGGTCCAGTGGCCCTGGCCTTCTATGGCTTCCGTTGGGGTGGGAGGGTCAGACACTTCTCAGCTGACCATGACCACCCAGGCTGGACATGGGTAGTAATGAGGGGCAAGCTGAGAGGGATGGGGTGAGCACGGGAGAGAGTCACTCCCTAGGGAAATGTCCTGACATTGCAGTCAGACAGACCCCCAGATCTCTGCGGGACATGTCTGTGAATGCCCCTGGTGCACTGGAACCAGGGTCCTCGCTGGTCTTTCCTAAGGATTCAAGGAGCGAATGCGTGTCAGGGGCTCAGTACGCAGCACAGGCACTTGGATGAGCACTGTTGTGTCAGGTCTCCGGCAGGAGGGGGGATGACAGGGGTCTTGGTGGATGCTGGGCAGAGCCTCACCAGGCAGAAATGCAGAGGAAAGACAAAGACTCAGAGGCAGGGGCTGCTTGGGGCCTGTTGCAGGGCCCAGTGACCTCTCACTGCCCCGTTGCAGACAAGCTCCACCTGGGCTGTCAGTCGACCGTCAGGCAGCAGTGGCCACTCCTCCTTGGGGCCTCTGGACTTGTTTCCACGTCACCTGTTTCTCATGAAGCACCTTGGGTTCAGCCATTAGTTCTGTATTCATCCTTCCACCTCCCCAGAAGGGCTGCCCTGGACGGATGGACCGTGAGTCCATCATCCTGGTCCCCCTGCTCCCAGCTCAGAGTTGGACCCGATTATTAAGCTCTCTGCTGTATCCTCACATGTGTCACTTATTCTTTACCTTTTTTTGTCTCCTCCTTCTCCTCTGCCACTGCTCCCCTTTCTTCTCCAGATGCCCTTGCCTTCCCCTGGACCTTGTCTCCCTGGCCCCCAGGACCTTTCAGTGGCACCAGGGGAAAGGGGTTCTGTTGTGGTCCAGACAGGTGCTGTGCTGTAAGAACAACGTCCTCCACATCCAGAGGCATTCATCCTGCCCCGCAGACAGGCCAGGCCCAAGGCAGAGGTCTCACTTCCTCCTCCCTCCTCCCTCCTCCCTCCTCCATCCTTTATCCAACAAATGTCATGAGCAGAGCTCTGTCCTTAGCACTAAGGGAGTTTTAAGTTTATAGTTAATAGTAAAAAGAGTTTTCAATCTAGTGGGAGCCACTGCCAACCGCCTCCATACAAAGATTTAAATAGCCCCAGAGCTCAGTGACCAAGAGGGTCTGTCAGGAGAGTCTACGATGAGGTCCAAAATAAATGGCAGCTACAATGAAGACATCCAGAGAGAGGGCTCATCACTGACACACAGTAAAAATAACGATCATGATAAGAAACAGTTCTTGAGTACCTACTATGGGATGGCACTCCTTTTTTTTTTTTTATTGGAGTATAATTGCTTTACAATGGTGTGTTAGTTTCTGCTTTATAACAAAGTGAATCAGCTCTACATATACATATATCCCCATATCTCTTCCCTCTTGCGTCTCCCTCCCTCCCACTGTCCCTAAGGATGGCACTCTTCTGAGACATTATGTCTGTTAACCTGTTCATTCTCACAACTCCCAGTGTACAAGCCAGGAGACTGAAGCGCAGTGACATACGCCCCTGTCCACGGTTGCCTAGGCGGGAGGTCGGGCTGGCACATGGTTAGCGTTCACTGAGTGTTGTCCTAATGAACGAACAGGGAGGTATTTAGGACAGGTTTCTCCAGGGGGAGGTGGAAGGTCAGCCTTGCTGCCCCTCTCCCTCCAGGGCCACCCAGTCCACCCTGCAGCTAGAGCTATCATTTTAAAGCATAGATCAGCATGACCCTTCTCTGTTTACCACCCTCCCTGGGTTTTCCCTCTAGTTGGACTAAACCGAGACTGCTTCCTTGGCCTGCAGAGCTCTATGGCCTGGCCCCTGCCTTCTTCTGACTTCCTTTCCTATCGCCCTCCTCCTGGCTCACTCTGTTCCAGCCACATGACTTGCCTTTGGTCTTTGAATAAGCCAAGCGTGTTCCCAGCTCAGGGCCTTTGCACTTACTGTTCCCTCTGCCTGAGACACTCTTCCCTGAGTCTTTGCAGATAGTTTGCAAAACTGGGACCTCCTCATCACTCATTTCTCTGGGAAGCCTTTCCTGACCACCCTCTCTAACGTAGCCCAGCCCTTTCTCCAGCCCCTCATTCTCCCATCACCCAGCTTTGTTTACTTCTTAACACTTCACATCTGAAAGTCTCCGTTGCTTCTGTGTTTATTGTCTATCTCCTACCCTCCCCACCTACACATCTGGCTCCATGAGAGTGGCGACTTTGTCTTTCAGTGCTGTGTCTGGTGCCTAGCTGAGGGCTTGGCACACAATGAACCTTCAGTAGATATGGAATGAATGAATGAATGAATGAATAAATGAATGTCAGAGTAGATACATCTTTAGGTTGGAGAAGAAAGGACAGCATTTGAGTGGACGGATGCTATAAGCAGAGTCAGAGAGTGGTTTTGTGTGCCCAGGGGAGAGTGGGTCAGGTGGTCTGGCTTTAGGGGAGGGCTTGAGGAAGGGAGTCATGGCAGAAAACATGGTATGAAAAGACAGGATCCCAGGCTTCCCTGGTGGCGCAGTGGTTAAGAATCCGCCTGCCAAGGCAGGGGACACGGGTTCAAGCCCTGGTCGGGTAATATCCCACATGCCACGGAGCAACTAAGCCCATGCACCACGACTACTGAGCCTGTGCTCTAGAGCCCGCGAGCCTCAACTACTGAAGCCCGCGAGCCACAACTACTGAAGCCTCAGAGCCACAGCTACTGAAGCCTGCACGCCTGGAGCCCGTGCTCGGCGACAAGAGAATCCACCACAGTGAGAAGCACGTGAACCACAACCAAGGGTAGCCCCCGCTCGCTGCAACTAGAGAACGCCCGCATGCAGCAACGAAGACCCAATGCAGCCAAAAATAAATAAAATTAAATTAATTAATAAAAAAAAAAAAAGAAAGAAAAGGCAAGATCCCAGGGTGGGGGCCCTGATGCCAAATCCTCATGACCTGGCCTTGAGCCTAGGTGATGGTGAGCCGTAGCCAGTCTCGAGCATGGTAGATGCAGGGTCTTTGAAGCATTGCTCTCATGGGGTCACTCCTCAGTTCAAAAACCTTCAGTGGCTCCCACTGCCCACACATCCATCCCAGGCTCCTTGGTCTACCAGACCAGGCCATCTGTGGTTAGCTTCACTACCCTTCCAGCCAGTGTGGATACTTGACTTCCCTGGAAAGATCTGTGCTGCATTCCCCACACGTTCTCTGGACTGTTGTGTTGCACAACTCCAGGGACGTCGTTTGTGCACTTGGCTGGATGACATTGCCCTGCACTTTTCAGCTCTGCCTTCTGCCCAGCTCTGTCATCCCTGCCATGTCCCCCGCTGCGAAATCCTCTCTGCTCCACAGCTGGCCATAGTTTCTGCCACCTCTGGCTTCCGGGAACTCTCCATTTGTATGATTCCCACCCCCTCCCTGTTTAAGATGATTTGGGCCCCTCTTACCTGGAACACTGGTTCTGTAGCACCCAAGCCTCCCATACAGTCACCCCACACTTCTGTAGGAGCTGGAGGGAGGGTGGGGTGGGGCAGATAACATGCTCACACCCTCCACTCCCCACCTCCCCCAGAACTCCTCCCACACACAGCCTTCACCGGCGTCCCCCTCTGCCTTGAGGACGCTGTCGCCCCTCACTCAGGTGCTCAGGACTTGTCTTTCTCCTAGGCTCCTTCTCTGTGGGCCCGAGGACGGCTCAGCAGACCCCTGGCCCCCCCAGCAGCCCCAAAGCAGGGCTCATGTCCCTTCCGTCATAAACCACAGCCCTTTTGGACCCTGAAGCTCCCTCCACCAACTTGCCTTTCTTTTCCATTCAAGTTTCTTTTAAAAAACAAACTTGTCTACAGCAGTATTGAGGCATAATTGACATATGAAAAACGACAACATTTAAAGTCTGTAATTGAAAAAAAAAGTGTATAATGGATTCATTTTGAGATATGTGTATACTGTACCCTTGAAACCATTACCACAGTCAGGATACTGAACTTATCCATCACCCCCCAAAAGTTTTCTTGTGCCCCTTTGTAATCCTTCCTCCTACCCTTCCCACCTTCCCTCTCCAGATAACCACTGATCTACTTTCTGTCTCTGTTTTTTCCAGAACTTCATGTAAATGGAATAATACTGTACGAACTCCTTTTGTCTGTCTGCCTTCACTCAGCATAATTCATATTGTTGCTGTGTAACAGTCCATCCCTCTTTGTTGTTGAGTTGTATTCCAAAGACAGGCCACAATTTCTTTATTCATTCACCTATTGATGGAGGTTTGGCTTGTTTCCAGTGTTTGGCCATTCCAAATAAGACTGCCATGAAACTCACGTACTTTGTATGGACATACACTTTTATTTGTCTTGGGAAAATATCTAGGAGTGGGATTGCTGAGTCCTATGTGTATGTTTAACCTCCTAACAAACTGCTGGACTGTTTTACAAAGTGGTTGTACCATTTCACATTCCTACTCAGCCGCTCCACTCGCCACACTCGCCAGCGCTTGGCACGGGAGGTCTATTTTTTTTTTAATTATGGAAATTATATATATATATATATGGCATAAAATTTACCATTTCGACTATTTTTAAGTGTACAGTTCGGTGGCATTAATTATATTCCCAATGTTGTGCAACCATCACCATTCTTTCCAGAACATTTTCATTGTCCCACACAGAAATTCTGTACCCATTAAACAATAACTCCATTCTTCCCTCCTCCAAACTCCAGTAACTCGATAATGAGAGGTATTTTTAATTTTAGTCATTCTGGTAGGTGTGTGTGGTGTCTCATTGTGGTTTTAATTTGCATTTCCCTAATGACTAATGATGTTGAGCATCTTTTCATGTGCCCATTTGCCATCCTTATATCTACTCTGGTGAAGTGGCTAGTCAAATCATTTGACCATTGTTGAAAAGCAAGTTGTTTTCTTGTTATTGAATATTGAGAGCTCTTTATATATTCTGGATAGGAGTCCTTTATTAGTTGAATGATTTGCCAGTACTTTCACTCAGTCTGTGGCTTGTCTGTTCACTCTTTTTAAGCAGTGTCTTTTGAAGAACAAAAGTTTTAAATATATGCAACCAGGCTTCTTGACGGGTGGTCTACACTCACTCACTGGCTCTCTCTCTCGGTCTCCTGTTTACTCCTGACCCTCCTGCCTGGCTCCGGCCCCGACATTGCACTGACACACTTCACACTAAGGCCGGCTGGTGGGGCAGTTTTCGGACCTCACCTCCCAGACTCCCTACTGTATTTGACCTTGCAACTCCTGTGACCTGACTCACTGTCCCCTAGGTGCCCTCCTACTCCTTTCCTGCCTCTGTGACTGCTCCTTGGTCTCCTTCTCCCACTGAGCAGTGCTTCCCAGGAAATGCCCTCTGCCCCCTTTACATGCTCCCCATGATGGGATCTCCCCCTCCATTCGTCCCCTGACCACCCCAAGCCAGTTATGCCCAGGTCACTGTCCCCTGCCCAGCCCCCTCCCTAGCTCAGGACACACGGCCCCAGCTGTGCCCTGGCAGGTGCACCAGGAGGGCCAGAGGCACCTGTGCTGTCATGCGCCCCATGCCTTGCTGTTTCCTGCCTTAGTGCCTGGTTTGTACACTTCCTGCTGCCTCAGATGCCCTTCTTCAGTTTCCTTTCCTCTTTCCTTTCCTTCAGCCATCTCACACCATCTCTATTCCAGGAAGCCTTCCTGGAATTCCTTCCTCAGGGGTCTGTCCTCTGGCCTCTCATGGCCTATGATACGGCCTTGCACCTATCACATTACGTGGAAATGATCTGTTTGTGTGTTTATTTCCTTCGCTGGGTGGTAATTGCTTTGAGGGCCAATATGACTTCCAATCCGTGTTCATATGCCCTACACCTGCAGGTGTGCCTGGAATGGATTTGGTGCTCAGTAAATGGTGGGTAATTCAATTTGAGGACTAGACCCTGGGTCAGTCCTGAGCTTATTTATCCTCAGATCCATTCTTGGCCTCTTCAGCTCTGCCCTCAATCAGAGGGAGCTGACACTGTAGGCTGCATTTCCTGGGTCCGCGGGCTTCCATCTGGGCTTAGCCCTGGCAGTAGACTGGACAGCGGGAGGAAGGGTGTCCACTGCTTGGGTGCTGGCTCCAGCTCCCACCAGGTGACCATGGCCCCTCGGCTTTGGAAACAGCTCTTCCCCCCCTTGTCCCTGCCGTGCAGAGCTGGCAGTGGTGGCTTCCTGGTGCTGCTGGTCACTGGGCCATCCCCGCTTGGCCCCTCAACTCCTCCGTCCATCACCTGTGTGACTGATTCCCTGCACTGGATCCCCTCTCTGCTCCACACTGACAGCGCTTCTCTCTTCTTGGTTGGACCCTCTCAGACTGTCAGGAATGTGAGGGCAGGGGCCCCTCTACTGGTACCAAGGACCAGCCTGGGATCATTGGTCCCAGGAAATTACGGTAAATGGCAGGCATGCAGGTCCAGACCCCAGCTTACTCTGCCCTCAGCCTTTGGCCCTGAAAGTCCTGCCAGGTACTCCACAGCTAAGCGGGGCCTGCGTCCTTGCACTGGCGTCACTGAGGGAGCGGCTGAGCGGTGGGTTGAGCAGGCGGGCAGCTCCAGCCCCTCCCGTGCTCTTGGCCTGGCCCCTTCATCGATTAAGCCTGCTGAGTGGTAAAAGCGGAAGTGGCCCCAGGTGCTGGGGTAATGGAACATTTAATTGTGTTCAAACGAGATTAACTTCTTATCTGACAGTTTGACATCTTTATTGTAATTAATGCCCGAATAATGCATTGCTATTTTTATAAACTCCATGGTGGCAAACACTTTCCCTTTATTTGGATTAAAACTAGATGTACCGGTTACTTCCCCTCATTACCCCAGGCGGGACTCAGTGTCCCCAGCTGGGGAGCAGGGACTGGGGTGAAGGGAAGCCACATCTGCCTAGTCACCTCCCAAGGGGCATGAAGGACGAGGCCCAGAGCTGGTCACTTGGCAACAACGTAGCCAGGGCCTGGGTGAGCCGAGGCCTCCAGAGTTCCAGTCACTGCCTGAGAAGAAGGGGTGCTTCTGGGTGCCCCCCCTTGCCAGACGGGCAGCATTCTGGGATATAGCGTGTGGATTCTGTCCTGGGCAGTTTCAAGAGAAATAGACCCAAATTGAAATTCAGGTTCTCTGTAGTACCAAATAGATCGAGAAAGAAGTAAAAGGTAAATTAATGTAAACACTCCGGAAGAACTAAGAGCTCCCTCTGCTTATTCATTTGTTCATTTGTAAGTAAGTGTTGATCACCTGCTATGTGCCAGATATAGTGTTAAATGCTGGGTGAGCTATGCTGTAGTGGCCTCCAGGTTCCCTCTTTGGGGGATGGGGTCGAGGGGAGGGGTAGGATATAACAGAGGCCATGAGTATGGCTCTGGAGTCAGACTGCCTGGGTCCAAATCCTGCTACCCATTTATCCCAGGGCAAGTTACTCAACTTCCCTGAGCCTCAGTCTTCCTCTTCTGTAAAATGGAGCTAATGAAAGTATTTACTTCCTGGGATTTGGGGAGCATTAAATACGTGTGAAAACATTTAATACACAGCCTGGAGCACGTAATAGCCAAACAATATTAAAGGTAGTCATGGATATTATAGGTGCTAGTCGTCACTGGGACTGGTCTGCCCAGGGATCCCACAGTATCTGTGGTGTGGGGTTAGGTCCCCGCAGAAGGACTGCTGGAGGGTCACATGAACCCTAGGAGGGAAGGCTCATGGCCCTGCCCCCAGGGCTGAGAGCTGCTGAGGGACAGTGCCCCAGAGAGCCTTGTGCTGCCTCCCCAGTGACCCGTTGCCCACTCCCAGACACCCTGTCGCCTCCACTTACCCACTCGTTAGCCCTGCTGACAAGGTCGATAATGCTTCCGCCTTGAAGAGCTGGCACCAATGTCTTTATCAAAGCCAATATTAATTTTCACTAATTAGGAACTGCCGCTAATGAGCGTCACAGCTAATTTAGCTCATCCATAACCCGGGAACGGCGCCACTCATGTGCCAGGCTCCGGAGTTCAGGATGCTGGCACCCGCTGCCTCCTCCAGCCCCTCGCCGCAGTGTTGGGGCGCCAGCTGCCAGTACAGCCTGCACTGCCAAGCCGACCCAGCCAGTTCATTCTGCTGATGAGGGCCCAGTGGTCCCCATCTCCAGGGAATCCCCCGGTGGGGCCAATAGACAAGGCCCTCAGGTATAGATCAGAGTGTGTGCCCACCACCCCCCAGTCTGGGAGGCTTCCTATTAGGAAGGCTCTGGCTCCATTCTAATGCTTCTGCCACCTCCTCCAGGAAGCCTTCAGAGACTACCTCAACCCGTTGAGTCCTTTCTCCTCTTGGAGAGCCTTGCCCTCACTGGAGAAACACTGGCAGTGAATTAAGGCTTGTCAATGACAGTGTTTGCCAGATTGCCTTTTCCTGGGAGACAGTAGAGCCTGGTGGTCAGAGCGTGGGCCCCAGATTCTGACAACTAGCAGCCATGAGACCTGTGCCTCAGTTTCCTCTTCAATATTATATTATATATTATATTATTATAATATTATATTATTCAATATTATATTTCCTCTACAATATTATATTATTATGGGAAGAATAACATTACTCCTAGGGTCATTGTGGGGGTGAGATGAACCGTTGCATTAGCTGCGATCATTGCTCTTAACTTTCCCAGTGTAGTTCAAGGATCCACATGCTTAAATCTTGCCTCTTCTTTATGCATCCTTTTGCCGCTCTCTGTGCCCAGTACCGGGCTTTCCTCGGAGCAAGCAGTGGGGCAAGAGCCCTGGCTGACAGGCTAAGCCCCCAGTGTGGTGCCAGTAGTTGTTGAATGAATGAATGGACTTGGATACGTACATCTCCTGTCTGAGCCTTAGTTTCCCCATCTATAAAATGGGGCCATCCGCCTGGTCAGTCTCTAAGGGCCCTCTCAGCTCTTCTGTTCTGTGATCCTTGGAGGCTCTGGGTGAATATTTGGTGAATGGATAGATGTTGACCTCTGGCCCTCACTAGGAAGACTGGAGCGGTGATTTATTTCCCTTCCAGGGCCCTCAGGCCAGCTCCCATTTCTCAGATGGGGCTCGAGATCAGGGGCTGGTCTGAGCTGTGCAGCCTTGAAGCAGGGCCACTGTGCCTGGGCCAGGCATAACTCTATCTTCCCCTCACCACCCCCAAGCCATCACTTGCAGGGAGCCAGAGAGGTGCTTTACCTGGCTGGCTGTCGTGCATATGCAGTGCAATCCCCAGGAGCTGCCCAGGAGCATCCTCTGCCCCTCCGTCCTCCCCTCGCCTCCGTGGCACGTCACAGCCACTATGTGTGAACACATTTGAGGATCATGGCGGGGGAGGGAGGGTGGGAAGGAAGGGAGTGTGGGGGCAATGGGCTCAGACCCTCGTTTGGAGAAATTCCATTCCTGCTTCCTTCCCTCAGATTCCTTCTGTGCAGCCTGAACCCTTGCTTGGGAGGGGGAGGGCCCAGGATGGCGGGTGAGGACATCTTTTTTGCACTTATCACCTCGGAAAAGCGACCTTCAGGCCGAGCCAACTTTGGGGGAAGTGCCTTCAGCTGTGACCAATTTGACTATAAATCTTGGTATTAATGCCTGGTTCCCAAGGTCTGTCATTCTCTATGCCCGCAAGACAAGCGAGAACAGTGCGTGGCCCATCTGTCACCTGAGGGGTCCCCAGCTCCTGCTGGCTTTGCCTGGGGAGGGTGGTGGCTGGGGGTAGGGGTACGAAGGGGAGGGGGAAGGTGGGGACCATCTGGCCAGTGCCCGGCGGTGGGGGATGAGCCAGCAGCCTGGAGTGCAGGACCTGAGGGGTAGAGGCTGGAAGCTCAGGGTGATTCCATGTCTGGGTTCCAGAAGGCTGGAGGAGAGCGGGAGGAATGTGTTTGGAGCCTGGTTTAGCATCTCAGATGGTTGAGATGATTTCCGGGCTTACAGACCTATGGTGGTTCGTTTGATGGGAGCTGAGTATAGCTGTATACAGACAGCAGTGCACATGGCAGGTAACTGTGAGAGGCTAGGAAGGGGGGAAGATGTGTCGCCAGCTCCAATTTGCTCTTCTGGGTTCTCTGCAGAGATTTGGGGAGGGAACAGACATTTCATGGCCAGATGGAAAACTACTGACCTGGCTGAGGGGACAGAGGTGGTGTTGGGAGGGAACACGGGGCAGCTTAGAGAAGGTTTGTCTGCTAGGCTTCGTCCCCTTTGTGCCTGTTTTAAAATACATATTTTCACTTTCATGAAAATATAACACATAGACAGAAGAGTGAACAGAACCTGAACATACACGTTAAAGAAATATTATAAAGCAAATACCTGTGTGATGTCACCCCGAGCCTGGGCCTTTATAGCACCCCCTTCCTGCGCCTGCTTGGCCTGTTCCCTCTTCCTCAGGAGTGGGGACACCCCTTCTTCAGGGATGCTTCAGAGTGAGAACACTCTCTAAAAGAGCCGGGGAAGAGCTTTGACAGAGAGGGGCCCTGGGAATGTCGGGGCTGCTTTACTCTTGACCTTGAGTGACAGCCTCCATGCAGCATCCCATTTGGCCAGCCTCTCCCGCTTTTCCCTCCACTCTCCCAAGGCCCCCCTCCTACCTCTCTGACCATTCCTTCTTCCCTTCCTCCCTGTTCCTCTTTGAATGTTGGCATTCCTCAGGCCTCTGCCTCACACCCACTATAGCCCTCTCCCTGGTCCTCACCTCTCCCATGGCTTCAGCTGCCACGTGTAGGGTCCAGCTTTACAAACCACCTCCAGAGTGCTAAACAGGTATGTCCACCTGTCTCCTGGACCTTACCTGAGGTATTCCTCAGGCACCTGGAAGGCAGGTCTAAACCAGAATTTGTCTCCTGCCTATCTTCCAAAATTCAGTTAGTGGGACCAGTTGCCTGAGCCAGAAATCTATAAGTCAACCTTCCTGTCCCTAAGCTGATTTACTAAGTAAGTCACTAGGTCTTGCTGTTTTTACTTCTGAAATCGCTCTCACACTGCCTGTCCTTTTCTTTCTATGCTGGGCTCTTGTCATCTCTGCTTAGTGCAGGATTGGTAAATTCCTAGCACTCCGACCACGTTTCTCTTACCCTGTGCCCATGCCAGACATCATTAGTCAATCGTTGGACTTTTCCCCTTCTCAACACAGTACCCCAGCAGCCACTAGCAATCTATAAGAATTGGTGCATGAGATGAAATTGATTTGCTATCCATGGCCTGGGTTTCATAATAATTTCCCAACTGGTCTCCTTGCTTTCAGTGTCTCCCCACACAAATCTATCTTCTAAACTACTGCCACAAAACCTTTTTATTATTTTTATTGAGATATAGTTGACTTACAATATTATATTAGTTTCAAATGTACAACATAGCAATTCAAAGTTTTTAAAGTTATTATAAAATATTGGTTATATTCCCTGTGCTGTACAACATATACTTGTAGTTTATTTATTTTGTACATCGTAGTTTGTACCTCTTAATCCCCTACCCTTATCTTGCCCCTTACCCCTTGCCTCTCCCCACTGGTAACCACTAGTTTGTCCTCAGTATCTGTGAGTCTTTTTCTGTTTTGTTATATTCATTCATTTGTTTTGTTTTTTAGAATCCACTTGTAAGTATTAAGATATAGTATTCGTCTTTCTCTGTCTGACTTACTTCACTAAGCATAATATACCCTCCAGGTCCATCCATGTTTTTGCAAATGGCAAAATTTCCTTCTTTTTTTGTGACTGACTAGTAGTCCATTGTATATATATACCACATCTTCTTTATCCATTCATCTGTTGATGGGCATTTAGGTTGCTTCCATATCTTGGCTATTGTAAATCAGGCTGCTATGAACATTGGGGTGCACGTGTCTTTTTGAATTAGTGTTTTCATTTTCTTCAGATATATACCCAGAAGTGGAATTGCTGGATCATATGGTTGTTCTACTTTTAGTTTTTTGAGGAACCACCATACTGTTTTCTATAGTGGCTGCACCAATTTACATCTCCACCAACAGTGTACAGAAGTCCCCTTTTCTCCACATCCTCGCCAACATTTGTTATGTGTGGTATTTTGGATAATAGCCATCTGACAGGTGTGAGGTGATCTGAGCTCATTGTGTTTTTGATTTGCATTTCTCTGATGATTAGTGATGTTGAGCATGATTTCATGTTCCTGTCGCCATCTGTATGTATTCTTAAAGTGCCTATTCAGGTCTTTTTTTTTTTTTGCGGTACGCGGGCCTCTCACTGTTGTGGCCTCTCCCGTTGCGGAGCAAAGGCTCCGGACGCGCAGCGGCCATGGCTCACGGGCCCAGCCGCTCCGCGGCATGTGGGATCTTCCGAGACCGGGGCACGAACCCGTGTCCCCTGCATCGGCAGGCGGACTCTCGACAACTGTGCCACCAGGGAAGCCCTGCCCATTTTTAATTTGTTTGTTTTTTTTGATATTGAGTTGTATGAGCCATTTATATATTTTGGATATTAACCCCTTATCAGTCATATCGTTTGAAAATATTTTCTCTCATTCAGTAGTTGTCTTTTCATTTCGGTGATGGTTTCCCTTGCTGTGCAAAAGCTTTTAAGTTTAAATAGGTCCCATTTGTTTATTTTTGCTTTAGTTTCTTTTGCCTTAGGAGACAGATCCAAAAAACTATTGCTATGATTTATGTCATAGAGTGTTCTGCCTATATTTTCTTCTAGGAGCTTTATTGTGTTGTGTCTTACATTTAGGTCTTTAATCCATTTAGAGTTTATTTTTGTGTATGTGTTAGGGAGTGTTCTAATTTCATTCTTTTACATGTAGCTGTTCAGCACCACTTATTGAAGAGACTGTCTTTCCCGCATTGTATATTCTTGCCTCCTTTGCTGTAGATTAATTGACCATAAGTGTGTGAGTTTATCTCTGGGTTCTCTATTCTGTACCATTGATCTATGTGTCTCTTTTGGTGCCAGTACCATACTGTTTTGATTATTGTAGCATAGTTGAAATCAGAGAGTGTGATACCTCCAGCTCTGTTCTTCTTTTTCAAGGTTGCTTTGGCTATTCAGGGTCTTTTGTGTTTCCATACACATTCTAGAGTTATTTGTTCTAGTTCTGTGGAAAATGCCATTGGAATTTTGATAGGGATTGAATCAACTCTGTAGATTGCCTTGGGTAGTATGTTCATTTTAATAATATTAATTCTTCCAATCCATGAACACAGCATATCTTTCTATTTGTGTGTGTTGTCTTCAATTTCTTTCTTCAGTGTCTTACAGTTTCTCAAGTACAGGTCTTTTAACTCCATAGTTAGATTTATTCCTAGGTATTTTATTCTTTCTGATGCAATGGTAAATGAGATTATTTTCTTAATTTTTCTGATAGTTTATTGTTAGTATATAGTAATGCAACAGCTTTCTGTATATTAATTTTGTATCCTGCAACTTTACCAAATTCATTGATAATCTCTAGTAGTTTTTGGGTAGCATTGTTAGAATTTTCTACGTATTGTATCATGTCATCTGCAAACAGTGACAATTTTACTTCTTCCTTTCCAATTTGGATTCTTTTTTATTTCTTTTTCTTGTCTAATTGCTGTGGCTAGGACTGCCAATACTATGTTGAATGAAAGTGGTGAACGTGGGCATCCTTATCTTGTTCCTGATCTTAGAGGAAATGCTTTGAGCTTTTCACCATTGAACATGATGTTAGCTGTGGGGTTACCATATATGGCCTTTATTATGTCGAGGTATGTTCTCTCTACACCCACTTTGTGGAGAGTATACAGCCAGAGTATACTTGTGCATGAGTGTGTGAGTGTGTATCCGTGAGGGCTGGAGAGACACGACACACACAGCTGAGATCACGTGCTTATCGGTATCATCTTAGGGGCTTATTAACACAACAGGTTTCCTTCTCATTCACACAATATGCAAATTGGATGATGGGGTACCTGGCCCCTACACGGTGATTCAGTGATGCAGCCCGCTTCGATCCTGTGGCCATGCTGCTGTCTCTGCATGTGGCCTCTATGGTTCTCTACGGCAAGGAAGGAAGGGTGAGGACTCGCCCTGCTCCTCCATGCCTCGGCCAGGAGGTGACACAAAACACTGCCTCTTTATCCCGTTGGACAGACCTGACATGTGGCCCCACCCAGGGGGCTGGGAAACGAGGGGATGCACGAGAATGACGGGGAGTAGTAACTACGTGCCTGCCGCAGGTGGCCAGGAGGACATGGGGGTTCATTCGGCAGTGTGTTTGCCCGCGTCTGTGTATTGTCATTGTTCTCTAGTCCTGCCATGTCATTTCTGCGGTAGTGTGTTTAACTGGCATTTACAAAATCCTACCGTGTGCCAGACTGTGTGCCGGGTTGACAGTGATGAGTAAGACGTGATGCTGCCCTCCTGGGTCTGACATGTTAGCCAGACCCCCTCACAGATGAGGTGAGACTGTGACAGTCTCTGCAGGCCTATCTGGGCGGGCAGTTAGGGACAGCGCCCCGGCGAGGGGAGTCTCAGCTGAGGCTTGAGGATCAGCTTGGATGTAACCAGACCAAGAGCAGGAGGGAGGAGGGTGGTCCCAGTGGGGAGAGCAGCAGGAGCAAAGGTACGGGGGCAGGAGGGAGCTTTCGCCCCACCAGGCATGCTAGCAGGAAGCCCAGGCATGCTAGCAGGAAGCCACTGTTGCGTTTGATGAGGGAAAGGTTGGGGTTGGGGTGCTGAGTGGAGACGAGGTTGGAGGAACCGGGATGAGTGCAGGAAGAGCAGGTAGAAGGCAGTCGTGGTCCCTGCTCGCACAGGGAGAAGTACGTGGATGGGGGGACATTTGGGCGTTAGGCTCAGCAGCACTTGCTGATGGGCTGGTTGTGGGATGAGCTGTGAGGGAGGTCGTGCTATCAGGGCTGGCCTTCCAGTTCTGGCTTTTGGAGCTAGAGAGTTAATGATGCTTTCCAGGGACCCTCCCTCCAAAGGAAGATCGAGGTTCAGTTTCAGCCTTTGGGTATCCAAGTGGGCACGTCAAGATGGCTTCGTGAAAAACTGGGGGCTTACGTGAAACAGGACTGTGGCAGGCAGCTGCCCACTGACGGCCACCCTTGGGAGTCAGGAAACAGGGAAGGAAGGGGTGTGTGTTTGGTGGTCAGAAGGCCCCACAGCCCCAGGAAGGGAGCAGGGATTGTGAGAGTATCTGAATGGTGCCGCTTCTCAGAGCCACAATAGATAAACCAGGATCGCTGGGTGCCTGAGGGCCCTAGGCCAGGCTCTGACCTGCCACGTCCGTCTGCTTGGGTGTAAGTTAGCAAAGAGTTCAGTCAGTACCGGCCTCTGTCTAAAAATGGACAGTTAGGGCTCGGGAGGAAAGCTGTATGAAACTGGAACCTGGGGAATCCCTGGAGAGGGCCAGTAGGAGGGAAGGACTTCCTGGGTTTGCGATGCCATCCTGAGCCGAGCTCCAGAGACCAAGGCTTTCCTCGCCTTCTCCGAGCCGAGTCTTGAGAGGTGGCTGTGGCAGGGACTTCTGGGGCAGCCCTGGGTCTGGCTCTGCGTGGGGGTCCTCTTGCCTGCATGGGGTGAACGAGTTCCCATCAGTCCACAGCAGGGTAAGGATGCTCTCCCAGATGAGGAGGAGTTGGATGCTGCGGGCCTGGCCTGCATCTCAACCATTTCAGGACAGCTTAGTTCCTAAGTGGTGCCAGGAGAGCCTGGACTGCCCTTCCCTGCAAGGGACAGGGGAGTCAGGGGCTGGCTTGAGTCCCCACCCCACTACCCACCCTCCCCAGAGGATCGGGAGCTCGATGGAAGCCTTTTGCGATGGGGGCAGCCAAGTCCTGGCTGTCCCAGTTCTGTGCATTCCCCACCCACAAGGCCTCATCTCCAGCAGCTTCCAGGTGGGAGGGGCCCTTCCCTCGCTCTCTCCCTCCCCTCCCCCCTCCCCGTGCATTTCTTTATCTCCTCTAGTATTGAACCTCCAAAGTACAGTTCCCTGACTTCAAGAACCTCAGATCGAGAATCCCTTGTAGGTCTACTTCCTCCCCACCCACCCCTACCCCTACCCCAGGAGAGAAACCTCTCTCTCTTCTCTCAATCACAGGACTGCTTTCAAATTGATGCCTGAAGTTTCTGGCCCCTTGGAAAGCTTCTCTCCCCTATGCCAGGGCAGACAACTGAGGCTGGGGAGGTGAACAGACCCCACAGGGAAGGAAGAGGCTGCCCCCTCCACTACAGGAGGACACCTGTGGGAGGGGGCTCCATTGCTTAGGACCACACAGGCCTGGGCCACACTGCTGGGCAGGCGGAAGGTCCAGGTATCATCGATACCTGCGCGTGAGTGAGGGCTTAGCCCTTTATAGGAATTAGCTGATTTAATTCTCCCAGCAGGCTGTGTGGTGCGGTGGTTATCACACCCATTCAACAGGTGAGGACACTGAGGCTTAGAGAGTTTAAGTTGCAGTCGTGGGACTGAGTGAAGCAAAAAGCCCTCTGTTGCTGTATCTGCTCACTTACACATATCGCCTGTGTAAGCTGGTTGTTTATTTCAGATTTCTTCCAGAAGGAACTGGGAGCTTAACAGGAAAAGCCCAGTGTGACTGGAGACTCGCGGGGATAAAATATCACAGTGGATCTGGGGGAAGCCAAGGGATTAGGTGGTTTCAGGTGCCCGAGTTGAGCAGATTACAACATCTGGGGCGTTGGCATTTGGCCCTAAGTGTCCTGACAGTTAAATCCAAAAGGGAGCCGTGCTGAAGTGTTTCCAGGCAACAGAGTACGCGCCCATTAATCTATAGAGGCAGTTCTTCTCCCTGGAAGCAAATCTCAAACAGGAATTGATCATGTGGGTCTTAGTACAAATGACGTTGATGGGTACAGTCAGTCCATGGTGTCTTCCGCAGAGGTTTTGCAGAAGATCTGAAGCGCTGCTCACCTGTCCCGGCGTTGACTGTGGAGGAAGGCGGGGGCCTAACGATAAATCACAACACAGCGGAGGCTCAGATTCCACGTGGGGCTGGGCCGGGCCTTGCTTTCTGTGAAGCTCCCTTGGTAAGGGCTAGTCCTTGCGACTCGGCCACCCATCTGGTATAACCGTGCACTGCTCAGGCTCTGAAATCACACCTGCCACGGGTGACCTTCAAGATGCTTCCTAACTTTTTCAGCATGGGACACGCCAAGCAGAGCAGACACTGACCTGCCGTGGGCTGGAACAGGTCCCACAGACCCTCCAGTGGGGGCGATTGAGCTTTTGGGGGAGAGGCCAAGGCAACGGGGTGGCGAGGGTCTGGGGCAGCCTCACTTTCTTAATTGGCATGTGGGGTTTCAATGTTTTAACAACCAGTGTGGCTGTCCGGGAGCATCCCAGCTGGGGCTCAGCCCTGCCTCTCCTTTTTTTCCTTTCTGTGCTCTATCCCCAACCATCCTTCACAGACTCGGGTACCCATCAACTCTCTCCTTCATTCTGTCACCTTTCTCCTGGCCCTCACTCACGTGCAAGCTTGCTGCAATAATTGCAGTCATGGGAAGGAGAACACCCCATCCTTTCCTGGCCTTCTCTGTCCTCAGGGCTTAGCCCTTTATAGGAATTAGCTGATTTAATCCTCCCAGCAGGCTGTGTGGTGCAGTGGTTATCACGCCCATTCAACAGGTGAGGACACTGAGGCTTAGAGAGTTTAAGTTGTAGTCGTGGGACTGAGTGAAGCAAAAAGCCCCCTGTTGGTGTATCTGCTCACTTACACATATCGCCTGTATCTCCACGTTCATGCTCTTGCACACACCCACGCACACATGCATGCACACGCCCTCTCAAAAGCACATTTTTACATCTTCGCTGCCTGAGCTCCCAGAGGAGGTGCTGGCTCTTGTCCTCCAGCCGTCTTGCTCCTGTCGAAGTCCCGGTTCTGGGACCCTCTGGTTCCCCACGCCTCCCACAACTGCGGGGTGCGGCTGTGGTTTCCCTGGGGCCTGTGCCTGCAAGTGGGGGCCGAGGGCCGGTGGCACAGCGGTCCCATTACTCACAGGTGGGAGGATGTGAGACAGTCGGGCCGCTCTTAAACGTCTCTCCACATCGTCCTCATTAATAACTGTAATGCCAGCATCACTTGCTCTTAAATAGCCTCATTTATCAACAAGCAATTTGCTGTGGCGAGGTGGCAGGGACGCAGATAAGCAGACGGGGCCGGGGTGCTGGCAAGACACCTGCCAAGTATCTTCCTCTCTCCTCCTCCATCTCCAGGGCAGTGGGCAGGAAACTCAATGAAAGGACTATTCCGGTCTGGAGAGAGGTTCTCAGGCTCACCTCTTTTTCCAAACACAGAGAACTTGGCCAGCGCGGGGCAGGCGTGGCTACTGGCAACACCCTGTCCTCTCTGGGCCCCAGAGCTTGAATGGCGCTCACAGGGGATCCTCTGTCCTAGAGGCACATGTCTATCTGTCTGACAGCCCCATCAGCTGAGAGAAGGACTGCGAGTCAGGGGGTCACAGCTGGGCCCTGCTGTGCCACCTCCAGGCAGTGACCTTGGGGGTGCCGTTTGACTGCCCAGGGTGTCATCTGTAAACCTTAGCAGTGATGATAGGAATCCTTGTCTTGTTTCTGGTCTTAAAGGGCCTATGGCTAAGGGTTTTTCCATTAAGTATAATGCCTGCTGTAGGTTTTGGTATACCGATTCTGTAGAGTTGAGGAAGTTCCCTTCTGTGCCTAGTTTGCTGGGGTTTTATTACAAACAGGTGTTGATTTTAATCATATGCATTGATAGACTCTCCCTCTGTAAAATGGACACCTTGTAGCCATCGTGGGGATTGAATGAATAATTTACACAACAATTCTTGTGCACTCTAAAGAGCTGTATTACTTAGGAGTGTATCTGGCTGCAAGTTACAGAAAATTGGCTGACAGGGGTATAAACAAATAGGGGCTTGTGTTTCCCTTATAAGGAGACCTAAACGTCGGCAGCTGCTGCAGTTGGTCGGCTAGTGGATGAATGACACCATCAGAAACGCAGGCTCTTTCTGTCTTTCACCACCCTTCCTGCGGTGACCTTTTGTCCTCAGGCTGCCACATCTACAGGCATCACCTCTGCCTCTACATTCCAGGAAGGAGCAGGGAAGGAGCCAGAGCCTTTTCCTTTGACATGTCTTTGCCAAGACCTTCCCACTTGCTCCCAGGCAGACCTCCCCTTAGATCTCACTGGCCAGAATCAGCCAGGGAAAGTGAGGCTGTTTGATGGCTTTAGCTCAGTCCTGATTCTGAGGCCAGGAATGGCTCTACCTCTCTGGAGTCAAGGGTACTCCACTGGCTGCGTGAAAAAATTGAAGTTGTGTGGGCAGAGAAGCCTGTGTGGACAGAGAAGGTTGTGTGTATGGAGTGGCCATGGTTTCTGGGCGGGCACACTGGCCTGTTTTCCCTTGGGTGGTGAGGACTGGTTTGGAACCCATTGCTCTAGGCTGATCTCCAGGTGACCCTGCGTCCTGCTTGCCCAGCATGCTTGGATTCTATGACAAAGCCAGGAGTAAGCAGGAGGCATGGTCTGGACTTTTCATGCTGGGATACATGGACCCAACTGACACACAAAAAGCCACAGATAAATCGGACTTATCTTCCTGGAGTACTGATTTTATTTGACAGTGGAATGGACAAAGAAAAAATTTGTATTAAAATAAACATGAATATATTACAGAGTAGAATGCAGAATTTATAGATTTTTAAGACGGACCCGCTGGACTCTAAGCTCCTTGAAGACAGGAGCCATGTCTGTCCTGTTCAGTGTTATGTAGGCTCTCAGTGCAGCTTTATTGAGGGAATAAATGAGTGAACTAAGATGTAAACAAATAAAATATCAAACAGATTTTGAATAAGTTTCATCTTTGGGGTCTGCTTCTTTAGGCTGTACATCTTCAGGATCTCCCAAGGTACAAGTTCCCTTCTTCTCTGCATCTAGGGATATTTTGGCGTGAAGCACTGAATTAACATATTATTTGTTGGAGACTCCAGGCACTGTGGGACACAGGGGAGAGGGAGGCAGAGAGTGCAGGAATATCACGGAAGGCTTCCTGGAGGAGGTGGGCCTTGAGCTAGAAAAGATGGGATGGGAGGAGGGGAGGAGCAGTGTGCTTTTGTAGCCAGGGACCAGCCTAGAGCAGAGGGTAGGAGGGGAGGGCTGAGATGGGATAAATGGGCAGGGCCTAAGTGCAGTAACATGGCTTAAGGTGGTAACACTGTCTACCAAGGTTTCCCCACGTATCGTCTCACACCAGGCCTCCAACAGAGTAGGCCAAGTATCACAGTCCTCATTTTATAGATAAGAAACGGAGGCTCAGGACATGGCCACAGTTACAAAGTCAGTACAGGGGAGGCTGGACTTGAACTTGGCATGGCAAACTCCAGCTCTCTTGCTCTTGGACCATTTCTCCTTGCCTTAGGCCACGTTCCCTAGAGACAGACTCTGAGGTGGAGATCTGTATGCTGGAGGCTAACCCGGGTGTGCGGGAGTGAAGGGAGCAGGATTGGGCAGAGGGAGAAGCTGGGCTGTGCTGCAGTTGCAACGGCGGCCTCACTGGTCCTCAGGGGAGCTCTGGAGCTGGGATGATCCAGACTGAGGCAGGGGGCCAGGCCTTTGTAGCCTCCATCAGTCACTCACAGGGCACAGACTGTAACCTTGGGCAAGCCACATGCTTCCTGCCCTCCCCCTGTTGGTAGAAGCTGCCTCCCTCTCTCACCTCTCCAAGGTATAGCTATAACACATTGTTCCCTCTGCCTGGAATGGTCCTCTCCTCCCTCTCACCTACAGAACTCCAGCTCATCCTCCAGGTCCAAGTTCACATGCCACTTCCTTTAGCTCTAATATCTGTTCGAGGTATATAGCAAAGTAAAGAACAGTAGACTCCCACTTGTAAAAAAAAAAGAGAAATAAAGTATATATATGTATATATCTGTATATATGTATACACACATATTTGCTTGTGAATTCATAATATAAACAGATCTCTGGAAAGTTACATAAGAAACTGCAAACAGTAGTTGCTTGCAAGGTAAGGACCGAGTGAGTGGGTGGGGGCTTTTTGTGCCTTATGAATTCTGAGTGATATAAAATAGATCAATTATTTAATAAAAGTAAAATAAATCAAATAATTATTAAAAACACAAAGAAAGAATGGTTAAATCATTTGGGGGGGGTAGGGCCTAGCTGCTTACTTTTCTCTAACATGGCCTATCACCACTGTAATTAAATAATTGATGGTATAATCATTTATTTCGAGTCCGTCTCCACCCCCAGATCATAAGCTTGGTGAAGGCCATCTTGTCCACCACAGTCACCCTGTGTGCAGCACACCTAATGAGCAACTGAGGAGATCCAGTCTTACGTCCCCAGGCCGGCTGCTGCTTCTCCTTCACCTGTCTCCTTCCCCCACCCCACGCATAAAAGCAGCCCACTTTCTTTCCGTTTTTTGCTTATTAATGCTCTTTATGATCACTTATGCCAGAGGCCAGCCTAGAGGCCCTTACATAATACATCCATCCTGCGCACGGGGTGGAGAGTCATTGCATACATAATGTGCAGGCATCTGCATTCCCTGGGCCATGGTCCCTGCCCTTGTCTCTACCTTTCTGAGAATCTCAGCTACTGTCCGCTGGGTGCTTACCCCATTCCCTGCAAGGGAGCCAGGGTCAAGCTCTTGAGGGAGTGGGGAGATGGGCCATGGACATGTTACTTCCTGTGGCTAAATGCATGCTCTGATAGCAGCCAGCACAAGCATCTTCAGGGGTGGGTCAGGGAAGGCTCCTCCCTCCCCCCACCCCACCCCACCCCAGGAGGTGTCTCGACCGAAATATGGAGGAGAAGGCGCATACTGGGAGAAAGGAAGTGAAGGGCCTTCCAGACAGAGGAACTTTGGCCTTGCACCTTCTCCTGAGTACAGGATGCTGTGAGTTTGGGTACAGTGCTCAGAGAAAAAGATGGGAACCCTACCACCCAGGAATGAGGGCTACCTGCCAGTCCTGGGCCTCCAGGGCTGCTGCCTTTGTCCACAGAGTCTTTTTTTCTCATGCTGCCCAGGCTCCTTTGACACCCCTTACTCTGTTGCTTGGTTAATCACTTGTTTCCACCAGCTAACAGTGTACACCAGTGATCTCCTGTCTGCATTTTGTTTCCACACTGGCTTCACCTGGCCCACTCAGGGATCCTTTAAACCTCTGTTTGGTTGCCAACACCTAAATGCTGGGAAATTTTTTATCAAAACATGGATTTCCAGTTTTCGTTGATTGGATCTGGCCCCAATCAGATGGCTGCCCCCTTTAGATGGGACACACACGCCCTGCAATTCAGCACAGTCCCCACCTGAACTTCTTCGTTCATCTCTGTTTCCAACCTGACCCCGGGTGACATTGAGCTATGACTTCATTGATTCCTAAAGAGACTAATTAAATAGCCCGAACGTGTTTTTGTTTCACACTTGTTACTGAAAGGTATTTTTGCTTCATAGCGAATTCCAGGTTGGCATTTTCTTCCTCTCAGCGCACTGAAGATATCAATCTATTGACTTAGGCGTCCATTGTCGTATTTGAGGAATTAGTTCCAGTTTAAAATGTTGGTCCCTTGTTGGTAGTCTGTATTTCTTCTCTGGCTGCATTTAAGATATTCTGTTTTTCTTTGGTGTTTTGCAGTTTTGCTATGACCTGCCTGGTGTGAATTGCTATGTAAATATTTATCCTGCTTGGGTTTCGCTGGGCATCTTGCCTCTATACATTGGAGTCTTTGGTCAATTCTGGAACATAATCTCTTCAGATATTGCTTCTGCCTATTCTTTGCTTCTGGAATCCCAGTTAAATATAGGTTAGACCTTTTAATTTTAGCCTCTTGCTTCTTACCCTCTTGGCTATATTTTCCATCTCTGACTCTCTGTGCTACATTCCGGATAATTTCATCAATTTTATCTTTCAATCCACCAATTCATTTCAGCCATGTCTAATCTTCAGTAAAACTAATGCTTTTGAAATTCTAATGATCATATTTTGATTTCTGGGAGCTCTATTTGATCCCTTCTTTAAATTCGCTTGCTCTGTTCCCATGGGGAAGCCTCTCTTTTGGTTCTTGAAGCATAGTAAACATTTTATATTCTCTGCCTGATAATTCCAGTATCTGAAGTGTTTGAGGTCTGATTATGCTGTTTTTTCTTCAGGTTTGCGGTCATGGTGTTTAGTGTGTGTGTGTTCATTTTGACTGCAAGACCCTCATTTGGTTGGCAAGGTGAGGGGAGGGATTGTTTGAGACCTGAGACCTTCAGGTGGGTCACTCCAGAGAGGATTTATATTCGTTTTTAGTAAGCACTGAGGCTCACTACTTGTCTGGGGCCACTTTAAATTAAAATTTTTTGCTTAGGGATTTTTGGACACCCAGACAAGGTGAAATTGGACTGCAAATGCATCTGAGGGCGATCTCGTGGTTATGAATCCTTGAGGGCTGTACACACCTTTCTATTCATCACCATGATTTCAGAGAGGCATTTTGGTTTCTTTTAAAGACTCCTGGTTTGTGTGGGGTACAGATTTATTTCTAGTCCACCCTTGCACTAAGGGTGTGGTTCTTGGGGTCCCTGCTTTGGTGGGGATGGTTTTCTATTAGACTTCCTACCCTGAATAGGGTATGGTAGACCCTGGGCTTTTTTCTCCTCTTCTTTGAGCCCTGGGGGCTCTGACAATGAAAACTCAGCTTTACCTGGTTCAATAAACGGCCCCGAGGCATCAGGTAGCCCCTCTGGGTTTCTTCCTTCACTTGGTGTTTCTGGTCCAGGCTGAGCCTCTGAGAGGGCACTGCTGCGCGCGATGTGGCCTGGCTGCGGCTCACTCGGGCACCTTTAGACTTCTTCCCCAGTGCTGTCTTCCATCCGACACCCCTCACTCACCAGCTGCCTGCCCATGCACACCCCAGGAAGCACAGTCACCCTGAGGTCCCCAGTCCAGTAAACAGACTTGCACGGTTTGGGGCACATAGTTGAAGTCCAACAAAATACCACCCCCTAAACTTGACCTGAGCCTCAGCACCTGTTTACCACGTAAGGGCTTTGAACCATAGTGATGGTGGTTAATTTGACTGAGTTACCCTTGAAGGAATCAGGTGTTTTATTTTAACAACCTAAACTAGGGTCACAATCTATGTCCTTCATTTGTGATGCAGCTAGAAACATCACACTTTGTTCTCTGAGGTTGTCTTGCTATATTCTGTACAATTTGTGGGAGGAAGGGGGTACAGCAAAGTTGAGGCAAAAGAGCGCTTAATCGTGACAGAAGAGAGCAGGGTGTTAGTCCTAACTCTGTCACTGTATGGGGACCTCGACTAGCCCCCTCCCGGCTGTAGGTCTCAGGGTCCCTGTAAGCAGCCTGAGGGCACTGCATGGTGTCTGAGACTCTGGGCAGCTCTGGTATTCTGTGATTCCCACTAGAGTCAAAGGACCCCTTTCTCCACGGGAGCACGGCAGGTCCAGGGGGGTCGCACTCAGGGGTTCTTGGCCGCACTGTGCATAGCTCCCCACAATGCCACGTCGGCCTCGGGGAGAGGGGTGAGAAGACAGCCAGTGCCTCCTGCATCTGCCTGGTGGGTGGTGGGAGACTGTCGCTGGCATCCTGCCACGCCCTCTGACCTGCTCTGGTGGGGAAGTGGTCCTCTGCCCCCTGGCTGCCCAGCCCCAGGCCCTGTCGCAGTGAAGGACAGAGGTACCTAGAGGAGCTGAAATTCATGTCCTCTGCCTCCCTTTCTAGGCTTCTTGAAGCACCGGCAGTTTTCAGAAAGCAGTTTGAGAGGGGAGACTCTGCCAGAGAGAGTGAAAGAGGCCAGGGTCTTGCCCACAAGTTTCCAGAAGTGAATTACACCCCGATGTTCAGAGAATGGGGGCACTGAAAGCCATGGGGGAAGAAGTGTGTGTGCCAGTCTCCGTGCAGTACCTTGGCTAAGTGGCAAGGGGACCCCTCTGCAACCCACCCTCATCTCTTCACTTACTTGTTCCCACCTCTCGTCCACCAGTGATCACCATTTCCACCACGTGGGACCTGAGAGCTTCCAGCTCTGTCCACAGGGGGCGGGGAGGAAGAATCTTGATTCCAATGGGAAGAGGACCTCCGAGGACTCCAGGAGTTTGCCCTTGGCCCAACTAAAGGATAAACATACCCAATTAATAATATCCTCCCACCCAGGCAGTCACCAGGCAGGTGGCCCCTGGGAAAGCTGTCTGGCTCATTCTCTCTTTTCTCTGCTCCTCAAACAAACGCAGCAAGACACTCCTTGGGATGTGCCTAGTAGAAATTGGGGATGGAGTCCTTGGCACGGCTTTTAGCATTACAAGAACCACGCTCCTACAAACTCTAGAACCAGATTGCCTAATGTTTATACAGCGATGCACCCCTTCATTCATTGATTGATTCATTCACTCATTCAGTTGCTCAGTAGACACTAACCAAGGGCCTGTCCTGCGCCAGGCACTGGACAAGGATCTGGGGATCCGGCAGGGAACAGGGTCACAGTCCCCGCCCTCAGGCCTGCTCACTGTCAGGTGGGAGAGTCAGGCTGGAAGATTAGCCACTCGTTAGGATGCAGAGTGAAAAGTGCTTTGGTTGGGGCCTGCTGTGGGAGACTCAAAGCCTCTATGGGATGTCTGGCATTTATGAAGTGCTTCCTCTTCTGTTGTCTGGCTTGGGCCTTGCCGCAGCTTTCTAAGGCAGGAGCAAGGCCAGCGAGGTGGCAAGGTTTGCTTAGATTACACAGATGGGGCTGGGAGTGGGCCTCTGACTCTAGTTCCAGGAGCCCGCACTGTACACCTCTGTTAAGAGAACGTGTGGCCCCTGGACAGCCCCGTGCCTGGGGGTGTGGTGGTGAGGGCCTGGAATGAACGGCCAGGAAAGCGCTTTCTAAGTGTTGGGTATTGTGCACATATCTAGACTTATTATGATTATTATCTCAGGTGTCAGGCGATCAGAAATTGGCCTGAGTGAAAAGCATCTCACCTGCCACCCAGCTAAGGAGGCCCAGGTTGCCTATTCATGAAGCAGTGATTTATAACCAGGCAGGGAGATGGGCAGTCTGGAGGAGCTGTCTCAGGTTCTGCACTCATGTGTTCCCCTCCGTGACAGAGATTCTGATAGGCTCTTTGGATGAGAACAGCTTACTTGTTTATTTGTTCCTTTACTCATTTGTTCATTTGCTTATCCATCCGTCCACCCACCCACCCACCCAAGAAAAGATATGCCTGAAGTAAAGTCAGCCAGAAAACTTCCTGGCCCAGTGTATCTCTCCAATCATTATTTCCTGAACCACTGATGTCCTTTGAGATGCTCTTGGAAGAAACGTTTTCTTGGCCAAATAAATTTGGGGAAAGCTGTATCTTCTCTACCACCTTGTGGAGCTTCACAGTGCACGTTAATGTAATAAAGGCTCTGAGAGGTCCTGCAGGAAAGAAACCTATTTAAATTTTTTTAATGCAATGTTCCCTAGACCTTCGCGTCCAAGGAATGCTTTTTCATGGAGTATCCATTAGTGTCCCTCCTCGGGAATTAATGATTCGTGAAATACACTTTGGGAAGCATCCCTTTAAGCACAAAATCTTTTTTTAATTATAATGGCTTGCATGGAATATGCATAAGACCTATTTTACATGCACCTGCCTCCTTACCTAGGGATGACTCACCATTCAGCACTTCCTCGGCACATCATCGCGCGCATCGCCGCGAACAGCGCTCTGTGATGATGCATCGTCACTGACCCGAGCTAGAGAAGGGACTTAGAGTATTTTAAGTTTTCACTTTTCAGAGAGTTTTGATCTTTCCCTTTTGTGAGCAGCAGAAGCTGTTGATAATTACTTCGCTTTTCGTCTATGTTCTGGATAAGTGAATACGTGGATGTGACTCTTGGGTGTATGGAGTGTTACTAAATCCCCAGTAGAGGACAGGCCCCTGTGAATCATTTGGGGCCAGTACTGAATAAGAGCACTGTTTTCAAGGTCAGCTGGTCCCGGATTTGAATTCTGACTCTACCTCTTTTTAGCTGTGTGATCTTGGGCAAGTTGCTAAACCTCTCTGAGACCCAGTCTCCTCATTTGAGTGGGGGAATACCTTTCTCACAGGTTTCTGGTAGGTATTAAAAGAGATTGAGCCTGTGAAGTGCTTAACAGAGTGCCCATCAGACAGTAGGTGCTCAATGAATGGTATCTAGTGGCAAGGCCGGAACTAGGGTGAGACAAGCCAGGTGCCCAGGGCACAAAAACTGGGGGGTTGCTCTGAGACTTGTGCAAGTGCAGGGTCAGCACTGAGAGGGAGTGCCACCTTAAATTTTGCATCCCGCGTGCCTCTCTTGTCTCATGCCCTTGCTAAGAGGGATGCTGTCACCCCACAGTTGTTCTCAGAGACCGAGGACCTGGGAGGCCTCCGACTAGATGAATCGACCCATGCTCACCTAGAGAACGAGCCCACCACCTGTAACGGCTGAGCCCACCACCTGTAACGGCTTCCCCCACCTTAGGCGGCAGGTGAGCCTGCTAAAAGGACTGGCCCCAGATGAATAAAGGCATACCTGTGGAGAGATGGGACGGGGGATAAGGCGAGTGGGCAAGCTTGCTCACCTGGACCCTCCAAGGTCAGGAACCACCACGGTGCGCCCCCCACCAGCCCCTGAGTAGGGGCAGGGCCTCTGCCAGCTGGGCTGGACCCCACCTCCCTGGCAAAACTTTGAAAAACACAAACAGTGGCAAGAGCAGCATTTGCATAAATCTCATTAGAAAAAGTGCAAGTTTCATAAATCTTGTGATAAATTAGTGCGTTATCATTCTCAAAGTGATGTATTAATTTTAGGGCAAAATGAATGGTGCTGTGATCATTGTGGGTAATTATGAGTCTCCTCAAAGAGGAAGTGATTTCTGGAGGGACTTGTCTGGCCTCCTTCTCAGTGGGAGGCGGGAGGGGGAGCAGGGGGGAGGGGAAAGGTGTCTTTCTCACCTGCTTTTCTACTTGCACCTTAGTTCCTTAGTCTCCTTTCCTGCTATTTGGAGGTGAAAAGAAGCAGCCCCTTGGGTTTGGGGGCCCAGGAAGGTATGAGATTCTGAAGCCAGGCCCTAAGGTCCAAATTCCCTTTGAAAAGAATTTTAATTGACTAGGACCCAAGCCCATGGAAGTTCTAACCCTGTGGTTCTCAAAGTTGTGGTTCCAGACCAGCAGCCTTAGCATCTCCTAGGAACTTGTTAGAAACGAAGATTCTGAACCGGGAACTCTGGCAGGGGCCTGTGAATCTGCATTTTAAACAAGTCCTCCTGACGATGCTGATGAGGTGGGAGGGAACCTGTACTCTAACGCGGTGATTATCTGTCGGCTGCACACTGGAATCACTTGGGGGAATGATAGCAGAATACTGATGTCTGGGCCCTGGACTAGACCCATTAATTAAAACAGAACCCTTAGGGAGTAGGGCTGGGGCATCCTTATTTTTAGAAGCTCGCTAGGTGATGCTAATATGAAATCAGGTTGGGGTTCCCTGCTTTAAAACATGTATTTACTTCTTTTTTTTTTAATATTGGGACTTGGAAAAATTTGAGCATGGGAAGGGGCAACCGAGCAAATAATTTTTTTCTTTTCCTGCCCCACCTGTGCAATTGGCCTGAGCGGAATGTGTCTGGGGGCACTGCTGTAGCTGGGGACCCACACGTCTGAAGCTGTAGAGTCCCGTGGAGGAAAGTCATCAGGAATGGCTCCAACTTCGCCAAGTGGAAACACCACCCAGATCAGTCATTCCCAATCTTGCTGGCACGTTAGAACCGCCTGGGGATTTAGAACTTTCCAAAGCCTGGCTGTACCCCAGCCCGATTAATCACAGCCTTGGGATGTGGGACAGAGGCACAGGGATTGTTTGAAAGCTCCAGGTGACTCCAGGGTGCTGACAACCACTGACCTGGAGGTTTTCCTACATCGTAGTTTCTTGGATTAATCCTGGAGATTGAAGGAATCTCAGGGATCGTCTAGACCTTCGTTATCAACCTTGGCTGCCCTTTGGAATCATCTGGGGTTTTTTGTTTGTTGAGAATTCTGATGCTTGAGTCCCTTCCCCCAAAACTCTGATGCACTTAGTCTGGGGGGTACAGCTTAGCATCTGGAGTTGCAAAAATGCCACAGGTGATTCTGACATGTAGCCTGGCCTAAGACCCGCTGGACTGAAATACCCCATCGTTTGCAGGAGAGGGAAGGGACACCCTGGAGACGCAGCCTGTTAGCAGAGCCTGGCCTCGCTGTGGCTGCTCTCACCGGGGGGCTGTGCTGATGGGTGACAGTGGCGTGGCTCATTCCGAGCTAGGGAAATGTGCGTGTTGACAGGGTGCGTGAGAGGCAGGAGGGAAGCACTGGGTCCCTCTGAGCAGGAAGGAACCAGCACGTGGCTGCAAGTGTTTGGATAATCTCTTCTAAGCCTGTAAGGGCTGGCAGTGCTCTGTTTATTTTAATGATAATGTCAAGTTCAATTTGCCATTATTTTTCCACATTTCCTTTTGTAAAGTTAATTGAACAGTTCAATGAATTGAAAAGTTTCAGGAGAAGGGAAAAAAATACCCACCCCACTATTATCACTGTTATTAAATCTGGTAACTACCGCTTGGCCTTCCCGCCCCCGTAGGCCAGGGAGCTGCAGCAAGGACTCAGGAAGGTCAAACGGAATATTCTGGAGCCCCTTTATTCATGGCTGTTTCATGCTCAGGCTGCTGTTCTTGAGCAGAAAAGAATATCCGGTCTACCCTGGACCCGGGCTGTCAGCCCTGACGAGTCAGGCTCTTCCCAGCGTGTTTCAACCAGATTGGAGAGCCTTGCTAGCTGGGGCTGGGTCATCTATGCCCTTCTGTCCTCCACAGTGCCTAGGACACAGTGTGGCAAACAGAATCACAAAATTGTAGATATTTTAGCTGGACAGGACCTTAATGTGGTGCAGTGGAAAGAATACTGGGGAGCCCAGGACCCACCTGTCTCAGCTCTGCCACCTGTAGCTATCAGCTGGGTGACCACGGACGCGTCACTGAGCTGCCCAGCCCTGCTCTCTTTGGCTTGTTGGCCTCATCAAGAATGTGAACTTGTGGCACGTGTACGGCTACCCCTTCCCCTGCTCACGTCACGTGTCTCTAATGGGTCACAGCATCCTTTGCTCCTGAACGGAGGTTCAGCCTCGAAATCCTTCACCACACTGCCCACCAAACCATGACCTGGGGACCAGCCTGGCACCTGAGCTGAGACCCACTTGCCAAGTTGGATTCGATTTTCCCCAAGGACCTCTGTGCTTTGGCCATTGATGTCAGCCCCCTCATAGTGTCAGTGGGGAAAGGGAGGCTCAGAGAGGTGAATGACTTTCCCACAGTCACACACGAAGTCGTGGCTGAACGCCATCCGGTGCCAGCCTTGTTCTAAGCCCCACTGCTTCTGTCTTAATAAAGGGGCTTCACACTGAAGCTGCCTTCCTCTTGACACTTCTTCTGTGTCCTTTGATCCTATGCCCCGAGTGCCCCCACTTGCCAGGTGCTCATCCTCGGGGTCACAGCCCATGAACCAGGGGGAAGGGTAGGAACACAGCTCTTCCTCCATGCAGGCTGTGACTAGACTCCAAACCCATGCTCACGCTTCCCAAATGTGCCTGTGAAAGGCCAGGAAAAGCATGTGGCATAAGAGATATGTACGTAGGTCTGTTTTGTTCACTGCTGTATCACCAGTGCCTAGAGCAGTGCCCAGGACAGGGCAGGCTTGCCGAGTGAATGAATGAAGGACTATAATTGCTGCATGGGGATTAGAAGGGTCACCGAACAATCCTAGCTCTGCCTTGTGTGAGCTGTGTGACTTTAGGCAAGTAGCAACCTCTCTGTGACTCATAAGCTTATAGGGGCTTAGAGCACGTTGGTGTCTGCTGCCGGGCGAGGCAGCCCTTGGCGTTGATGGCTCTATCGCGGTTGCGCCAGAAGCAGAACAGCTCTGGGATTCTGAGACTCAGGCCCAGGTCCCTCAAATATTTAATGTCTGGTCTTTGCTCTTGTGCTTTATTACTTTAAATAACAGCAACGCGTAACTCCTGTCCTTCCCCGCCACCAAAGCCTCTGAGCTTATATCACTCTGCACTGTTTAATGTCTCTCTCTGTTCTGCTGAATTAGCCTGTCCCCCTAGCCGTCAGACACCTGTGTGCCCAGATGAGCCAGCTGCCCCTTCTCCGACTCTCAGGAAGACCTCGCCATCTTCCTGGCTGGTGATAAGTGGGCTGTGGAAAGCCAGGGTAATGGAGGGGGGGCCCATAGTCTGTGCCTCAAGGGTGCTCACTTTCAGGCCAGCCAAGTAACCCAGGAGTCCAGAGCAGCCTAAAACATGGAGGGGGCCTGGGGGGTCTCCCTGGCAGTCAGTCTCCCTGGGGGTCTCCCTGGAGCAAGGAGACGGAAGCCTCAGATTGGGGCTTAGTAAAAGGCTTTTTGATAAAACTGTGATGGCGGTGGAGGGAACGTGAATTCTGAGTCAGACAGACTTGGGTTCAAATCCTTGTTCTGCTGCCTCCCAGCTATGTGATCTTGGGTAGGTTATTTTACCCCTTTGAGCCTCAGTTTTCTCGTCTGTGTAGTGGGCATGCTAACCTCTCTGGGGCCATAGTGAGAAATCGATGACAGAGAATGAATGAAAACCATTGAGTTCTAACTGAATGCTAGTTTCTTTCCCCCAAGCACTTCATGCCATCTACGCTGAGTGGACGGAGCTGTAGGGGAGAGAGGATATGAAGAGGGCCTGCGGGCTCTGGAGACAGAGACAGTTCCTTTATCCGGACAAGGGTGTTCTGATGAACGTGAGGGCGTCGGCCAGTGCAGGGCAGGCTTGGAGAGAGGAGGCCGCCGCACATCTCACTGCGGCGTACGTGGGGCCCAGGACCACAAAATAACCCCCAAACAAAGTTGGCTGCCCTGAGGTCAGACCAAGCTCAGGACCCCAGGGCATGAGAGGGAAGGAGCCTGACTGAAGGCAGGAGAGCGGGGAGGGGAAACCTAAGACAAATGAGATTATTCCCAGGAATCAAGGCGCTTAACTGGCCTGTCTGATCCCAGAGGGGAAACAAATGAGATTGCAGGCTCCAAGGCCAGCCCAGGCTCTACGGGGCTCATCTCAGGGGCGAGGGGGAAGGCAGCAGCCCCTGGGTCCGGCAGAGACCAAGGCCGGAGCAGCTAGGTCCCTCCGGACCACGGGTTGGGGGTGAGGGGGTTTCCTCCCTGAAGGGGGTGGGGCTTGTGCAGGAGGCCCAGGGCCATGGGGCGGGGCGAGTGGTTATTCTCAGAAAGATCTGGGAACAAGCCACGGCCTGTAATCTGGGGTTGGGGGCCTACCATCTGCTACTCCTTGCTCAGCCACTCACCCATACACAGCTCTGTCAAGCAGCTGTCTCCCAGCCAGGACCCCTGCCCCTCTCTCTGTAAAATGAGAAGGGGCTTTTTTTTGGTTCTCATTGCGCTGTAATTAGTCCTTGTTTCTGAGCTCACCTGTAGACTCTAAGTCTGATTCTCTCCCTCCTAACTGCCCTGAGCCTGATAAGAGCAGACTGCTAGATCCTTGGCCCCTGGTTGGGAAGGGACAGTAGATCACGGCTGATGTGAAGTCCTTTTAGGTCACAGATTGCAAAAGGTTTGCTCTCACATGCCTTTGAGGATTGATTAGTAGTGGCTGTATGGAACCCAGTGTTGTGAAGGATTCTGAAGTTGAATATAGACTCAACAGGAAAGGGAGCTGTGATTTATTAGTAATGTTTGCTTGAGTAAGGGAACGAATGGACCAGCTCCTCGGTCCCAAGAGATGAGTGATAGTTAATCACGGAGGGGTGGGAAGATTTGCCAAGCGTGTCCAGAACGTCAGCCTCTACCTTCAAGGGGTGATGCCCGCTCCCTGCTGTGCAGAGGTACAGACAACAAATCAGGGAGATATTTATGACAGAGGTAGCATTTGAGGCATGTATTTAAGGGTGACCAGGATTTGAGAGGCAGTGAGAGGAGGAAGGGACTTGCAGGCTGCAGGAGCAGCAGCAGCACAGGTATAGGAACAGGCGAGGCCCCAGTACGATTGAGGGATGACAGCAGGGCTTTGGGCTGAGCCCAGAGGGTGTGGTGGAAACGTGACCGTGACGGGCCAGGGGGTTAAGGACAGGTTGGGAGGAGCATTGGCCATTCAGTAAGGGATTTTGTTTTAATTCTGTGTGAACTGTGGGAGGTGTCTAAGTAGGGTGTGGCACGATCAAAGGTTTGCCTTAAGAAGATGATACTGTAAGGAGGAAGCACGGTCTACTCTCCTTACCCTTGATTCATTCTGTAGCACCCTCCCTGGGTTTGGGGAACATAGCTTCCATCCTTCCCCGATCCAAAACATAAAGATGAGATAAAAGGCCGTGCAGCCTGCCGCTGCCTTTCCTGAGTTTCCGGCCCACCGCTGGTCTAGGAGGTAAAGACTCTCAGCTCCCCAGGAGTGCATGACATGCCAATCCCAGGCCTCACCCATCAGGGAAAATAACAATAATAACAGTAACAGCCATCTCAGCAATCAACATGGGCCCAGCAAGGCTGCACAGGAAGCTAGGATTGTCCACCCCTTGCCTGGAAGACGGGTGTGGCCTGCTGCTGAGGAGCTGAGGCCATTGTGGTGGATGTGTCACCAGCCCTGTGCCTCCCAGGGAGGGGCATTCGAAACCTGCTGAGCAGATCCCCACTCCCACCGGGGCCCCTGGCCTCCAGGACAGGGTTCACTGCCCGAGGATGGGGTACTTGGGCCCTAGGATAGGGTACACTGCCAGGGATGGGGTACATGGCCCCCAAGATGGGGTACAGTGAGTGTTAAGTACATTCACACTCTTGTGCAGCCAATACCCGGAATTCTTTTCATCCTGTAGAACTAATACTGAACCCGTTAAACAACAACTCCCAGCCCTCCCTCTCCACAGCCCCTGGCAGCCTCCCTTCTACATTCTGTCTCTATGAATTTGACCCCTCTAGGGACATCACGTAAGTGAAATAATACCAGTGTTTGTCTTTCTGTAACTGGCTTATCAGCATACACTTAGCACAGTGTCCTCAGGTTTCATCCATGTTGTAGCATGTGTCAGAATTTCCTTCCTTTTTAAGGCTAAATAATTTCCATTGGCTGTAGATGCCACATTCTTGTTTATTCATTTTTCCATCAATGGACACTTGAGTTGCTTCCACCTTTTGGCCATTGTGACTAATGCTGCTATGAACATAGGTGTACAGTGATTTAAGTTCTTTAAAGTTCCACTTCCCACCCATGAGGTCAGGCTGGGCCCTGAGCTGGGTTGGGTTGGCACAGGGTGGAGGGGCCAGCCTCTCTGGGTTACCCGTCCGCTGTGGGTGGGGGAGGCCAAGAGCAGAGAGTCCTCCGGCAGCACTAACTGAGCTGAGAGCCCTACGACCGAGCCTTTAAATCATCCTGGGTCCAGAGGAGCTTTTCTCTGCATCTAAAATGTGAGCCGTAAGCCAGGCTGACTTACAGGCAGTACCCACTGGTCCAGTTTGTTTATGGCCAGCATCCTTTCTGATTGGTTGGTGCCTGTACTGTGGCCACTGTTAACTATTTGAATATCACCCTGCTATAAACCAGTCTCAGGCTGTGTGTCAGAGTCTCTTGCGGGGAGAATGGGAGCTGCTGTTTAAACGTTTAAACTCTGGGGTGCCCCCCAGCCGATCGAGGCAGCAGGGCTTGGGAATCTGTATTATAACAAGCACACTGGGTGATTCTGATGCCATAGTCTCAGGAGGTCTTACGAAGCAGAAGCAGGCCTTGTGATGAAGATTCAAGTGCAAATTGTGTATGGGGAGGAGATTCCAGGAAACACAGGTCGGAGACTGAGGACATGAGACTGGGAAAGAAAGGAAGCCATAAAGATGCTTCATTAACCAAGTCACCTCAGTGGGCAAGTGGAGATGAGTCCCATAGGGGACCTCCAAGAGCCAGTGTGGAACGTGGCCTGTGAGTTACCCCCCCTGAGAGGTGAGGGAGCTGGGGCATTTATCTACCAACTCTTTATCTGCCATCTTCCATCTCTCATTCATTGAGTGCTGCTACCAGGGGCATTAGTTCCCTGGCACTATTGGTGTGTCCTGTGTATGGGTAGAGCAGTCTCTGATGGCCAGAACCCTTCAGGCCTGGCAGCTGGAGGTCGGGCTGGTGTGTGTGACAATGGTATGTGCTAAGGCATAGCAGGCAGGGTACCATAGCATCGGCTACGGAGGGCTGCCGAGCTCCCATCTCTCTACCATACAGGGAGCGCTCAGCCCTGTGAAACATTGATTATCCTTCTTACCACTGAAAAGAACTCCAGGCCTCATTCATTGTTGGCAGAAATTTAAATGGTGTGATTACTATGGAAAACAATTTGGTGGTTCCTCATAAAGTTTAGCAAACATAGAGTTTCTGTATGACCCAGCAATTCCACTCCTAGGTATATACGCCCCCTCCCCCAAATTGAAAACAGGTGTTCAAACAAAAACTTGTCCACAGGTATTCATAGCATCATTATTCACAATAGCCAAAAGGGGGAAACAACCCAAATGTCCATCAGCTGATGATATGGGTAAATAAAATAGAGCATACCCATACAATGGAATACTACTCAGTCATAAAAAGGAATTAAACACTAATACATGTTACAAGTGGATGATCCTTGAAAACATTATGCTGAGTAAAAAAAAAAAGCTAGCACTTATCATATGATTCTATTTATATGAAATGTCCAGAACAGGCAAATTTGTAGAGATAGACAGTGGATTAGCAGCTGCCAGGGGCTGAGGAAAGAGGGAATGGGGAGGAATGCTCATGGGTGTGGGTTTCCTTCTGGGGTGATGAAAGTGTTCTGGAAACAGATAGTGGTGACGCTTACAACACACTGTGAATGCACCACATGCCACTGAATTGATGAAAATGATACCTTTTACGTTATATATATTTTCCCACAATTAAAAAAAATTAAAAAGAGCTCTAGGTATTGCACAGCCTGAGTTGCAGGGTATACTGTTTCCCAGGTGGGAAACAAACCCAGAGTGTGGTGTGTGTACCCCAGGATCCCACAGCCGGGTTGGTTCTCCTGAGGGGCTGCTTCTGGGGACACTGGGCAGAGGTTGGGCCCCACAGCTTGGCTTCATTCCTGTCTGAATGGTGCACACAGAGGTTGCTTGAAGCCTCCCTGACGGGGAAATGAGCTGCTTGTCCTGGAGAAGCCAAAGCCAGGCCCAGCTTCTACAGCGGACAGTTGGGCGGGGCGGGGGGGGGGGAGGGGGTATGTGCCCAGTGGGAAAATTGCGGGGCGTCTTGTCTTAAATATAAGATTAAATTGGCACCTTTAATTAGTACACTTAGAAAAGGTCACTAGCAATTACCTGGGACACAAAGAAGGCATGAGCAGGCAAGAGCCCGTGAGGAAGCTGAAAAGGACCATTTTGAGCAGCACATAATTGAGGGAAAAATGGATAAAAGTCCAGGAAATTACAGGGTGGGTGACAGCAGCTGATGGCCCCATCCCTGTCCTGCCCAGCACTCCCCTTCTTGGGAGAGCCTGAACATCGAGACTGAGAGAGCCATTTGGGATACTGGACCAAGTTGCATGACCTTGGCTGGAGGGTCGGTGTGGCCCTTCCGGAGTCCCATCGGCCAGCTGGGAGCTTGGCCCCATATTCTCCACCTGGGCTGGGCCCTGAAGGAGGTTGGCAGGTGAGGTTTCCGGTCCAAGGGGCCGCCGTGGACTCATTGCTCTACTGGGGACAAACAGGGCCCCCACGGGCCTCAGTTTCCTCATGTGCAATCTCCCCAAGCCTTGGGAAGTAGCTCAGTGTTCCTCAGACTTTGCCACTAAAGCACCCCTGAGGGTATCAGAAAGGAACTGTGTGTCCCCGACAGTCAGGGGGAGGCTGGAAATTCTTTCACAGTTTTAGGTTGTGTCTTTAAAAATGAATTGAGGGCTTCCCTGGTGGCGCAGTGGTTGAGAGTCTGCCTGCTGATACAGGGGACACGGGTTCGTGCCCCGGTCCGGGAAGATCCCACATGCCGCGGAGCGGCTGGGGCCGTGAGCCATGGCCGCTGAGCCTGCGCGTCCGGAGCCTGTGCTCCGCAACGGGAGAGGCCACAACGGTGAGAGGCCCTCATGCTGCAAAAAAAAAAAGAATATTATATTGTACCCCCATTATATTCCCATTTGTTTTAGAATAAAATAGTTGCATGTCACTGAGCGACACAGATGCTTTGAGAAGATGTGCTTGGTTTATCTATGACTTCACGTACCTCCTCCTTCCTCATCTAGGAAAGAGCACTGTACTGGGAGTCTCGAAACTTGTGTTTGAGTCCTGACGCTGTTGCTCACCATTGTACCTTGGGCAAATTACTAAATGCCTTCAGTTTCTCCATCTTTAAAATGGGAAGGTTGGGCTCCCCAAAAGGTCTCTGTTCCGTGACTTCAGTCCTCCTTCTCCTGCTTCTCACCTCGTCTCATCACCATGGATGCTGCCATGTCCTACTCTGCTGTGTGATCTTGGAGGGGCTACTTTGCCTTTCTGAGCCTCAACTTCCTAATCTGTATAATGGGTAGAATAATGACTACCAAACAGAGTTGCTGAGAGGATTTAATGAGAGAACCCATGTGAATGGGCTAGCACCATGTCTGGCATATCATAAGAGCCTAATGATTGCCCAGTATCTTCCTTTCCTAAGTGTTGGGCTTCCACTTAGGGCCTGATAGGGTCATGTCCATGCAAGTCCTGAGTCTTGAGTTCACATATCAAGTGTTGAGATTTGTAAGGTTGTGGAAGCAAATGTGGGCACTGGGCCAGAACGCCTGGGCTTTGAAGTCCAGCTCTGCCCTTTGCTAATTGTGTGGGCATGGTAAATTACTTAATCACTTTGTTACCTTATCTCCCCACAAGTGGGGAGAATAACAGGAAGGATTGAATTAGGGAGTACACAGAAATCCTTTAGCCCAGTGTCTGAAATGTGGTTAGCGCTCCAAAATGTTAGCTCTTGTCACGTTAGAATTGTCTTTTAAAAGTTGACTTAGAAAAGCTCATCGAGGGCTTCCCTGGTGGCGCAGTGGTTGAGAGTCCGCCTGCCGATGCAGGAGACACGGGTTCGTGCCCCAGTCCGGGAAGATCCCACATGCTGCGGAGCGGCTGGGCCCGTGAGCCAAGGCCGCTAGGCCTGCGCGTCCGGAGCCTGTGCTCTGCAACGGAAGAGGCCACAACAGTAAGAGGCCCGCGTACCGCAAAAAAATAAATAAATAAATAAAAGAAAAGCTCATCGACATTCTCTTCTAGATAAAATTCCCAGAGTTTAGAATCCTTCCTTCCTTAGCTATTAATAGACCATCAGAGCTATTCAGTAAATATGAGAGTGAGTATGTGGGAAAGAAAGAGTGTCTGTCTCATTTTATAGGGTAAATTGAGGCTTTAAAAGAAGTGATTTGCCAAAGGCCATGGTTCTAACCTAACTACTCCTTGAGAATCAGATGGAGACCATAGAGCCTCTCTGCAGAAAATGGCACACTGTACACTCAGAACATTTTGCACAGTTCCTGGCAGTTTAAGGACCTCTTGAAGCTAAGGTGACCGGCTGATCCGGTTGTCTGGGATGTCCTGCTTTTAGCACATATCCTGGGAAATGCCTCAGTCCTAGACAAACCAGGATGGTTGATCGCCCTACCTGAAGCCTACCTTGTGAGGGATGCTGTGAACCCCAGGAGAAGATGACCTACTCTAGGACTTCTTAGGCAGGGCTGTAGGCCAGGCATCCTGATGCCCAGGGTGGTCTCTGGCCAGGGCTTTGTTTCTTGGTGAAGGCAATACCATAGTCCTCTGATGGAGGACAGGAGCTAGACTTCGTCACCCAGCTCTAGACTGGAGTTCCTGAGGGTGCTCCAAATCTTCCTAACCTCTGTGTACCCTAGTGGTTACCATAAGGCCAGCACCTAATCACTGTTGAATGAAGGCCAGGTTTTGTAAAATTTTCTGAATTAGAAAATATTGCTTTGTACTTTTCCTTTTCTATTGTGAGATTTCAATATATTGAATGTACCACAGTTTTGTTTGTTGTTTTTAAATCTATCTGCCTAAAAAAAAAAATCTATCTGACTGTTCATGGACACTTTTTTTTTTTTTTTGGTTTCCAGTTTTAGGCTATTATGAATAAAGCTTCCATGAACATTATTGTACCAGGAAAAAAAAAAAAAGAAAATATTGATTCCATTTGCAAAAGACAGAAATCCAACTCAACTTACTTAGGCAAAACCAAAAAAAAAAAGAAAAAAAAAGGGGGGGTGATTTATTAGCTCATACAGCTGAGCAGTCCAGAGGATGGCGCTAATTGCTAATTTCAGGTATCGTTGGCTGCAGACCCTCAAACTGTCAGGAATCTCTCTCCATGTACCATCTGGCTCTGTTTTCCTCCTTGTTGGCCTCAACCTCAGGCAGGCTCTTCCTCTGGTGCCAAAGATGGCTGCCAGCAGGACCAATTTAGCAACCCCAGTGGAAGGAGAGCGACTCTTTCCCAGTTCCAGCAGACTTCCAGCAGAAGTCCCGGGGTTGGCTTTGATTGGCTAATTTGGGTCACATGCTCATCCCTGAACCAATCACTGTGACCAGGGAGATGGAGTGCTCTGAGTGGCTAGGGCTAAGTACTGTGCCCATCTTGGAATGTAAGAATTGAAGGGTTGGGAGCTTGCACTCATCTGAGCCACTTGGAGGACTCCTCTAAATTAAGAAAAGAGGACAGGCAGAAGTCACAGAACGTGGTGAATGACAGTTCCCTATTACACACTGTGACAAGTGACCAGGATGGAGGCAGGGAGCCTGGAACAGAGCCAGAGATGCACAGGGGTCTGCGGTAGTCAGTGACCTGCTGGTGGTCTGTTGGGCGGCTGCTGCCCACAGGGACTCAGCCACCTGAGTAAGGTGCTCACGAATGGATTAACCTCCCGTCTTTGCCCTCTGCTCTCTCCTGCGGGTACTTCAGGTTCCTCTGTGACCCAGTTGCTGGCCCGAGACATGGACAACGACCCCCTGGTGTTCGGCGTGGTTGGGGAGGAGGCCTCCCGCATCTTTGCCGTGGAGCCTGACACGGGCGTGGTGTGGCTCCGGCAGCCGCTGGACAGAGAGGTATGACCTGCCGTGACCTTTGCCCCTGGCCTTCCCTAGGGAGGCAGAAGCACACATTGGGGGGGGATGGCTCGTCGTCTTCTGACCCTGAAGCAGCATCTTCCTGCCGGAATGGTGTCCCTCTTCCAAGGCCAGTGCTGATGTCTGGACTTGGGGTTAGAATAGGGTGGTTTGGGGTGTCTCCAAGTAAGGGGCGACACTGGATAGGCAAAAGGGACAGTGACCTCGGGTTCATCCCCTGTAGAACAGCGGCTCCACAGAGTGTGCACATCTACACCCCCCAACAGATGTTCCCCCAAAGGACGTTTTCCCGAGACACACGTAGCCCTTAGCACGTTAAGGGAAGAGTTTGAACAAAACCCCAACCCCTGCTTTCTCCTCACTTTGAAGTGGCCCCAGAGGTGACTTGCTCAAGATCACACAGCCATTTAGAGACAGAGCCCAGATTAGAGCGAGATTCCTGACTCCTAATCTACTGCTCCTTTATGGGAAGGGTCCATATTCTGAACCTACTTCCCCAACCCAGAAGGCACTGCTTATTCCTTAGGGAAGCCTTCAGTTATCCAGTCCCAGACCAGCTCCTGGGGCAATGCTGGCGGGTCTCCGGCACCAAGTAGGGCTCCGGACGCAGGGCCTCAGCTCCCCTCTCTAACTCTGACCTCCTCCCTCCCTCCGTTTTCTTTCAGACCAAGTCGGAGTTCACGGTGGAGTTCTCTGTCAGCGACCACCAGGGGGTGAGTGTCCCTTAAGGCCCCTGCTTCCCCGGGAGGCGGGCTTCCTGAGCCTTGGGTGGAAAGAGGCTGGAGGCTGATGCTAGCTCCCCACTCTTGTCTTGCCAGGTGATCACGCGGAAGGTGAACATCCAGGTCGGGGACGTGAATGACAACGCACCCACATTTCATAATCAGCCCTACAGTGTCCGCATCCCTGAGGTAGGGGCCCCCAGGGTCACACTTGAGGGACATTGCGGGCCTGCTGCTCTGGGGCCACCGGCGAGGAGGCTGATGCTGGAGGAAGGGCATTTCCAGCTCCTCTCCTGCCCACACCTCAGCCCAGCACCAGCTCTGGTCAGGTTGGTGACTGAGCCAGCGCCTCTGAGGGGGCCTGTCTGCTGGCTGCGGGAGCCTTGTGCCTGAGAGAGGGCCTGCCTTGGATGAGCCCTCCCAACTCCAGCCAGAATCAGGGACAGGACAGAGGTTGGGAGGGGCAGGTTGCACGTTTTTTCCATTTACAGCCAGTGCGGGCCTTGGGCAGGTACGTTGGCAGGCCTAACCCCAGGCCTCCCAGCTTTGGCTAGAGCAGGTCCCCCAGGATGCAAAGTGCATGCAGTACCTGGGAGGGGCTTTCTTTCTTGAACCCTGCGCTGTCTTGCTGGCCTTCGGCTGCTTTGGGTTGTCTGCGTAACTCAGTGTATTTGCGTGAGTGCGTGTGGGTAAAACCACGCCATTGCTCGTAACTGAGAAGTGCACATCATTGCATTACAAACAGTTCGTTAATAAGCTGGCTGCTGGCTCCCGATGGCCCCAGCGTTCTCATTGCTTACTGTCCCTCTCCCCGGTGGCCAATGGCAGTCTTCTGGCCTGACAGTGATTCAAAGACCTTGAAGGTGGAGGGTAAAGAGCTTCTAACTGGGTGTCCCTCAGGCCTGCCCTCGGGGCTCTGGGTTGGGTGGCAGCAGTAAAGGTTTGGGATGGGAATGATGGGAGATGGAATCCACTGGGGAGAGGCAGCCTGGCACCATGGCATTGGAGTGCTAGCCCCTTTATGTTATAGGTCATTGGATCAGGAAACTGAAAGAGGTTTAGAAAATATCTATTCAGTTTATAGATGAGAAAAGTGAGGCTCAGTGTGGGAGAGTGACTTGCCCAAGGTCACACAGCTTTGACTTTGAGCCTCCTGACTCCCAGGGCAGCTTCAGATTCCTCAGGGATGAGGAAACCTGATCTCATGCCTCTAAGTTCCGGTTGCTGGCCCTCCTTACTCAGCTGTGAGCCAAGGGTCCTGTGCTTGTGCCAGACAGAGTGAAGTAGGACAGATGTGCAGGTGGGACACACCAGAGGTACTCATGCCCTTCCCCTCATGGGGTGGGACCTAAGGAGAGAGAGCCTGCAGTCCCAAGCATGGGGACACGGTGCCCTGAGCTGTGGCCGGTGTGCCCAGGACTGCAGCTTGGCTCCGGGCCCCGGCTCATTTGGAAGTCTCTCTAATTTAATGGTCTCTACGTGCCAGCCTGCACTCTAGTCCCGGGCTCAGAAACCAAGGGCACAGCTCGGAGTTAATGAGCCTTGCACCCATTGCTCAGCTGCCATCCTGGCAGGCATGGCTGCCCTCTGCCTTCCCTCACGGGGGGCAGCAGACAGCAGCAATAGCAAGGGGATGAGGGGTCACATCCCTGCTTCCCAGCCCTTGGGCCAGGGCCAGCCTTTTCCTCTCTCCCTTGCCAGGAGAAGATGTGACCTCCAATACCACCCTGTTGGAATCCCCCAGGATTCTCCAAAGGCAAAGCCTCCAAGGAGAGAGCCTCTTCAGTCATTCACTTATTTAACAAATATTTATTGAGCGTCTGCTGTGGGCTTGGTGCTGTGCCAGGCTCTCACTGCACAGAGACCTGGGAGGCCAGAGGAATATATAATGAGGGGAGCCAGAACCAGAGGCCAGAGACCCCAGGCCTAGCCCCTGCTCTGCTCCCAGATTGCTGGGTCCATTTGGGCATGTCACTTAACCTCTCTGGGCCATGGTGCTCCTTATCTAATAAAAGCAGAGGACAGGTGGGATAAAATGGCCTGCCTCCTGCCCATCTGATGCGGAGAGGGTAGGCCAAGAGGGGCCGGCTGGAAGGACACACAGTCCTTGGAAGAAGGCCTGTGTGGTTTACTCGCTTGCATGTAAACCTCCCTATCAGGTCACTTAGGTGGCCTGATACTCGATGCCCTGCTCAGGGCTGCTCCGTGTGGCCAGCGGGGATGTGGTGTCAGCTGGATGGAGGCCTGGCCCCTCCTGACCCGAGGTGGCTTGGCACTGACCAGCCCTGGCCTGGGGTGGACACCTGAGCTAGAGCTTAGCTGCCTGGCTCAAGCCCCAGCTGGAGTACCAGGGAAGAGTCTGCTGGTCCTGGCCCAGAATTCAGGCAGGGGTCTCCTGCTTACATTGAAGTCACCCTGGAAACCCCAGGCCCTTGCCCTTGAGAAGCCCGATTCAGTGAAAGAGGCCCTATGGGTGTGAATAGGATGAGAATGCAAACCAGAGAGACAGGGGTCACTGCAGACCCTGTGAGGCATCAGTCTTGAGGGGGTGCCAGAGTGATCAGAGAAATCTCAACAGGCTTCCAGGAGGAGGTGGGTTTCCAGGAGAAGCTCGCCAAGGTGAGCAGCAGAGCTCCTGTGCTGTATGGTGGGAAGAGGGAGACTGGAGGTCACGACATCTGGGTTCTAGTCCTGATTGTGCCAGCAACTGGCTGGGTGAGACTTCAGACCTGTCACTGCCCCTCTGCTGCCTTCAACTCCAACAGCTGTTAAACTGGGGAGTTGGGCCAGGCCCCTTCCAGGACTGACATGCCGTGATCTGAGGAGGCATCCCAGCAGGAGTGGCTCCTTTCTTATCCTCCAGTGCTTCATTATTCCTTGAGGGCTGACAAAGACCTCCAGTGGCTGCCTCCATGCACTCAGCTCCTCTTTTGGTCATCCTAGCCACCTGCCCACCATCCCTAACCTTCCCAACTTCCACTCCCCCCAGCCCTAGGGGCCCTGATAATGTTTGGGTCTGTTGTGTCCAAAACCCAGGGATAGGCGTGGGGAACAAGTTACAGGGAGGTAAATCTAGGTCTACATATGGAAGAACTTTCTAATGAGACCCACCCCACAATCTACTCCCCTGTCCTGCTGAGGATGTACTGAGCTCGCCATCCCTGAAGGTATACAAGCAGAAGCAGGAGAACCCCGTGTCTCAGAAGCCATCTAGTACTGAGTGCCGGGGAGGTGATGAATCAGAGGCTCCCAAACATACCCCATCAGAATTTCCTGGGGGACTGTTGGGAGGCATATTCCCGGGCCCCTGCAATTCTTTTAATTAATTAATTAATTAATTTGGCTGCGTTGGGTCTTCGTTGCTGCGTGCAGGCTTTCTCTAGATGCGGCGAGTGGGGGCTACTCTTAGTTGCGGTGCCCGGGCTTCTCATTGTGGTGGCTTCTCTGGTTGCGGAGCACGGGCTCTAGGCACACGGGCTCAGTAGTTGTGGCTCACGGGCTCTAGAGCGCAGGCTCAGTAGTTGTGGTTCACGGCTTAGTTGCTCCGCGGCATGTAGGATCTTCCTGGAGCAGGACTCAAACCCGTGTCCCCTGCATTGGCAGGCGGATTCTTAACCACTGCGCCACCAGGGAAGTCCGCCCCTGCAATTCTGAATCAGTAGTTGGGGAACAGTTGGCCCAGGAAGCTGCATTTTTAACTCCATGGCGACAGCAAGCCCTGGAGGATAATATCTGTGGCCCTCCCCATCAGAGGGTTTCTGAGAGGTGCTGGGGTAGCCCATCTCTGAGGGGAACTTTCAGCCTGTCAACAACTGCCTAGAGACATCACCCATGGGGACCCACCTCCTCAGGCCTGGAATAGGAGCAGATGGGAGGCGGGTCAAGACCAGGCACTGCCCCTTTCCTGGGAGAAGCTCACCCGCCCCCTGCCCACCCAGCCCTGCCCCCTCTCCCTCTGAAAGCCCCTGCCTAAGCCGGACAGGTGTGTTTTGGTTTGTTTGTTCTTGGTGCCCCTCCTGCCCACCCCTCTCCCCTCACTAAGCTGTTCTACATGTAATTAGCCATTTTATCAGGGTGAAAGGCCCTGCAATTCACTTGTCGAAGCCCTAACGAGGCAGAGGCAGCGTGGATGCTTTCAAGTCTGTAAAGAAAAGGGAAATCCTGCTAGAATTGGCAACTTAATTCACCAAGCCAGCCTTGACAGACCTCATTAAGCCCCTGTGTATTCATTTCAGGCTAATGGCTGTCATGCTGACTGCTGTTTGATTTGCTGTAATAGACTTTTACGGCATTCCAATTTGCTCAGACGTGTTTGCCTGTGTCTGTGCCCAGCGACGCTGCTCCAGCACCTCTGTTAGGGGTGCGTGCCCACCTCGCTGACCTTCAGCGTCCCTCCAGCTGTACCCGGGGGAGGTGACCCTCGGGCCTGGGTGTTTGGGCAGGAGGATGGCGTGAGGTTAGAAGTCAGATGGTGCCAGGTGGCTCCTCGGGTCAAGGAGGGCCTCTGAAGTGTCAGGGATGGCCACGTCACTGAAGTTCTGAGAAGTTCAGCCTCCTTAGCTGGGCAGTGGAGGCTTTTATCCATCTGGCCTCAACCTACGTTTCTCAACTTATCTCCTGGTATTCCTCAGCACGAATCCTCCTGTCAGCCGAGGGGCTCATCCAGCGCCTCTGAGCGTGTGTCTGTGTCTCTCTCTTTTCTTTGTAAAACACACTTTGTACTGTTCTAACTAGTACTGGAGTGTTTCCTTTCTTCTCTCAGCCTAACTCTATTCTGCCTGTCCTTCAAAGCCCAAATCTGATCCGCTGTGCTTTGATCCACTCAAGTCGTTTGAAATGAACACAAACATTTGTTGAACAGCTATGGAGCAGGGCCCAGGGATTTTCAGCTGGCTTGGATATGCAGGGTAGAAAACACAGACTCTACTGTTTGCCAGCTGTACAACTTTGGAAGGAATCTAACCTTTATGGAGCTCAGTTTTCTTATCTATAAGATGGGCGACAATATTTGCCATGTGGGGTTATTGTGAGAGCTCTAATAAGGCAGGTAGGAAAAGCCCTTAGCCCAGTTTGTGGCTCATAATACATTTTAGCCACACCATAAACTACAGAATTGAGCCACACTCAGTCACCATAAACTACTGGTGATTGAAACCAGGGTCTTTGTGCTCAGGGAAGGTAATTTTACAGAGAGAAAAGCAAGTAAGTAGATGTCTAACTATGTCTAAATGTATTAAATGCTATGGTAGCTTAGAATGTGCAAAGTAGGGTGGAAGGCGTAGACCTATGGAGGGGACTGTGGAAGGCGTGACCTGGTCTATATATGGGGGCTATTTGTTTGGGACCTTAGAGGATAAGTAGGAGTTTGTTAGTCAGAGAAGCAGATGATGTTGTCTCTGAATATCAGTACTTTCTGTGATCCTTTAGCTTCTTTTCATATATTGGAATTTCCCGAAGAGGAATATGAACTTTAACTCCTGACCAGAGATCCTGCTGAGGCGGGACAGTGACTGTATAGGTGTGTGTGTCCCTTGCAGGTGCCCACTATTACCTTGTAGAAACAAAGCCAGGCTGGAAGTGGGCCTGGGCCCTCTGGGTCCCTCCCCAGTTTCTGTGATGGACAGGTCCTGCATAGATCTTTGTCACCCCTGGCTTTGGGTGACCAGCTGTTAGGTGGGATGAGGCTAGAAGTGGGGACGGGTGGTGCTGGGACGAGTTGACAGGGGCCTGAGAGACTGAGAGTCCTTGCCTGAGCCTCAAAGCTGGCTGGGGACAGGGTCGGAGCCAGAACCCAGGGCTCCTGGCGCTGGGTCCCACTAGGCCACACCATCTCTCCATGTCACTTAATAAAGACAAATGAAAGTTACTCCTTGTATATCCTTACTAGAGATGGGAAAACAGGGAGAAGAGTATTCCTGTCAATCTTTTGTCAATGAAACAAAGTAAATAATTCATTTCTATAATGATAATAATAATTTGATGTTTTGTTGTAATTCAGAGCTTCCTATGTGCCCAATGCCATACTTCCAGTGTGGGAGCTCACTGAGTCCTCGCCTCATGGGGTAGCCACTCATGTTCGCATTCTACAGATGTGGATGGGGAAGTAGAGAGGATATGTAAGTTGCCCAAAGCTAGGCAAGGATGGAGCCAGGATTCAGAGACAAGTCTGGTTACGGGTTCTTTGGCAGGTAGCGTCAATTCTACCTGCAAAATGGAAATAATTATATTGCCTTGCAAAATTGTTGTGAGGATTAAAGTGTGTGGGACCATGTAAGAGAAGTACTTAGCATAGTGCCCAGTGTAAATGCCCAAGAAATGCTCATGGTTGTAGTTGTTGTTTGTATGTCCGTGTCTCCCGTCAGACAGAACAGGAACAGAGCTTGGTCACCTGTGAGTTCCCAGCACCCAGTCTAGGAACCTGTCCCTTGGACGTGAACTTCACGAGTGGGCAGAGCCCTGCTGCTTCCTGTGCCTCTTGGGTGGCTGGGAGGACAGCAGGAGCATTTATGCGGAGCCCGTTGCTGGTGCTCACTGACGCCCTCTGTTGCCTGCCAATTCCTGAATCTCAGCCATGCCATCCCATGTGCCGTGGGCATGTGGGGAGCCCGGAGTGGCCCTGAGTCTGAGGAGGTGGACTTGCCAAACTTATTAGCACCCACTGGGCCCTACAGCAGTGCCCCCAGCTGCCCTCCTCAAGGAGTGCGCATCAGATGCTGAATGATTTATAAACTGCATCCCCGGTTTGCAGAGAGAGATGGGGGGTGAGGGGGACTTCCACTGGCTTGTGCCTGCCATCCCCCCTGAGGTGTCAGCTCTGCTCATGAGAGTGTCATCTCGCACGCCAGGAGAGGCAGACCCTTGACAGGCCATATTAATTTTTACCTCGGGGCCACGGTGCCTGGGGGCCCCCTCTGCATCTATCCACCCGCCTATTGATCTGGGAGAGGGAGGCCAATAAATCATTTCAGGGGCTCTGGATCCTGCTGGCTAGAGTCAGAGTAGTTTGTTCTAGCCAGGTGGCAACACTGGGCCATGTCTCTGTGTCCCTCGGTGAGCAGCCGGTGCCTGTGCCTTTTCTGGTCTCCCCCTGCTAGCAGCACAGTGACGGATACCTGGAACCCCTCCTTTCTCCCAGCAGGCAGGTGTCTCAGCCTGCAGCAGCAAGGACAGCGAGCTTTGGGCTTGTAGCAATGAAGATATGCATGTGCGCAAAGCAATAGGGCTGCCTATTTCTACATTCTTGAGGTTGTGGGGGGTGTGTGTGTGTGTGCGCGCGCGCGCACTTATTTAAGTAATGTCTTCTCTATGTCCTAGTGTTTTCACTGTCTTTCATTTGTCCTCATGACAACTCTGTAAGTCAAGGGAAAGTTATTCTTCCCATTTTCAAGACGAGAGAAATTGAGGCCAATACAAGGTGACTGCTTTCCCTAAGTCCCCTGGCATCAGACATGCTTGCAACTAGAGCCAAGTCTTCCCCTCTCATTTTTCAGCATCTTTGCATGGGTCTTTTTGCAACTTTGCCATGACCTGCTGTGGTTTGCCAAATGTTGCCCAGGGAGACGAGCTGGGGACTCTGGGCTCCGAGCACAGGCTTCCTCCCATCCAAGGCTGGATGCTGTCACACAGCCCCGTGCACAGGCTATGGGGGTTCAGTGGAGAAGCTTCACTCAGAGCCCACTGCCCACTGTCTGCAGTGAGGACCATCCTCAGTGGTCAGGACCCAGCCATGGTCATAGCGATGCCCCTTCCGTGTGACCTGCAGGGTTAGCGTGTGCCCAGAGGTAGCCTCCAAGACTTCAGTCCCCAAACGCGCGTACAACACATTTTCGTGAGAAGTCAGAGACCCACACATGGGTAAATGCCAGGCTGCTCCGCCTGCCTGCAGGGAAGAGCCAACATCGTTCTGCCACCTCCTCCTTGGTCTTGGGTGCCCGGGAGGGAGTAAATGGAGTCCCACAAAACCCAGGCCCAGAGAGCTCAGCCTAGCCACACAGTCCGAAGCTCCTTGCTCCATCCTCCACCCTGTGGAGTGAAACCCAGGGCCCCCCATCCCCTGAGATCCCTGTGGCAGCTCCTTCCATGCCCATGGGGCATGGCCAGGGCTGTGGGCACCCCCCCCCCCAGCAGCACGAGGAAAGAGGACAGTGTGGCAACAGGAGATGGAAGGAGCCCAGATGTGATTGAAATTATTTTGTCTGAATGGTAATAATGTTTTTAATTACGTCGGTTTCCTCACCGATTCTCACTGGGAGTCTTTGGGGGCCCATATAATTCCATTGCAATGACTGCAGGACCCTTTGCCATGAATATGAAGCAGGGGACCGTGTGTGGAGCCCAGCTCGTGTGCGTTAGGGATTCTCTGGCACGTGCCGGGATACCTTTTATTGTGCCCCTCGCCCTTTAAATAAAGAACCCCTAAATGGAAGGAGATGATAGCTGCCTGCTGGAGATGTTCCTGCAGCATTGCTGGGCTGTCAGCCTCGTGTGCCGGAGTCCATCTGGCGTCTTTCATCTCCCTTTCTCTTTACTGTTCTCCTCTCCCGCGTGGTGGGGCCCTGTTGGAGGAAGGGTGTAAAACTCCTGCCTGCACCCCTTTTCCTCCAGGCAGTGAGGTTTCCTTAGACCTTGGGTGGGAGAACAGCTTTAGGAAACAGAGGGTTGAAGAAGGCTTGTGCACAGGAGCAGCTTGTGCACAGGAGCAGCTTGTGCACAGGAGCAGCCGTGGCTTCACTGCATCGTGAGAACCTGAGCCCCATCTGTGACACAGGGACCCTGATCCCTACTGCAACGCTGTGGTGGAGGCAGGCACACATGGGCTCTCGCTCCACATTGGGAGGTCATGAACAAGGGGTTTAGCCTCCCGGAGCCTCTGTTTCTTCATCTGTAAAATAGGGATACACTGAGGTGGTTGTGAGAGTTCAGTGAGAGCATGTATACGAGGCAGCACATCCACAGGGTAGCTGACCGGCATTCCTGTTGTTCTGAAAAGTTCCCAGAGAACTTCAGGAAAGTTGCTTGGAAGGCCAAGGAGCTCGACAGGTGGGCTCCATTGCTGTGTGCTGATTGGTTGATATTGGGGGTGTTAGTGGACAAGAAACTTACAGTCCAGTGAGAGACAGGAAACATGAGGAAAACATGAAACTAAGATGTGACAAGGAAAAAATGGAAACAGAGTCACCTAGAAATAACTAGTAATAGGCAGAGAGCATTTCAAATAGACTCCTTGAAACCAGCACCAGAAGGACCGTCGAGGTGACCCCATCCCACCACACATTCTATAGAGATCAACAAAGCCAGAGAGGGTCAAAGATTTGCCCAAGGTCACCTGGTAAATCAGTGGCAAACCACTGAAGACCTAACGTAACCAGCGAAGATGCTCAGGGAGACGGTTTCCAGACCCGTGGTGAGACTGAGTGCACCCCTGGGTGGAGGCGTAGCGCTGTTCTCAGAGGTGGATGTCCAGAGCTGGGCTGGGGGCCCAGCGGGTGCTGCCTCCCAGACTCCCATAGCACCCCACACCCCAGGAGCCGTGGCCTGGCAGTCTGCCTTCTCGATGAAGAGCCCGCTTGAGGGTGTGGACCGACCACACGCGGTCCTGCCTTTCCTCTTCTTGGAAATTGCTCTGTGATTTTTGTCTCAGCCCCTCTACTTACCGTAACAAGTTCGGATATTGTCAAAATGGCTTGCGGACAGGCCTGGCAGCCCCCCGTAACATGGAGGGCCCACACAGTAAGCTTGTTGTGATGTGTTCTCAGGCTGCCCGACCCACCTTGTTTTCTTCCAGAAAATGAGAGAAAGAGGGAGAGAGGTCTTGGGTGATGGAATTATTATAATTTCTCTGATTCCTTAGCAGCCTTTAATTACTTTGCAACTTTGTGGTGCTGGCTGGAAGCTGGGAGGGGCTGAGTTCTCCCTCTTTATAATAACCTTAAGTAGAAGCCTCCTGTCCGTCTATTAAAAAGCCCGCTCTTCTCTCCAGATGTGATAATGCGCCTGAGAGATTTCACCCGGGCGTGATCGCTAGGTGCAATGCAATCGTCCCCGCTCGCTGTCGTCACCATCCATGGGCCAGCCCACCTCCCCAGCATGGGGTACTGCCAGCCACAAAGAGCCGAATGCCTGGTCACGTCCTTGTCCAGGAGGGCCACAGGCTCAGGCTGTCCCCTCTTGCAGTCCTGCCCCGGAGAGAGGGAAGGGGCTTGGAGGCCTTTTCCACTGACCCTTCCCCTCTCGGTATCTCCCAGTGTGAGCCCAGCTGTGCCTCCCACCATTCCTAGCACAAACCCTGCATTGAAATCCATCCATTTGCGTGAGGCTTTACTCTCCCAGCTTTCTTGTCCTCTCCGTCCTGGATCCTCACTACAGGGTAGTCGCTTTCCTGCCGCCCTGCCTTTGTTCGTGTTGTGCCCTCCCCCGAGACGCTCTCACCCAAACCCACTGCACCGTCTTCCTTCCTACCATTTAGCCAGACCCTAATCTTCCTTCCTCAGAGCAAGCTGGTGGGGGAGGGCGGGGGAGGTTGGTCCTCTCTGTCACCATCTACAGATAAGCAAGCCAAGTGTTAGAGGAGTTGGAAGACTTGCCCGGGTTATTCCGTTTGGAGGTGGCCATGGGGATCATACTTAGGCCCTTCGCTTGGTCTTCTCCACTGGACTTGAAGGCACAGGCCTCTCTTAGTCCCTGCCCTTGGAATTGCTCCTACACCCATTCCGTCCATCCTGGCTTCTAAACCCCACTCTTGGGCCAACCCTCTGCCTCCTAACCTTGGCCTGGCCTTTCCTTCCTGGGGTGGCCCCAGGCCCCCTCATGGGCAAGAGAGGCCAACCGGTCCCAGGTCTGGGTGCTGAGTCTTCCTCGGGCGGGCTCAGCCAGTGGGCAGCCCCTCCTGTCTTGTCACCTGTCCGTGCAGCACAGCAAGTTAAAGTGGGGAGAGCTGTAGCCTGGAGGGGACAGGAACCCCACCACCTGTGGCTGGGTGAGTCACTTCCCCCTTCCAGGGCTCAATTTTCCCCTCTGTTAAATGGGACTGTTAGTCCTGAGCCTGTCCACTCCATAGTGGGGGTCAAGGTCAGGACGGACAGGAAGGCCCTGAACTTAAAGCCTCATGCAAGTAGGACAGATTAACCCCTGGGGTATTTTCTCCGATGGCCCTGCAGGCTTCATGAGTTTTCTTTTCTTTTCTTTTCTTTTCTCTTCTTCTCTTCTCTTCTCTTTTCTTCCCTCCCTTCCTTCCTTCCTTTCTTTTCTTCCTTTTTTTTGAGTGTACGTATTACCTAAGCATACGTATAGAGACAAGAACAATCGTAAGTGTTCGTAAGTTTGAGTTAATTGCGAAGTGAACATGTTTGTGTTGCCACATCTGGATCAAGAAACAGAACCTCTCCAGCTCCTAGAAGCCCCCTTGTGACTTTTCCAGTCCTTCCTCCTCCCTCCAGAAAGTAAGCACTGTCCTGACTTCTAACCCCATGGATTACTTTTGTGCATTTTCATTTTATAGTATACATTCTATTAGGTTTTTATCATCACCTAAGACCCGGAGTAGAGGCAGCCAGCTTCATCTCGGAGGTCACTTCCCACAGTTGTTAGGTTAATAGTTTGAATCTTGGTCTCACAACTTATATCTGTGAGTCCCTAGGAAACTTCCTGTCTCTGATTAAATGGGTGTGGTGCTGATGCAGGGTTGCCACTGTGCAGGTGACATGAGATGATGCATGTGCAGGGCTCAGCCTACAGCCCGCACACGGCAAGGCTGGAAGGACTATCACCTGTGGGCATCACCTTTGGGCAGCCCCTCCCTAGTCAGGGGTCATCTCTGCAGGTGGATACGGAGCTGCCTGAGTGCTGGGACAGGAGGCTGCACGGGAAACTAAATGGAGTGGTTGAAACTTGGGTTGAGAGGAAGGGGAAGGGAAAAAAGGATGTGGGCCCCTTCCCTCATACAGTCTCCTTCGATCCTCTTAGAAGTCTTTCACCTGCTAAGAAGGGTGTGCTTGTCCTCATATTATAGCTGGAGAAATGGGCCCGGAGAGGTTAAGTGACTTGCCCAAGGCTACACAGCTAGTCCCAGATGCTGTCTTCTCTGTAACTGCCCCCCAGAGTGAGTCCAAATGCATTTTACCCCCAGCGTATCCACTTGGGGTTTGGGGTTTATTGTAAACCTGCCGGCTTCTGAGAGGGCAGCCTTGGGTCTGGAGAAGGTGGACGGGGGGAGGTGTTTGGTTGAAGTGACCTTTATTGAGTTCCGGCACCTTCAGGCTTCCACAAAGCTGCAGCTCCTACCAGCAACCGAGTCTCAGGCCTGCATGAGAAAACGCAGAAATCTTTAAAGGCTTCTTAGCAGCTTGCAGTGATTGCTGTTGTATTCTTCCCTTCTCTATTCAGGGCTGGGGCAGGGCCAGGGCAACGGGAGAGGAATGGTACATCTCCCAAAGCATTGTCTTTCTTGCCGCCTCCCCGAGCCATCAGATTCCCCAAACGCAGGGGCCACGAGGCCTTTTAAAAAAACAACAAAAAACCCACCCAACACAGCCCAAAAGATGGAGATGGAGGGAGGTGCAACAGCAGCTATTGGGGTGGAAAGCCGTAAATGGTGTGGAAGTAATGCCTAAAGTGTGCTGGCGATTACAGACACTTCCACGGAGCCACGCTCGAGCTGCACGGGTCGGTGACAGCAGCCGTGGGGAAATAAATAAATAAGTGAGCAAGCCTGGGAGACCCCATTAACTGTTGCTGTGCAGGAGGGAGGTTTGGGGCAGGTCACTGGTGAGAAAGGAAGGAAGGTAGACAGGCTAATGCATTCATTCTCCCATCCGTCCATTCATTCAATTGTACTGAGTCCCTGTGATGTGCAAGGGATGTCACTAAAACCTTTCCGTGGTGTTCTGAGGATGGTGACCAGAATCCCACCAGGCTGGCAGGGTCTGGCCCCAGCCCCTTCTTCAGCTCCCCTTGGCTCTGTGCCTTCTTGTGCCTTTACCTTCTTTCTGGTGCCCGAGGGCATTGTGCCACAGGGCCTTTGCACGGCTGTTCCCTCCCCGCTTTTCATGAACCATTCCTGGTGCGCTCTGTTCCCAAGGCCTGATGCTGAAGGCGGCTCAGAAGTGCTGGCGAGTCCCCCACCGAGGCCTTCGGAGAAGGGTTGAGCCTGGTCTCACCGGGGTTGCAGGCAGCAATGGGAAATGAGGGCACCTCAGTCAGGGATGTTGGAGGAAAGGGCGTCATTTAATGGGACTGGGGTATGGTAGGTAGAAGAGTAGCCCCAAAGATGTCCGCATCCTAATCACAGGAACCTGGGACTATGTTACCTCACGTGGCAAAAGGGATTTTGCAGGTGTGATGCAGTTATGGGCCTCCATGGGGAGATAGCTGGCTGATCTGTGTGGTCCCACTGTAATCACAAGGGTCCTTATAAGACGGAGGTAGAAGAATCAGAGGAGATGTGACCATGGAATCAGAGGTCAGAGAGAGAGATCTGAAGTTGTTATGCTGCTGGTGTGACCAAGGAAGAAGAGGCCATTAGCCAAGGAATGAGTGTGGCCTCTAGAAGCGGGAAAGGGCATGGAAACAGATTCTCCCCTGGAGCCTCCAGAAGAAACACAGGCCTGTTAACCACTTGATTTTAGTCCAGTAAGACCCATTTTGGACTTCGGGCCCCCAGAACTGTAAGATGATAAACTTGTATTGTTTTAAGCCACTAAGTGGGACTTTGTTTCAGCAGAGGTAGGAGACAGATACGGGTGCTCTGAAGGCAGAGTAGCAGGGCACACATTCTGCAGCACACCCCTCCAAACCCCCAAACTCTACTTCACTTGCTCCTTTGGGGCCCTTCAGGCAGGAGGACATGTGTACCCAGAGGTGGGTTGTCTGGACGTAGGTGTGAGGTTGGTGGTCATTAGGGATGATCCATGAGGGCCAGCCATGGGGCAGGGGCACCCAGAGCTGGGGAGGGCCCCTGGCTGGGAAGAAGCCTTGTAGAAACCAAGTGGGGTGAGGTGGGAGAGCCTAAGAGCCCATTCTGTGGGGATAGAGAAAGGGAGAGCTCGCAGATGAGGGTGTGGAGCGTTGTGTTGAGAAGTGCCGCGTCCAAGAACTGGCTGTCACGCTCCTGGGACCCCAGGAAGACCTCCCCATTGCCCAGAGGAGGGCTTAGCAGGTGCTTGTGTGCTGGAGACCCTCCTGGAAAGCTTGACCTCTTGGCATCAATGAGCCCAGAGACAGAGAGAGAGGAGTTTCTTCTTGGCTCACTACCAGAGCAGTATTGGGATGCGGAAGTGTTGGTCCCACGCCCCTGACCCCACCCTCATTCATTTATTCACTCATTCATCAAACTTGCTGGATGCCAAGTCCATGCTGGGCCCTGGGGACACAAGAGGAGTGAGATATTGTCCCTGGCCTCCAGGAGATCCCGGCTGGGTCCTGCTCACCCACAGTGGCACCTTTAAAGCAGGGTTGGAGGCCAGTGCTTGAGGACCCAGGCAGCCACCACCCAAAGCTTGGCCCCCTCTGGATGGCTGATGGGTGGAATAGGGCAGTCACCTGTCCCAGCTTTAGTGCTACGGGAAAGCTGGGCCCCACTGCCCACCCCCCGCCCCCGCTGCCCCCCTCCTAACTCCCAAGTCCCTTGTGGCATGTGGCATGAATGGAGATCAAGCATGTCTCCCTCCAGGCAGCAGAATTGGACACACGAACTCTAAATGAGCTTGGCAAATTGGGTCTCTCAGCTCTGTCCTTCCCCTCCACCACCCAGCCCTGCAGAAGCCTGGGTCACCTGTGGGAGTTCTCAGTCTGGGCTGGGGAGGGAGGGAGCAGGGACTGGCTTGGGTCTGAGGCCAGGAGAGGCTTCCCCTGCATCTGGGCACCCCATCTTCTTCCTTATATCTGAGGTGAGTGTAAACCCCACAAGATAGAAAAGGCCTTTCTGGCTTCAGGGGCATTACTGAGGAAGAGATGGGGCACTGGACAGGCCTGGCATGGGCTCAGTGACCTTGCCTTCCTCCCACCTCCTGTTCCAGCTTCTGTTTATAACACTTGTCTGATGTGTGGGTTCTCCTGGTCCCAAGTCCCAGGATTCATGAACTGATTAAAGATGGGGTCTGTATCTTATAATTCCTTGAACCCATAAGGGCCAGGGGTACTGGGCATGAGGAAGGCACTGAATAACAACAGTAATAACAATAACGGGGACTGTACATGCATTCACTTGGTACTTTGTGTCACCCATCTGTGCTGTAGGTATTGGGATTATCCCCACTTTTTTTTTTTTTTGCGGTACGCGGGCCTCTCACTGTTGTGGCCTCTCCCGTTGCGGAGCACAGGCTCCGGACGCGCAGGCTCAGTGGCCATGGCTCACGGGCCCAGCCACTCCGCAGCATGTGGGATCTTCCCGGACCGGGGCACGAACCCGTGTCCCCTGCATCGGCAGGCGGACTCTCAACCACTGTGCCACCAGGGAAGCCCTATCCCTACTTTTAAGGTGGGGAATCTGAGGCTCAGAGAGGTTAAGTCAGTTGCTGATCTGGGATGTGAACACAGCTGGTTCACCTCCAGGTCCCCCACCCCATGCTGTGCTGCCTCTGTTGACAGTGGGTCGGGAGGTGGGGCCGTGGAGGTGTTCGTGGCATGCGTGCCCAGATTCTCAGAGGACCCAGCAGGCGGCGGACCACTGTGAGAGGGGTGCTAGTCTCCTGGGCATGCCCTCCGGGCTGAGGCTCCTGGCAGCCCTCTCGAGGTCTCCCCCCGTCCTCCTCTGTCCAGACGGTGCCCAGTGCCATGGCCAGCATGGGCTAGCAAGAGGGTGGGATGCCGCTCCCAGTCCTAGAGAGCCCAGCTGGGCAGCGTGTTCCTGGAGAGATACCTTCCCACCCCTGCACCAGGACACACATGCGTGCACACACCTCAGGCATGACGTCCGCCCCGCCTCCTTCTGTCCCGTGTGTCTCCCTCACGGGTCAGTGCCCCGGAGCGGTAAATCACGAGCCAATTGGCCACAGCCAGCGGGAGGCCAGGAGGACGCAGGGAGGGGATGCTGCCATCAAAGCCATTAGCACCGAGCTGGCCAGGCAGACGAAAGCACAGCTGGGTGGGAGAGGGTGGGCCAGGCCTCTTCCTCTGGGCACTGCTCTGGAGCCCTCCAACGTGTGACATGGGGTGGGGCACGAGCATGGAACATGTGTGCTCAGGAGTTCATGAGTGTGCAGGATTCACGGTATAGACCCTTGGTTATGCCTCCCCTGTGAAAACGGTCTTCAGACGGGGGCAGTCACATCATACTAAGGGAGTGGAGATAAGTTCCTTCCTGCCTAGATTCATTGGACTGGAGCAGACCTCACCCCCACTCCACAGCCCTCACCTCCCATGGCAGCAGTGTATCTTAAAGGGACACCAGACTGAGATTCTTCCTCATGTCTTTGGGCCTCTCCTTCCATCTCCTCGGGCCTCAGTTTACCCATCTATTGCAGTGGGGTTAATACCCTTAGCTCTAGCTAACTTCCTAACTAGTCAGCGTTGTTGTTAAGACACAGATGAGCCAATGGGTATGAAATGACATGAAGACTAGACCCCAGCTCCCCAGGTTGTGGCCCAGCTGAATTATGCCATCGTGCTGTGGCACTCAGAGGGGTCTGGGTGGCATTCCTGCCCCTAGAAGGAGAAAGTAGAATGAGTGTTGTGACAGCGGAGACCTGGGGCACTGGTCTGGGGCACGTCACTCCCTGCTGCCTCCCTGGACGTGGGTCTCGGTGTTCTCTCCCCAGGGCCGAGCGTTGTTCAGGCCTAGTAGTTGATGAGCAGTGGCAGGGCCTGTGTTGTCAGTAAACTGAGGCCCCGGACCTCTCTGTGCGGCCGGTGCCTTGGGATGGGTCCCTTCCCATAGTCTCCCCTGGGGGGCTGTTAGGTTGGCAGGCCCGTCCCTTCTGCATGGCTGGCCTTGCATCCGGCCTGTGGCAGACACGGCTTTTTTGTTTTTGGTTAAAAAACCTCGTCGGAGCGTTATGATATTGGAATGTGAAGGGTAATTGAGCTGAAAGCTATTCTCTTCCTGCAACCGGCGCGTCAGGAGTGATTGAGGCACGCGGGCCTGCACACCAGCCTTGAGATCCTGGTGAAAGGCCTGTGCAGAGATCGGGGGGGAGATGCATGGAGTGGAGCCAGGCCCCCCAGAACCCTGGTTCCCAACCCCAGGGGTCCAGGCCTGCCCTGAAATGTGCCCCCCTGGGACTCTGAGCTGCCAGGCTGGGCCTCCACCTACCTGGAACAGATATCCGAGGTCCCCGGTGTGCTGGTACTATGTGGAGGGGCCCTGGTGACAGGTCTTGAGGAGGGGGCTGGGCACTGGACTGAAACAAGCAGAACAGGTTGGTGCCTGCGTCCTCTGCCCCCTCCTCCCTGCTTTGTCTTCTCCTGCCCCTACTCTGCAGAGGGTCTCTTTCTCTGCTTTCTGCATCTCTCTCTCCCGCTCCCTCTCCCTCTCCCTCTCCCTCTCCCTCCTCCTCCCCCTCCCCCTTCTCTCTCCCACTCTCCCTCTCCCTCCCTCTCCCTCCCTCTCTCTCTCTCTCTCTCTCTCTCTCTCTCTCTCTCTCTCTCTCTCTCTCTCTCTCTCTCTCTCTCTCTCTCGCTGTGCCTCCTATCTCTGCCAGTGTTTGGACAACCCCAGTGTTTTCTAAGCCATTTTACTGCACAGTTGAATCACCTGAGGATCTTGTTGAAATGCAGATCCTGATTCAGGAGGTCTGGGATGGGGCCTGAGGTTGTGTTTCCACCGAGCTCCCATGGGATGCCAATGCTGCTGGTCCCCGACCTCACTTTGAGGAGAAAAGTTGTAGGAAGCAGCCAGGGCCAAGCAAGAGTGACCCAGCTTCTCGATGTAGGGTTCAGATGTAAGGAGACTCCCGGGGGGCTGCAGGGCTGCCCTCTGTGGTTGTGCAGGCGGTGCACTGAGCAAGCCGGAGAGCGCTGGTAAAGGCAGCCCAGGGCTGCTCATGAAGCCGCGTACCTGGAGCTGCTGGCGTTGCCTGGGGAAGGAAGCCCGTTTTCCTTGGTACAGGAGGCCAGTACAGGCTGTGTTCTCGCAGGGCAGGTCCACTCTGAAGGGCCATCTTTTTCTAATTTTGCACACAGGCATCAAACAGGCTTGCCCCCAAACTCCAGGCTGTCACTCTGTGCCTGCTTCTGCATCCCCTTGTTCCTCCTCCCTCACACTGCCCAATCTCACAGCTTCTCCTGCAGAGTATGGTAGTCCGGGGAGAAGGGAACTAGAGTGTATCATGCTTATACGTCAAGACCCAGATTCTCCCTTCAGTCACTCCAGCCCCACCTGGGTGCAGAGAGTGGGCTTGGGGCTTGCTGAGCCCCAGAAGCCTAGGAAACAGGCCCTTTCCTGCCTCTTGCCCCCTTCCCTGCCCACAGAGTTCAGCTGGAAGGGTTAGGCTAGGACAGCCCCTCTCTCCCAAGCGGGGAGAGGGACCAGATCTGCTGCAGAGAGGGCTTATCCCTGAGGAAAGATACTCAGTCCCCCCACCAAACCTGGCCTACACACCCCACCCCAGCACACACACACACACACACACACACACACCCCAAGCGTGGTCTCTGCCTGGCCCGTTATTAATTGCCATGAAGGCTGAGCAGAACGGGTCCCATAAATATGAGCTCTGGCAGCGCCAAGGAGCCGGGGCTTGTGCTGGGGCCCTGCAGCTTATCTCTCTCAGCCAGGCTTTCCCTGCACAGGACGCCACTGGCATCTAACGAGCCCTCCTGTGTGCCAGGCCCGGTGAGGGCAGACAGGCCCAGCCCTTCCCGGCTCCGCCCTGCTAGCTCCCAGCTGAGTTCAGGCTTTCCTCTTACCCTGCTGATGCCCGCAGCCGGGGTGGAGGGGAGCCACAGCCACAGCACAGGCCTCTTCGGCAGGCTGCCGTGCCCCCTGGGCCTGAAGCCCCTCCCCTTTCTGCTTCAGACCTCACTCCCCTCACGCCTCAGCACTGCGGTGCCAAGGACTGCATTGGATGGCCTCGTCATTCTTCTTGCCTGCTTGGCGTCTTATCAGTGGGCAGGTGTGCAACGCAGGGTCCCTGGTGTTCTTGCAGTTGGGTCACCTCTTCTCTTTCTCCCTCTTTCCCAAGCACCTACCATCCTGACAGCCTGTCATCTCATACCCCCCGCCCCCGACTTTGCATCCACAGCCCCTGTGACCATCACAAGAGGAAAGAGTCTGAATGCTTATTTTTTCCACCTCTCTGTCCCGCCAATAAATAGAGTAAAATACACAGTTAATGCTTACCGGACAGCTAATGCTTATCAAACACGTCCTGTGTGCCAGAAACTGTGTTCAGCACTTTCTAGGCATCGTTGCATTCTTAGACCACTTTGGAGAAAGGTGTGTTCACTCTCCCCGTTATGCAGATGAGGAAGCAGAGGCCCAGAGGTGTTAAGTGACTACCCAAGGTCACACAGCTTGCTAGCAGACACCACAACAGGCACAAATAGAGTACGCCTATTTGGACAGTCTCCTGTGACATGGAGCTCCCAGCTCCTTGGGGTCATCCAGGACAAGTTCAGGCATGTCTAAATTGTTAGAAGATTCTTCCTATGTTGAGCTGGAATGTGCTGGCCTGCCACTTGCGCTGCATCTATCCAGGTTGGCTGGCTGGGATTAGGGTGAGTCTGTGATAGTGTAGCCATGGGAGGCTGCCATGGGGTTGAACCCACCACCTCGGCCCCATTAGCACCAGCATGTAAGGACTTGTAAGGAACAAGGGGGGCCTCAGAGTAATCTCTTCTTCCCAGGACTCCCCCAGCTGTGGACCCCAGGGCTTCATCTCCTCTAGCTTTGGGCTGGGGCAAATAGTACTCCCAAACCCCTGGAGGTAATAAGTCCAGTGAACCCGTTCAGGATTCTGAACCCCCTTGGTTGGGGGTTCCCAGACTCCATTGGCACTCACATACTTCCAGAATTACTCTGTTTCTTCCATTCGAAGATGCCCATTGGCCCCATGTTTTGAAATATATGAAGTTGAAATTCATCTGAGTTAGTCACCTACAGTCTTCGCCTGCACAAATGGTGACCACACTCACCTCGCCAGAGGTGACTGCTCGCAGCTCCTCAGCCCTGCTCCATAGGAAATAGCTCAGGGCCCTGTCCTTGGGAATGTGGGCATGGATCACCCCTCCCGTCCCTAGGGGCAAGCCACTTTGAGCTGGGTTAGGGACCTGAGGACCAGGGAGCCTCCAAAGGCCATCAGTGCCCTGACCCTTCTAGCCATAGACAACACCCACACTTGGCAGTTCCTGTGCAGGCCGGAAGTGCCGACATTTGTAAGCTCCTATACTTGGTCCGCTTCAGCGTTAGTGTGGTCCCTCAGCACTGGCCCCTTTGGACCAAGATGTTCCTCTGAGTGTTCAGGTCAGAACCAAAGATGGGAATAGCAGTATTAATTTTTACATTCTGCTCCCAAGCTGAGTTTTATAAGAAGTTGAAGAGTTTGGGACTGGACTGAATATTTTTCCCTCTTGTTCAGAAGACATTTAGTCCTCAGGGAAACTGCTCGTCAGCCCTCCCGAAAAGGGGGAGTCCCTCCGAGGCCCCTGATATCCACAGCAAAAGGCAGAAACAGCTGCTTGGGAGCTGGGGTTGAGACCTCTCCGGGAGCCTGGGTAGCTTGAGGCATCAGGACCTTCTGTCGGGAAGCCAGTTGGCCCCCTCCCTCCCCCACCCCAGCCCTCCCCAGAAGTCCTCAGGCAGGAAGGCTCTAATTGATGAACTAGTCCCTCTGTAGCTGTCACCCGTCTTCAGTTCATTACGACCCCATCTGCCTCTCACTGAGGCTGCTCTGCCAGCCTCCCGGCTGTAGCTGGGGGAGAAAGCACACACAAGAGCAGCTGGGCCTTGGAGAGGCCAATCAGGGTAATGGCAGGTCCTTCTTCAGGGCAACTGAGTGTTGGGACAGGGCTGGTGGAGGAAGTGGAACTCTAGGAGGCAGGTTAACCCTTAGCCTTCTGAATCCGGAGGCTGGGGCCACAGCCAGCACCTCCTTGCACCCTCCAGGGGGCCCTCCCTGAAGTCCACCTGGATGACTCTGAGCTAGACTGAGGCTCAGACAGCCTGGCCTTTCGGATCCCCACCCTTGAGCTTGCCTGACGCTAAGCCCTGGAGCTTTCAGATGAACAGTATTCAGCTTGACCCCTGGCAACTGTTTTTAGTTGTCAGTGTGCGCCCAGCACTAGAGCTAGCGCCGTGGGGCATGGCAGCCCCCTGCTGTTCCGGCATCTCCTGGCTGGGCTCCACCTCCCAGTGGAGCATGGTCTCTGGTACTGCCTGACTCAGACGGCACTCGGGGAGCGTGCAAATGAATGAGTGGGCCGAGACGCAGCATGACAGGCTCCAGAAACGCAAGCCCCCCTCATTCTAGCCCTGTCTCTGCCACTGGTCAGGAGACTTGGAGTGTCATTTCCTACTGAACTTCGGCTTCTTCACTGGCACAATAAGGATGTGACTACCTCCCTGCCCACCTCACAGGGTTAGCCCTGCCATGCTGTATTGAGCCTTCAATTTTATGTGGAATAAATTCAACAAATACTTATTGGCTCCTAGGAGATGGAAGACACACAAACGCCCCACAGCCCTGGACTCTGGGAACTTCTAGCGAGGGAGACACACAGAAACCCACATAACTGTGAGCTGAGGTTGGCTGGACGGGACACATGCAAACAGCTGCTGGAGGTGGAGGTTGAATGGCACTTGGTGGGGGAGGCAGCCTTTGCCCCTGCTGAATGGGCTGAGAAGGAGGGAAGGGCAGCCCAGGCGGGGGAAGCGGGTGTCAGCACGAGGAAAGGTGTGGAGTCGGCAAAGGGCCAGTTATGCTTGGGAAGCAGTAAGAAGAAGTCCTGGAACAGGCCCGTGGACATAAGGTAAAAACTTAGGTTGATTAGAGCCTGGATATAAAGGACCCCAGATACCCCAGTCAGTAGTCTGGATTTTTTCCTCTTAGGCAGTGGAGAGGGGTAGAGGGCTTTGGGGCCAGGGAAGGATGCAGTCGTGGCTGAGCTTTTGGAAAGGGTCTCTGGCGACTGCAGAAAGGATGGATGGTGGCGGCAGAGTGAGGTGTGCGAATATTCTCTGCCCCCCAATTACCACCACAGACCGTCTAAAGCTGTAACTCCCCGTTCTAGAAAAGGCATCTTGTCCCACTTCTCATTTCCCTGCATTATTTTTTCCTGAGGTTTCAGAAAGCATCTCCTTTGAGGCTCCCACCGTCCCCCACCCCTATTCCTGGCCAGGCTCTGGATTTTAACCATTCTATTTTCTTTACCGATTTTATGATAAACAGCCCAATGTTTTCCGATGCCTTTCCTAAGTGTGTCAGGCCGTCCCTCCAGGCACTGATGCGTCCCTTCACTCCGAGGTGCCCAATCTCATCCCCACCTGGATATGTGATTGTCCCCGCATCCCACTGGTTCCTTCCAAGTGGCCGGCACATCTCCAGCCCCCGCCACCCAGATCTGTAAGATTTGGGGGCGAGTGTCCATCATCTCAGGCTGAATCTGGGTCACGCTGGCTCATAAACCAGCCCATGGAACAGGCCCTCTCAACTCAACCTAAGGACATCTGTCCTGATTTTTTACATTTTTTCCGCATCTGGAAGGGCTGGCTGCCCCTACCAACCACTAAATTACCATCAGTCCGCCTAGCACAACTCCCCATTGTCCTGGGATCCCCCAGTCCCGCTCACCAGCTGCTCTACCCCAATTCAGTCTTGTGTTGCTGATATAGAAATAAGTTTATTTAAACCTCTCTGAGCTGGGGGCTTTCTTGAATTGTCTCCTATTCCTAGCGTTCAGAAGAATCTCCCCAGCCTGACAAGCATGCCCATCTCCATTGCCCCCAACATGCTGCCACCACCGCCATGCACATCAGAGCCAACAGTTAAACTCATAGGATGGTCAGACCAGGTTACCTGAAACGTTAGACTCGGTGGTCTTTTAAGGGTCTTTCCCCTGCCCTGCTTCCAGGTCCATTGGCTCTGTTCTGAGGGTGGTGATCACTACCTATACTGGACGCCAGGGGTAGGGCAGGTCTAGACACTGCTATGGGCTACTTGGCTTGGGACCAAGGAGTGAGGCTTGGGGATCTATAGGATTCCTTTTGCTCTAAACTCCAGGATCCTGGAGGCTCCCCGCCAGCTTGGACTGGCAGAGGGAAGAGGTCCTTTCAGCCGAGAAAGCCAGTAATTCCTGGCCTGGAGCCTGAAGAGCCCCCATCGTCCGCTCCCTGCGCGGGCGGCCAGGAGACGGCCCCTCGGAGCTAGACTCACTCTGCTGCCGGCCTGCGTCCTCTGAGGCTCTTCAGGGAAGCATGGCTGCCCGCCCGCTCCATGCCCAGTCTTTCCATCCAGGCTGCTCGTTGCACTATTTATGGCTTGGAGATGGTGGTTTATGGAGCAGGAGAAAGACAGCAGTGGAACCGAAGGAAGGGCAGGCTGGCTGGGGGCGGGGTGGATGGGGCTCATAACCTCTGGTTAAGCCCAAAGGCATTGTGTAAATTATGGCCCGTGTCTTCCTTCATCCCCATTTTGCATTCTTGATCAGATCATCGCTTTCTGCTGGGAGAGGGCTGAGGGCTGATCCGCCCCCACCCCCACCCCCCCACGGGGTCCAGGCCCCTCCGGACTCCTGGGTCTTGTTCCAGGGAGCAAGGAGTCTTCACAGCCACAGGCGCCAAGAGTCCGCTCATTTTTCAAGTTGATCCTGACTCACAAACGTGTTGGGCTTCTTGGCATCAGAGAAGGCTTTGCTCCACATCCCGATAGCCCTAGAAAACTGCCACAAGTTGAGGCCATTCAGTGGGTCTTAAGGAACAGGAAGAAAGCTTCGCTGATGGGAAGATGCCCATCATAATGGGCCTTTACTGAGCGGAGCTGGTGGGGAAGGATTTGACCTGCGTCTGCCCAGTAGCAGGGTTTCGAGTGTTCCCCATGCCCAGTGGCATTTGCCCTGGGGCTGGCTAGCTGGAGGAGACTGAGCCCTGAGGTGACACCCACCCACCACCTCCACAGAGGCAGGGACTTGGTTAATCAGGCCGGCGCAGAGCTGGGGCCCACTTCCACCCTTGTGCACTGGAAATGTAATGATTTATGCCAGGCAAGTGACATCACATCTCCACTTTGCTATCATCCAGAAGTGCCGACCAGGCAGGTCTCTGCATGTGGCATGAGTTTGGACACCAAGGAAAGTGCCTGAAATTGACACGGACATTGTCAACCCAAGACGGTCAGGGAAACTGCCGAGGAAAGGCCGCGTTCTCTTGGCTGAAGTTCTGAGTCTGCGCGTCGAGGGATTAGCTGCCCTGGGCTGCACCCTGGCTGGGTGTCAGAGGGCAAGCAGGAGGGCAGGTCCCTTCGGCCTTGGTGTGGCCCCTGCCCTCAGGCAGCCCACATTCCCATCACAGGATGGAGAACCTAAAACAAAAGGAGTTCATGGGGACAGGGAGACTGGGCGGAAGGGTTACTCTGTGGGGTGCAGGCTGTGGGTGCCGATGGGGAGACAGAGTGGGGAGACCTTTGAGGGCCTGTGGGGACAGAAGGGCTTCTGTGGAAGGAGGACTTAAGACCCCTTGGACATGGAGTGACGAAGGGGGCACATTCCAGGAAGAGGGCGGGGGAGCAGAGGTGGGGAGAGCGTGGTGTAATTGGGGCTGGTGAGGATGGGGCTGGCGGGATTGAATCACAGAAGACATTAAGGGAAGAGGAAGGGATGGGCTGGAACAGATGGGAAGGAACAGACCCCAAGGGCTTTGAAAGGCGTGGAGAGCGTTTGCTTTCCATGCAGTGGAAATAGTGAGCCTCTAAAGGTTTTGGAGTGACGGCACGCCTCTGTGAGAGCGGGAGGAGGACTGTCGTGAAACAGGAAACGAGCGGGCAGGGCTGTGGATTTGGAGCTTGAGTCTGCGGTGGGACTGGAGACTCACTTGTGGACGGGGCAGAGTTGCAGACAGTGGGTCATGGAAATCCATCACCCATAATCAATCTGTACCCCTTCTGTTCCATCCAGACCCGAAAGGGGTCAGTGGGGTCAGCTGGGGCAAGTGATGTGACAGGAGGAAAGGTCTCCAGGAGAGAATGTCACCATGAGGCAAAGAGGCTGGGAGCCCCTGTGTCTGAGGTGGTGGAAGGGACCCATCACATCAGAGATCAGTGGTGTGATTGGGGAGCGGGGAGACCATCAAACTCAAAGGGTGAGCATCTCAGCCACACTCCTCATAGCACAGGAGGCCCCTGGTGTCCTCGAAGGAGGACAGTCTGGCCTATACAGTGAGACAAGAGTCAGGACAATTTGGATATTTATTTGCAAGGCTGCTCTTGAAGGTTGCATGTTCCTCTGACAGCTGTATTTGACAGAACCACTGCAGGAGCCAGTATGGACCACCCAATAGCTCCCGCCCTCCAGCCCCAGCCTCCCAGCTTCCATGGGTCCACAGCTGAGGGCCTGGACATGGGAGCAAGAAGCAAGTGGCCACCCTTTGGAGCGGTCAACCCGGACTCCCCAAGCAGAAAAGCAGCTCAGATCTCTAATTGAATAAGGTGGGGAAATAATGGAATTTCCCCAGAACCATCGGTTATGTTTCAGAGCAAAATCATAATGAGAAAGCCGTTAGTAATAATAAACACAGCCCAGAGGATCTGTCAGGGGCCTGATAGAGGACGCAGGGAGAGGGGGAGTCATCCCATTTGCATTTTTGTTAGCTAGCAGAATGTCACCAACACCCCCCTTTCCTCCCCCCAAAAGAAGTCGAGATTCACAAAAGCACATTAATCTGAAGGATTTTTCTCCAGTGTCGTGATGCCAAGGACAATGCAGCCAGTAATAACTTTGCCTCTTCCAAGTGTCTCTTTATATTTCCTTAAGAACTGAGTGTTATCAAGGTAATTTTCACATCCCATCCCTTCTTCCTTTGCATACCCCGAGGAGCCCGATAACGGATGACCTCTGTGTGTGTGTGTCTCTCCTGGCTTGTCTCTGCTTCTTGCCCATCCCATCAGTCTGGCTTTCAGTCTCCCCCAGCCCACCCCCCGCCAAAAGATCCAGGGTCTCAGCCATTGATCCAGTTTCATCCCAGGGCCCCAAACTGACGGTGTCCATGGCCACATAAGGAGTCCTTATCGTGGGCCAGCGTCGCGTTGATTGATTTCAAACATCATTTCCTCCTCTTGACTCTTTTGAGATGACGGTGTTATTACCTTATTTCACAAACGAAGAGACTGAAACCAAGGAGAACAAATCAGCTACTCAGATTCACTCGGCTGGTGTAAAGCAGAACTGGAATTTTCCCACCTCCATCTTGGAAAAGTACCGTTGACCCTAAAACAACGCAGGGATTAGGGGCGCCGGCCCTCCCCGCGGTCAAAATTCTGAATGTAACTTAGAGTCAGCCCTCCATATCCACGCATGCTCGTGGGTTCATCCAACCTCCGATCGTATAGTTTTGTAGTATTTACTAGTGAAAAAAATCCCCATTCAAGTGGACCCAAGCAGGCCAAACCCATGTTGTTCAAGGGTCAGCTGTGCCCAATAAGTGGGTTGGTTCATTTCTCCTGCCGCTCTCTTGGGTGTAATCCAGCAGCCCCCAGCCTTGTCCATATTGCTGTGTCCTTCTTACAGATAGGAGTAACTGAGACTGACAGGCAGGGCTGACTTATTCGAAAGCAGGCAGGGGAAGAGAGAGACAAGCCTGTCTTCCCCCTGCCAGCACCATCCCACAAGGTCTCCAGTGGTCCCACTGCTCAGGGAGGAGCAGCTGAGAAAGTAGTGAGTGAATTTTCAAACACACTAAGGGTTACCCCGAAGCCAGGAGCTTCCCACAGCCTCAGCATGTATCAGTAACCTGCCACCAGGTCCCCCACGGAGCGTGGCAATGAGAGAACATGTCGGTCTGATGCCTAGTTGTCCTGGCGCCTCCCAGAATTCTGGGGCCTATCTGGCCTACCCCTCACTTGACATTTGGGGAAACTGAGCTCCAGAAAAGAGAAGACGCTTGTTCTTGGGCACATGACTGGCAGAGCCATTGCCTCCCCCGCACCAAAACCATTTCTCTTCCTGATCTGCCATCATGTCCAACATAGTTCTTTCCTGTTCCTCAGATTAATCTGATTTGGCAAAACAGAAGAGAGGCAAGTGCATCAGGACCGTCTGATGCTGAGGTGAATATATCCGGGCAAATGACAGGCGGCTACGAGAACTGCCTTCTCGGGGGATGTGGCACGTGATACACTCCCAGGGGTTAGCAATTCATCATGACTGTTTGTATTTTCTCTTCTTCAAACGAGCACACTTGGGTTGTGAAAGTGTACCAGGTGCCTCATTCTAGTAAGTCCTCACCAAAACCTTGTGAGGTTGCCCGGGCAGGAGTTCTTATCTCTGTAGTACAGACGAGGCAACTGAGGCTGGAGGCGGTGATTTGCTGAGTTCACATGGTAAAGGGAAAGGATCCGAAATTGGGAGACAACGTAGGAGTCAGAGAGCGAGAGCTCCGGGCTCTATCACCGCTGTCCTCACTTGATTTCCACCCTAGGAGACTGTTTCTGCCTGTCTCCTGGGCACCTAGACAGTTTCCGGTACCCCCCACCACCAAGTTCAGACATGAGCCCCAGAAGAGCGGTGGGGAGGCTCTCCTCACCCCGTGTCCCCCTGTTTCTGTCTTCCCAGCTGGTGACCGCTCCCTCCGGAGGGCAGCAGCCTGGACCCATCCTCCCCACACCCCCTGGTCCCCTCCCATGGGCACCCCAGCCAGGAACCCAGAGTGAGCACCTTGACGGGTGGTGCTCCCCAGGCTGGGACCGACTCCCCTCGTGCCTCTCCCACCTGCAGCCAGGCGCTTCACGGCTCCCGGCTCCTTCGGGCAGGGCATCAAATCCTCAGAATAAATTTCAGAAACCCCGGCTCAGAGCTCAGAGCCAGGGGAGGGCCGCTCTCCCCGGCTCTCTCCCTTCCTTTGCCTTTCTCTTTCTCCGATGTCTTTCGTTCCCTGCTGGTGGCTTTGTTTGTTAGACCTATGTCAAGCCTGATGAACTAAATGATGCAAGGCTGGAGATATAACAGCTCCTTTTATCTGTCATTTCAAAACCCAATTTGTTCCTGCTGTCTCCTGAGGGCTGCACTATAAACCCAGCCTCTCTCCCTCAAGAACTTGCATATTCAAGGCCCCTCTGCTAAGCCAGCTCTCTCCTTCCCTTCTTTCCCCTCTCCTTTCTCCTCACTCTCCCCGTCCCCGTGTCTCTCTTGGTCTCTCTCTCTCTCTCTTTCTGTCTCTTTCCCCCTTTTGTCCCTTGCTCTGACTCTTTGGTCTCTGTCCCTCTGTCTCCCTGTCTCTGTTTCTTTCTCTCTTTCTCCCTCTGCAGCTCGCCCCCCGCCCCTCTTCCCTTTTCTGTCTCCTCGGGGACAGGCTGCCTGTGTTTCCCTTCATCCTGTTAAGCAGCAGAAAAGCAGGGCTGTGCTTGCTGGGGGCGCGGCTGGCAGGGAGCAGGTTGGCTTCAACCCTTTGTCTGCTGCCTGGTCCTGGCTGGGGAGTCAGGGCCTCTCTTTTAACTGGAACCCCTGGGGTTCTGGGAAGGGGGCCCATCCCTCCCCCAAAGCAGACCAGGACTTTCTGGTCCTTAGCGCTGTGGAGCACCCATCCCACCCTCTTGGATGTTAAGTGATCAGATGGGTTGAGCTTCCCCCTGGCTTCTCACCTCCAAAGTCATGGGTGCAGGGGGCTGAGGCTCCCTCACCACCCAGCAGTTCACGGCTCTCCTGGGTCTGCACTGGGGACCCCTTAACCAGCCCTGAATCAGCCCAGACCCTGGAGCAGGAAGCAGCTCCTTCCCTACACCTCACTTGGCAAGTTCAGCGTGCCTGGTCCGTGCATGTGCTGAGCAGCCGGGGACGCTGCGGGCAGTGCCTGTGTGGGCCAGTGACTTGACGGCGGTCCAGAATGTCCTGCCCACCCCGGCCTCCCAGGCCCAGGGCTACAGACCCCCGGGGACTGACAGAGGACTGGGCACTGCTCTGATTCCCCTGCACAACCACACACATGCTGTTGGGATGACTTGATAGGGTCTCCCTACCCTAAGAGGAGCCCCCGAGTATTCTCCCAAGAGATCAGGCAGCAGGGATGACTTCAGTTCACCCTTCCCTGCCCACTTTGAACAGAGAAAGGAGAGGAAGGACCTGAGATGGGCCAGAGAAGACCCTTTCAGGAAGGCATGCCGCCTCCTACCTTCTGCAAGCTGTGCCTACTGGGGTTCCAGCTCAGGGATTCCCAGCAGCCCGGCTCGGTGCTCACCTCAAGTTCCCAGGTGCCTTCTAACTGCTTGGGCCTCACTGGGGGTGGGGGTCACAGGGCCCGACAGGGAGGGCCTGCCCAGGACGACACAGCAGATCAGGCCAGTGCACACCTGGGATGGGTGGTCTCCCTCATGTACCCCGCTGTTTCCACCTCAACACCTGGCGCTTGGGGCCTCAGATTCCTCCCAGGGCTGCCCAGCCCAACGCCGTCCCCCTGGTGGTCCGCAGGAGGAGAAGGACAGGGCCCCTCCTCGGCCAAGTCCAGCCAGAGCTCTGTTGCTCCTGCATACAATTCTCATGCAGCTGATGGTCCCCTTGGAAACAGACAGTCATCAGGCTCTCATGGATCTTTCAAACCCCCTCTTCTCCCTAATAAACCGTTCTCTGGGGCGGTATTGATTGCTAGCTGCCGGCAGCCTCTTGGTATGCCGAGGCCCGGTTTGGGGTGGATAAATCGCTGTGCTGTCATTTTCACGCAGCAATTACCTGCTCTGATTCCTCTCCTCCCGGGCCCCCCGCACCAGCCACATGGCCACCCGCTTATTGACAATACACTCAAGGCCAGGCCAGCCAAGCAGGGAGTCCGTGGACCTGTGAGCCACAGAGAGTCAGCAGGAGAGGAAACTTTAGGAAGGCAGGCCTGGGGCCCGGCTCTGGGCTGGAGGACAGGTGGGAGGCAGGTCCCCAGAGCTGCAGCTCCTGGGAGCAAACCTCTGCACCCCAGACACGGAGGAGGGTGTACCCCTGGGAATGTGCACCTCTGGGAATGTGCACGTGGTGTGGCCCAGCATTTCAGGAGACTCTCATGTACCTGTGAACACATCGCCCCCAGCAAGAGTTGCTTCGCCCAGCTTCCTTCCTGAGCCTTTCCAGCCCTGGTTACTTGGGGGCTTTGGAGCCCAGACCCAGCTCAGCCTTTTATTGGGTTGGCCAAAAAGTTCATTCGGGTTTTTCCACAACATCTTAGGGAAAACCCGAATACATCAGGACTCAGGACACATGTTCTTGTAAAGGACCTGTCGGTAAATATCTCAGGCTTTGTAGACCACACGGTCTCAACTTTGGTGTAGCACAAAAGCAGCCACAGACAACATATAAATGAATGAGCGCGGCTGTGGATGCCGAAATGTGAGTTTCAGGTCGTTTTCACACGTCATGAACTATTGTTCTTTTTTGATTTTTTCCCAAGTACTTATTTTTTTTAATTTTTAAAAAAATTTTATTGGAGTGTAGGCGGTTTACAATGTTGTGTTACTTTCTGCTGTACAGCAAAGTGAATCAGTTTTACGTGTACATATAGCCACTCTTTTTTAGATTCTTTTTCCGTACAGGCCATTACAGAGTATTGAGAAGAGTTCCCTGTGCTCTACAGTAGGTCCTTATTAGTTATCTATTTTGTATATAGTAGTATGTATATGTGAATCCCAACCTCCCAATTTATCCCTCTCCCCACTTTCCCCCCTGGTAACCATAAGTTTGTTTTCTACATCTGTGAATCTATTTCTGTTTTGTAAATAAGTTCATTTTTACTTTTTTTTTTAGATTCCACATATAAGCGATATCATATGATACTTCGCTTTCTCTGTCTGACTTACTTCACTTAGTATGATAAGCTCTAGGTCTATCCATCCATGTTGCTGCAAATGGCATTATTTCATTCTTTTTTGTGGTGGAGTAATATTCCATCGTATATACCAAATACTTAAAAACGTAAAAACCATTCTTAGTTGGTGAGCTGTACAAAAACAGGCAGCGAGCCAGATTTGGTCCATAGGTCACAGTTTACTGACCCCTGATTTAGATCTAAAAAGGGCTGTAACGATTTTTCACTCACTCCTCCTCCTCTCCCCATTTTCCGATGAGGAAACCAAGGCTCTGAGAAGGATGTTGGCCATGTGAAGGAGGAGGGCCCCCTTGAGGGATCTCTCAGTGTACGAAGACCCTCTTGGGAGCTTCCATGTAGTTTTCTTGGGGATAGAGAGGTGGGCTCAGTGATTCACAGGGGGTAATCTGGGCACCACGGCCTGGGGTTGGGCCTCAGCTCCATCAACTCCATGTGACCTTGGGCAAGTTATTTCATTTCTGCAGAGCCTCAGTTTCCCCATATGGAAAATGAGGACGCATAGGGGAGAGGATGAAATAGTCTCAGGGATCTTCCAGCTCTGATAATGATTCATTTGGGGCTGTGATTTCCCACCCTCGTTGCTCTGTCTTTGGGATCAGGAGGCCCCACTTCCTACAGCAGGACTCAGCCGGGCCTCCCTACCTGCCCAGTGGGTGTCAGCTCTCTGGGGCCCCCTCTGCCCACCAAGTCTTGTCCCTCGAGCAGCTTTGCTCTGGGCTTTGCAGGGAGGCTGAGCTCAGCAGGCGCCCCCTTGGGCAGGAGGCCAAGGAGATAAGGCCCGCCAAGGCCTGGCCACGGACACCTGGCGTGAAATTGAAAAGCGCCAGACTCCTGCCTCCACAGCTCAGTGCCTGATTGAGAGAGGGCTGGGATGGTGAATGAAACTGAACCTTCCCGGCCTGCCCGCTGGGCTGGGCTTCAAGCTGCCACACTTCAGTTCCTCACCTCTCCTCCAAGCAAAAGTGCAGGAAGAGCAGGTTCTTGTACTTCCGGCTTCTTTGAGGATGCTGGTGGCTCTGAGCAGAGAGCCCCTTTTCGGGGTAGGGGGCTTGGAGGGGCCTGTGTGGGGTTTTAGTGGGCCTTGTGAACTCTTGGTTTTGGAGGGAAAGGGGGAGTCTTGGGAAGGGGGTTTGGGGGAGTGTGTAGACTTTGCCCTGTGGCATTACGCCCATCCAGAACCTCTCAGGACAGCCTAATGCACAGACTCCTAGAATGTTCCTCCCGCAGTCCCATTCAACAGGTCAGGGCACTGAGGCCCAGAGAGCTAAGCACCTGGCACTGGGTGCCCAGGGAGTCAGGCGGAGGCCCAGGCCCTGACTCCTGGGACAAGGCTCTCACCTCTTCAGGCCAGAACTTGTCACCCTCGGGGCCTCCTCCCTAGCAGAACTCTCATCCAAAGAGCCCTGGAAGAAATGTAGCTACGGCAGACTTGAGGTCGGGGCCAGGGGCCAGCTCCTTATTCCTTCTTCTTGCTGTCAGAGTGCCGACAGGGTAGCACAGATGTTGGCGCTGATCTCTCCCGGGTCCAGCCCCAGGGGGACTGGGCTTCTGCATGCTGTCCCTGCCAGGTGATTACATGCTAGGTGATTTCCTGTAGAAACACCCAGCTCCTCTCGGACGATTCAGGTCATAACGGTGCGAGCAAACAGCGGGGAAAACCACCATCTTTTTTCCGATCAGTCACCTGAATCTTACCAAATCCTTGCGCTTTTCCGGACCACTCTAGCAGGGGAAAAGCTTCTCTCATCTCATTTGACAGATGGAAAATTGGGGGCCCAGAGGGATACTCTGATTACCCTCAGGCCCTACAGCAGTTTAGGGGCCGAGGTGGAACTGGACCTCCCAGCATCCTATTCCCAGCCACCACCCCCCGCCCACCCGTGCTGTGGGGAAGGAGGGTCCAGGGCTGCTGGGAGCTGCTACTTCCAAGTGACTCAGTCCTTCCAAAGTTGCTGAGTACCGAGGGCAGAGAGAAGACTGGTGGATGCGATCCTCGGGCTTCTTAGAGGGCTGAGAAGGCGAAAACGGCGAGAAGCAGCAAATTGGAGGCAAGAGCAGGCTGCCTCTTCTGCCCCTATAACCCTGTCCTGCTTTAAAGGGCAAGCTTTATCCTTATGGGGTGGGGTGGGGTGAGGAGGCAGGGCTCAGCTTTTAATCAAAGTTGCATTAGATTAAGCCTTTATTATTCACCTGGCTTTATTATAGCTATTTTTACTCTAAGGTTAGAAGTTAATTTTCCTTGTTTTTACTGAACTCTGGTCTGCATGGCTGCCAGAGGCCCAGGCAGGACGGATGAGCGTAGAGGAAAAAAGGGAGGTGGGGGGATAAATCACATCGAATAAACTCACTTCATCCAGCAGACCAAGCCAATAGAAGGAAAACCACTTTAATATCAGGGGAAGGTTCCAGAGGTGGGAGCAGGCTGGTGAAATCAGGCCCAATCAGCCCAAACAGAAGGAGTTCCAATCCCCGCCCCCCACCCCCACCCCACCCCCCACCCCCCCACCCCGCTCCACCAAGGGGAGGGCAGAGTGGAGAGGCTGGGGGATGGGGCAGGCTGGGGGCTGGCCAGTGGGCAATCAGGGCCCTGGGAGCAGAGCCCGCCCCATGTCCCTGGCAGGGGGGTTAACCGGTTAGTGACCAGATGAGGGAGAGGAGCGGCACACCCACTCCAGGCCCAGGGGCATGGGCACACCGCCCTGGGGAGCACTGCCCCAACCCCGAACCCCCCTCCCACCTTTCGGCGTGAAGTCGGGGTCACCAGTGCCTCAGACAAGCCCACAAGGCAGTTGGGCACAGCTGCCTGGGGGAAGAAGGTGGTGCTTCTTTTTCTTACTGTCTCCACCTACACAGGGAGTCATATCGCTTTAAGCTGACTTCTCAGCCAGCCTGTCAATGATGTTCCTATTTCTTCATAGTTTGGGAGTCATTTTAAGGCTAGATTGAGAGCTTAGTGGGGGGCCCGCGGCTGGGGTCCGGTACCCATTTGTGACTGGTGCACTGTGGGGCCTGAGGTCAGCCTGGGGCCTGGGTCAAGGCTACTTCCTCTCGCCATAGCAGTGGAAGAGAACGAGCCACATCTGCCCTGTAAGTTACTGTCGCGGAGGACACTCGCGGCCACTGAACAATGGTGCTTTAGCCCCAAAGCACCAGATGCAGTAGTTTGAGAGAGACAGCACTTGTAGCCCAGCCTTTCCTGGCAACTGATCGTTTAATCTCTCTAGTTCCTGCCAGAAGGAGGGATGAGGGCTGCACAGCGAGGTGGCATGGAAGAGGCCTGGGTGCTCCCGGGCTGTATTCTCATATCCCGAGAGGAAACAGCTGCCGGAGGGGGAAGGAGGAGTGACTGGGCGGGGAGGATGGGGCGGCTGTCCCTGACTGAGAGGTCAGGGCTGGAGAGGAGCCCGCTAGGCTGCTCTCATCTACCTGGTGTTTCAATAGACGCACCTTGAGGCGGTTCCCATCTTCCGCTCTCAGTGAGCAGGCGTCGCATCTCCGGGCTGCGGGCTGCAGGCGGGCGATTTCTGTTCGCGCCGCAGGGGGCCCTGGCTCTTATTCTCTAAGAATCGTTACACTTTTAGCCCAGTAAGAGTTAGATACCACGTACCATCTTCCTATTCGTTCATTCATTTGTTCAAGAAATAGTTCGTGAGGGCCTATTGTGTGTCAGGCCCTGTTCGCAGAGCTGGAGACTCAGCTGAACAAAACTGACAAAGTTCCTGCTGTTGTCAGTTTCATCTAGTGGGGGAGACAAACGAACAGCACGTAAGTCTATGTCTGTTGGTGATAAAGTCCCTGAAGAAAAATAAAGCAGGCAAGGGGCTAGAACAGGATTCATGGCCAGGGAAGGCGTCTCCAAGGACATTGGGGCAGAGACCTTGAGGGAGTGAAGCACATGCTCTCTTGGGGATGGCAACTCTCCAGACAGAGGGCAAAGTGATTGCAGAGGCCACCTCCCACCCCACAGTGAGGGCAATGCCAGGAGGGCATCCGGGAGGTACGGACACCGAAGGAAGCAACAGGGCCAACCCTGGGTGAGGTCAAAAGTGGAGGGGTTTGGAGTCATGTATAACAAGAGTGTCCGAGCTGGCCTGTCTTACGTTTCCCCTCTGACCTGCTGGCCTCAGGCTGCAGGCAGGGAAGTCCCAGTACTTCAACTTATATCCTGTCTCGGTGTCTTATCTCAAATCCATCCCACCTCTTTTTCATCACTGCCCACGGCCTTCTCACAAATGCCTCTTCTCCATGTTTATGTCAGCCACCTGTCTCAGTCCAAAGTGTCTCCCCCTCTATCTTTAGAGCTTGGGCAGACACAAATGGAAGAAACGGAGGGATTTGTTCATGCGGAAAATACATTTTGAATGGCTGCCACGTACCAGGCAAAGGGGTACGGAGGTACTGGGGGTACTGTGGTAAGCAAGGCAGTCATGGGGTTTCAATGTTATGCAAGCACTTTTAATGCAGTGCAATAAATGCTGTGATGGTAGCAGTAAAGGGACGGGGCTCTAGGAGCCCGTAGGATGGGCACCCACCCCAAGTTCAGGAGTTAGGGAGGGCTTCCTGGAGGAGGTGATAACCAAGTTGAGACTGAAAATGCATAGGAGTTTGCCAATGTGTCCCCTGCACCTCGAACACTGCTTGATACATGTTAGGTGCTCAGTAATTATTTGTTGAATGAATGAGTGAATGAGGAGGAAGAATGTTCCAGGTAGGAGAGCAGCATGAGCAAAGTCCAGCAGGTACCAGATCCAGGCGGTGGCGGTGGAGCTGGGAGCCAGAACTCAAGCTCAGCATCTGCCCATCTGCGGCTGATGCCCTCAGACTTCCTAGACAGCGTGCCGCACGAGGGTACTCGTCAGTGTCACTTCACCACCCAGCAGAGTCTGAACATAGGAGCCCCTCGGTCCTTATTTGTTGAATGAGTGGAAGGGAGAAAGTTTGGAGCTGGTGTTTCCCAGCCATCTCACTAGATAGGAGAATGGGGAGAGTGCCCAGAGAGGCGTGCCCAAGATGGCATTCATTCCACAAATATTTATTCAGTACCAGCTACACACTGGGCCCTGGGGGCACAACAGTGAGCGGAACCAGATGTGGCCCCTGCCCTGAAAGGGCTTACCATCTAGTCGGGGGACAGATGGTAATCGACGGGTCACATAATTACCAAGTGAGACTGGAGTCCCCAGGCAAAGCCCAGGGGGCTCTGAGCAAATAGAGCCAAAGAACTGACCCAGACTGGGGGGTGAGGGGGTCAGAGAATGTTCTGGAGGGAATGGGACTTGGTTGAGATATGAAGACTGAGTAGGCATTCCCTGGGGGTGAAGATGAGAAAAGATGGTGGGTGGACACCACGGGCTAAGGCTCAGAGGCACGAGGCACCTAGTTTATTTGAGGAGGTGAAAAAGGGCTAGAGTGGCTGGAGCGTGGACAGAAGGAGGTCAGCAGAGGGAAGCAGAGCTGGAGAGCTGGGCAGGGCCAGGCCTTCCAGGGCCATGGAAGGGATTCTCTGATATTTATCTTAAGGTCAGCAGGAGGCCACTGGGGAGTTATTGGAGCACAGGTTTGTGGCACGCAATCAGATGTGTGTTTCTAGGCGAGTCCGCATTGCAGGGGCCCAGTTAGGAGGCCACAGCGGTGGTCCAGGTGAGAGCTGGCAGTAGGCAGGGAGGGAGAGCAGCAGGCTGATGTTTGAGAGAAGAAATTGCGAGGAGGACTCTGGTTTCTGGCTTAGCACCTGGTTGCAGTGGGAACGTATAGCTGTCACAGAGCCAGGGATGCAGTTTCCAGGGGAGACTGAGAGTTTGCTCTTGAACGCGTGGCATCTGAAAGTGTCTTGGTGACATCGTGTGGAGGTGTCAAGTGAGCAGTGGCTTGTTGAGAACGCAGAGGGGCTTCCATGGAGGCTGGGGGTCCCTTGGCTGCTGAAGCCAGGGTTAAGGAGCAGCTCGGCCTGTTTGAACCCTGCCAGTAACAGGAGGCAGAAGAGAGGCCCAGTGGGGCGGGGGCGGTCGGAGGCTGGCCACGCGCTCCAGCCTGCCTGCAGCCTGTCAACTGCATGGTGACGGAGTGTTCTTCTTGGCACCACAGTAGATCTGGGCTCAGCCGTTGGCTCTAAGTGCTTTTTGCCCTGACGCTTGGGGACGAGCAGTGTGGGCAGCAGGAGGGCTGGGGTGGCAGAGGGAGCCCAGGAGCAGGCACAGCCCGCTGGGGCCTGCTGCTTGCCTGAATAAATACATGTTTACCCAACAGCTACACACGTGCCTCACATCACACACTGTCATCCTGGCGTGGGTGGGGGTGTTACGGGGCAGGAAGAGGAGAGTGTGTCTGTGTGTGGGGTGGTGACGGCCTGTGGGTTTGTGCGCTCAAGTCCAGAGGCCTCGGAGGACAGGAATATTTCAAAGGCCAGGTGGGATGGACAAAGCCTGAAGACATCTCCCTTCTATTTCTTCCTTCATTTAGCAAAGATCTTGGTCAGAAGTACCAACTCTTCTCCAAATGGGAGTACTGGAAAACAGGGGAAGCAGAATCTGGGACAGGCATTGAGGTGGGCTGGGAAGAGGCAATATAGAGCCCCTGACTTAGGGAACCAGAGGAAAATATAATAAGTATGTGCAACCTCCTTGCAGATTTCTGGGGGTGTGTCAAGTCTGGCCAAGGAGCATACACTATGTATTTGCTCACAGAGACACAAGGAAGAAGGAAGTAGTGCGAACCCCAGGATAGTACTTAGTGGTTGTCGTTTCATCTTTTAGGGGGAACAAGGGAACTACTTTTATAAAATGAAGACTTCATTTTTTTTAATATAGCTTTTAATCTAAAGGAATTTTTTAAATAAATTTATTTATTTATTTATTTTTGGCTGTGTTGGGTCTTCGTTTCTGTGCGAGGGCTTTCTCTAGTTGCGGCAAGCGGGGGCCACTCTTCATTGCGGTGCGCGGGCCTCTCACTGTCACGGCCTCTCTTGACCACAGGCTCCAGACGTTCAGGCTCAGTAGTTGTGGCTCACAGGCCCAGTTGCCCCGTGGCACGTGGGATCTTCCCAGACCAGGTCTCGAACCCGTGTCCCCTTCATTGGCAGGCGGATTCTCAACTACTGCACCACCAGGGAAGCCCAAGACTTCATTTAAGATCAGTGTTGAACTGCCTCTTATTAGATTGCAAGGCCTGAAGAGGCCGCTGCCTTTGCCACATCTGTTGGATGTAGCCTCAGCTCAGACAAAGTCCTGTGAGAGTTCTCCTTGAGAAACCAGCTCTGAGCCTGGCTAGGCCGCCTCTTCGCTGGCTGGAGGGAAGTGACAGCCTGCCTGCAATCACCATAATTGATAGCTTGTGAGGCAGAGACAGTAAATAATTGTTCCACAAGTTTCAAGAGCTGGCATAATTAGTACAGTTAACAATCTTATGTGATTAATTGGTTCATTCAGTACCAGTGTGAATGGGGGAGAATATGGGCGGGAGAGGGGGCTGGAGCCCCCCAAACACCCAGCCATGGGCTACAGCCCACTGCTCGTCAGCCAGGATCTGGCCTCTGAAACAGCATCCGATAGTCAAGTGACATTAACCTCTGAGGACTAGGACTCCAGGGGCCAGGGCAGAGGGCAGGTCATAGAGCAGGGGCCTGCAGAGTTTGGCCACATTAGCAAAGACTCAAGGGAGGAAAGAATTGGATTTGACTTCCATGTTGTTTCACGTTAGCCGAAGGTCAGAAAGCTGTTGTACGTGGAGATAAGGCTGGCCTATTGGTTCGTATAGGTGGGGAGGAAGCAGCTGCTTCACGGAGCTCCAGACTCCCTGGCTTAGAGGGATCCCGGGAGGCCATGTAACCAGTCTCTTGGCCACTGAGCTGAACTGCTCTTGGGCATCCCTGTCAGAGGAGACTGGATCGTATTTTAAAATTCTCCAGGGAAAGCTGTTCTAAAAGACGGATAGCACACAACCTTCAAATCATGTGCCAACTCCAATCCATTGATAGACTCTGCTTAGAGCACTGGGTTGGGAATCCTGCGGCCAAGTCTGGGGAAGAGCTCTGTGATCGTTTGGCACTGTCTGCCCTGAGTGCAGAGGGGAGGAGAGGCAGCCTGAGTGCCAGCGATTGGCAGATCAAAACCTGCCTGATTCACCCAGGCTGGCCTGACACTTTCTCCCAGTGTGGTTTCCTGGGGCCTCACTTATTGCCTTTTAGAAGCAAAAGCGGTCTTCCTCTCAACTTCAGGGAGCTGAGAGGCTGTGAGAGACAACCAGGGTGACAGATGTAGACCCCGCTTGTTGGGGGCCTCTTTCTCACTCCTGGAAGATCTGGGAGATAACAACATGAAGCACTGAGCAGAGGGGTGGAGAGTCGGGACCATCCTGCTGGGTTCATCCAGGCTCTACCTTGCCTCCATCTGGACGCTAACCCATCCTAGGCAGGTGGCAGCTGCCCTCTTTCCCTGGAAAGAGCTGGTGTGCTGGGAGCTTTGCAGTAAGGCAGAGCTGAGTCCCGAGCTTGGCCCCTCCTCGCTCTCTAAACCTATTTCCTGCCCTTTACAATGGGCTAAAGCCTCCAAGACCATGGTGAGCGCTGAAGAGGAGAAAGTGGATAGAATCCCCAGCACAGTGCCGGTCCATGAACACCTGAACTCTCTGCCTGAAACACTAATACCAGTCGGACCAGGCAAACCTCTGGAGAGCAAACAGTGGCCGTAGCTGCAGCCCTTCAACCTCGTTAAGCCAAGCTCCCCCTCTAGGGCCCTCTTGCTGTTGCTCCTTCCCCCACCAACCCATCCTCAGGGCCAGGGAGCGCACACGGGGTGCGCTGGATCTGGGGGCCCACCGCAATCACACTCCTGACATGGGGGTCCTGAGCCTGGGGGAGGGCTCTGGGGAGAGAAAGTGGAATTCTCTGGGGGTTGAGGTGGGGGAAAAAGGGAGGAAAAGCAGATGCAGCAAAGTCTAGAAGAGGTTTCCCCTTCCACTACCACAGAGCCAGCCACCCCCCCGGCTGCCTCCCCCACCAAAAGGCAAAGGCACGTTCGCGGCAGCAAACATACACACGTATTTGCAGTACAAACGAGCGGCAAACCTAATGATTCGTGATCATTATTTGAAGGGTCCCACTGTTACAGATTTATTTGTCATTTCTTGTAATAACACCGATGGTAATGAATTCATTTGTATTAATGTGAGTGTCACGCGGACTTCCGTCGAAATTCTGCATTAATTAATGTACCATTAAAACAAAGTGTCGCCCAATTAATATCAAACGGAGGTAAGGCTGCCAGGGTCCTCATCATCTGGGTTGCATTTGTAATTCATGGTATTAGCACCCCGCTTAATGAAAGTCATCTGCAATTCCTACCCACGGTCTCTCCTACTTCCTAGGGGAAGGCCAATGCGCCCTCAGAGCCACCTGCACTGGGCACCCTGGGGCCAGGAGGAGGACGGCTGGGGAGGAGTCTGTTTCTTGGTAGAAATTGGACTCCACGCTCTTAATTCCAGGTGGGGCTTGGGGAGACCCTTGGAACTTCCTGACCGGGTTGGTCATTGACTTGAACCAGCCAGGACATGTGTGGAGGCGCCGTCTCTGGGTTCTGTTAGGGAAAGGGAGGCTGGTTTGCTTTTTGGTCAAGTCTGGTCTTAACAGATGAGGCCATGCTGTCCTAGGACTGCCTTCGAGCAGGATGCATCTGGGATTCTGGGTCTCCATCTTGTCTCGGGGTCAGTCTGGTGGTCTTTGTGTCCCCAGATTTTGGCTGTCCCCAAGGCCAGTGGCAGAGTCCATGGCCCTTGGTCTACCATGCACAGTAGACCAAAGAGTTGGACTTTCCCCCCTGTTCCTCCGACAATACCCTCGGAGGAGCCCTCTCCCCAGAGCAGTAGCAACAGATGCTCCACCCCACCCCAGCCTTTAGAAACCTCAGGACCCCTGTCATGGGAACGTTCTCAAGGGCAACATAGCAGGGAACTGTCCCCCTCCCCAGGCGTGTTCCTTCGATGAGTGGATCTCCCTGGGTCACCCCCACCAAAGCAGAGAACGGGAGGCTGCCATTACCTGGTAATAACGAGGTTTGTCACACTGCTGGGAGCTGCTGCCACCATTACTGTGCACCAGGCACTGGGCTAAGTGTTTCATAATCATTACTTCATACCCATTTTCTAGATGAGGAAGCTGAGGCTCCAGGAGTTTCACTACTTGCCCAAGGTCACATGGAAGTGAAAGAGGGGGCAGGACAGGCATCTGGGATGGTTGCACTGATGTCTTAGTGTCTTCCCGCCCTTTCGGGACCATTTGAGAGCTAGTGAGACAGAGCCGCAGGGGTGCAAGGCCCCTGGCTTCCTGACCCCTGGTGCCCTTTGTTCTTCCCAGAATGTCCTTCCTCAGCTTGTCACCCTCTCTCAGGGGCTGTGCTCTGCAGTCCTAGCACAGGGCAAACACTTACCCCCAGCGGTGGGGCATTTTAACCTGTGTTCTGTCCACATGAGAGTGTTATGTATCTCAGTAGAGGGCAACACCCTGAAAAGAAGGAAAGGGAGAGAGAAATGCCTTTATCAATCTTTGATTCAGTACATGCTGCCTTTATATCTTCTGAAGACAGTCTGAAGCAAAGGGGCTGGCTTTGTAGCGAGGGAGCCTTGGATTAGATTTCAGGAAGGACTTAACAGTCATACCCTTGTAGAGCAGGAAGGGAATGTGGAGATAATGTGCTTCAACTCCCTCATTTGACAGATGAGGGCTTGAAGGCCAAAGAGGCTTGTAACTTGTCCAGGGTCCCACGGAGACCACGTTGATTCCAGGTCTTCTGTCCCCCAGCCCAGAGCTCCTTGTACCTGAAGGATAAGAAAGATGGATGTTCAGGGAATCACCTCCCGTCCTTGCTAGGACAAGGGAGGGGGAGGTCAGGGAGTAAGCACTGAGGTGGGTGTCTGCCACCACTGACTACCTATGTGACCTCAGTCAGGTCCCCTCCACTCTTTGGGTCTCAGCTTTCTCATCTCTAGAATAGGGCGACTGGGTAAGGCGGGGCTTCTCCCCCCAGGCTGTACATGAGAATTCCTCTGGGAACTTAAAATCACAGAGGCTGGGGTGAGCCCTGCCGTTGATATTGTTTAAAAGCTCCCCAGGTTTTCTAATACACAGCCAAGGAGCGAACCACTGGACGAGGTGATTTCTAAAGTCCTTCGTCGCCATGAGATTCCCAGTCTCTCTCCACTTATTGAAGATTAAACCATTTCCCAAGGCCCCGCGGCCCCAGTGAGTTCCTGCAGCTGTGCTCTCCCTGCCTGGGTCCTGGTCCCACCAAGCCCCCTCTCTCCAGCCTTCACCATCCCTCAGCTCCCCTGCAGCCTGGTTTGCAGCCTCCCCCAGCCTGTCTGCCTTTAAGCCCCCAGGCACGTGACAGGTTCCACTTATCACATCACACCACCTACTGCTGAAGGGCCGGCAGCAGTAGCCATGGCTATCAGAGAGGCAAAACCCACACCAGGACTTGACCACTACTCCTGCCTGCCCCGGCCTTTGCTGCCCTCTTCACCTGGCCCTTCAGAACGCACACCCAGCTGGGGACGAAGGGGCACACCGATGGGTGGAGCCCAAGGGGCAGGGGGCGGGGAGAGATGAGCAGGAGAAGTTGCATTGCTTGAGCTGTCTTCTTATTCAGAATCCATTTGTTAGCCTCAGCTTCCGTAGATGTAAGGCCACCCTAAGGAGATTTGCATATTCATTTTGTTTACCATGATTCATCATCATGCGGGGGAACGAATTTGGGGCTGGGAGATGGAGATGGACCCTCATTTGTGAGCCATGGAGCTGTGCACAGAGAGCTCAGGGCAGCACTGGAGGCCCCACACACCCAGAGTGGACTCCATTAGGACAGAGATGGGGGTGCGTGCCACAGGGAGAGCCCCCCAACCCTGCCTCTCATCCGAGGCTTTTATCTCTGCTGAGAGCAGAGCAAGGACCTCAGCCTTCAGAGGCATCCCCTCCCCTTCCAGGCCTTCCCACCAGAAGTAACGTTTACAAAGCACTTTACAGTTTATAGACCCTTACACCTGCCCCACGAGATAATAACATTATGGTAGAGCCCAAGGTTTGTTGAGCCTGTGTTATGCACTAAGCACTTAATGTGTGTTATCTCCCATAAGCCTTATAAGAGTCCCATGGGACAGGTTTTCTTATTATGCCCATCTATAACTATGAGGAAACTGAGGCTCAGAGAGGTTGCCTAACTTCCCTAAAGTCACACAGCAAATAAAGGGTGGAGCTGGGACTCGTATAGAACGTTCCCTTTCGCTCTTGCTTCCTCAAAGCCTCCCTTTATCGTGTCTCTTTTCTTCCCCACAAATAACCACTTGTAATTGCTCATAACCGTTTTTTTTTTGTTGGAAAGATAAAGAGTGTGAGTGTGGGCAACGCAGTCTTGTACTGTGTTGCTCCATAAACGTGTCTGGGATCGATGAATGAAAGAACGTGGCAGCTCCTGATAACTGACGCCTCCCCTTCCAGCACCTTCCTGGTGACGCCTGGCTCCTGTAAAGTCCTGAGCCTGGAACCTCTAGATGGCCTAAGTCATTCTGTAGCAACCCCTTTAAACATCATTAGTAGGCCCTGGCACTTAGCCAGAATGAGAGGATCCCAATTTCTCAAGGTCATCTTGGCCATCCCCCTGCTTTCTGGACCTGGTACCCTTTGCTCACTGAGCACTGAGCACAGCATAGCGCGGTGGTTAAGAGCTTGGGCCCTGGTGCAGCCTGCCTGAGTGCAAATCCCAGGGTTCCTGCTTAGTACACATGGCCTTGGACATTCAGAGAATGGGGATAGTAATTCTGTCTGCTTCACAAGCTGCCAGGAGGATTATACAAGATAGATAATGCATGGAAAGTGCTGGAAACAGGGCCTGACACACAGGAAGTCCTCAGTCCCCTAGACCCCTGGAGCGCCTTTTCTTTTTAAAAAAAATATCCTAAGGATCTCCATGCATCTATCAGTTGCCACTTTCCAGAATCTACTAAGTCTCAAGACCAGCCACGTCATGCCTCCGCCAAACCCTGTTTCTGTCCTGGACTCAGCCCCCTAGGCTCAGGGACAGAGTCCTGGAACCCAGATGACCCTGGTTCTGGACTCCAGGGTGGCTTTTTAGAGAGGACTCTTCTATAGGTTACATCATAGCTTTCCCTAATTTTTTATCTTAGAATTTTCTGCTTCTGCAGAAGGTTGTAAAGATTTTGTTTTGGGCTTTGATTTTTCAGAATGACTTATTTTATCTCCCTCGCAGCTCTGTGTGGAAGGTAGTGCAGGGACTGCTGTACCCATTTCCTGGATGGGAAGACTGAGGCGTCAAATGTTTGCATTGATGTCCTGTAGCAACAGAGAAGGAAGTCACACGGATCGTTGTTGGAAAGCCAGAACGTGACCCAGAAGAGTTTGAGGACAGTTGTTTCTGTTTTTTTTTTCCCCCAATCAGGCCAATGTGCATGGGGGGTAATCGTCGCTGAATGGATCCTTTCCTGCCTCCAGAAGCTGGTTTCCAAGTCCCTTGTGGGGGAGGGAGCAGGGGAGGCTCCCAGGAGTCTGTCCGACTACCTTCTCAGTTTGGGGAAGGGTGGGAGGGTAAAAGTGAACAGCTGAGGTCTGGATCTGGCCTCCACTGCCGTTACTCCTCCCATGCCATAGAGAGGGAGGTGGGAGCCCAGCCCTGAGGAAGGGGGTGGTACCGCCGCCGTTGAAAGCAGCATGCCATGGGGACTGGAGCTGGCGTGGGCCTGGGGGCCGCCTCGCCAGCGCGGCCCTTCCCGTCCCCTTCTTCAGCCAGCTGCTGGGCTGCTCTGCCGGCTGTGCACCGTCCAGGAGGCACCATGCCTGGTGCTGCAGCACGTCCCTCCCTCAGCTCCTGCAGGTCACAGGTGAGAGGGGTAGAGGTTGGCTGCAGGGGGGCAGGTGCAGGGACAGCCCTGGAGTGTGGGAGCTAAAGAGAAGTGGCACGTGGGGCGGGGGTGGATCTCGAAACCCTTCTGTTACTCATTCTGCAGGAAGGTCACTGGGCTGGGGTAGAGATGCTGCTGTGTGTGTCGGGGGGGTTGAGAAAAATTACCTGGATCTCCTGAATCTCTGAATTAGAAGGTAGCTGGGGCCATTTCACACTTGGATATCCTACCTGGCTTTGAAAACCAAACTTCTGAGAAGAAGGAAGGAGGTCCCTGATGTCCCTCTGCTGAGGCTTCTCCTAGTCTTGCACACCCAGCACCTTTGTAAAGCAGAGCCTGGGAGAGTGGGCAGGAGAGGGTGTCTCAACCTGAGCCTGGGCACGTGTCCCTAGAAAGCCCAGGCAGCCAGGCCTCTTCCGGAAAGGGAGGGAGCACCAGTTCCCTATGCTGGGTGGTGACATCTGCTGTCTAGGGGAGCTATCAGCAGGAATGCCTGTGGAGAGGGCACAGGTTCCTCGAGCAAAGGTAGACCAGCGCTCTGGGGGGCTGCTGTGTAGACCAGTCTGACTAAAGCAGAGGTTCTCAATGGGGCAAAAATGAAAGATGAGTTTGGAAAGGGAAGCTTTGATCAGACTGTGGTGACGTTCAAGGCCCAGGAGGAGTTTTTGCCTTGGACAGAAGAGAGGAGCTGGTGATAGTGTTTGAGGAGGAAAATGAGATCGGGGGGTGGATCAGTGCTTTAGGGCAGTGACTTTCCAGGATTAGTTACGGGAGCAGGGACGAAAGAGGGGAGGCCACTGCAGTGGTTCAGCCATAGGGAGATTTTTTTCAATTTTTATATTAATTTTATCAGCCATATATGCATGAGCTTAAAAGTCAAATAGTGAAGCTAGTCTTATAATAAAAATAGCAGTGCCCTGCCTCATCCTTTCCCATTCCTGATTCCCATCCTGAGATAACCTCGTTCAATTTCTGTTAGTTACCTTCTTATTTCCAAATTGCATGCCTATAAATTTTTCAGTTTTAGATACTATCTATCGACTTTCAGCTGTGAAGGATGAGAATTGCACTTTTGCACCACCCTCTACCTCATCTTTGCTGCACACACACATACACACACACACCACTCTTAATATGCTCCACCCATCCTCCCAACATAATTGTATCCTTCCTCTTAGCTCAGACAGCATTTAGTGTATACAGCATTATAATTACGTAAATATTATTCACAGCAGAGCCACATAGTGTACAGTACTGTCATTATATTTCCTCTGTAATTATATTTCCTCTTTTGTTTTCTCTAGAATTAATAACTACCTCTTTTTCGTTTGCTTGCTTAGTGTTCTATGAACCTATCATTTTTTTCATCCCTAAATATTCTGACATAATTGAATACCTCTTCTCAATGTATTACAAGAATATTGATTTTTTAATTCAGTTTGTATTTTTCTTGGCAACATTCTCCCTGGAGCATTCATCCTCCTGCTTCAATCTGGACTGACTGTGCTCTGGTTGGCTTGCTATTCTGGAAGCTGAATGGCTAAAGAGACCTGATGTAGGTTAGGCCTGGGGGAGGAGAGGGCATTCACCCTAAGAATATCTAATGTATTAGGTCCAGGTACATGGGTTCCCTATTATCCTCTATCTTGGTTTATGCCCTCATTTTGGTGGCGTACACCCTTCAGTAATTTCCTGAAAAAGAATTCATGGGATTTTTTGTTTTACTTTGAAAAATGTGTTTATTCTACAGTCATATTTGTTGATAGTTTGGCTGGGTATAGAACACTAGAAGGAAAATAGTCTTCTTCATAATGTGAAGTCATTTTTCCTTTGTGTTCTGGCTGTTAAGAACTTTGATGCCATTTTGATTCTTGATACTTTGAGTGTGGCCTTTTGTTTTCTCTCTGAAAGTTTCTAGGATTTTTTTTAATACTCAGTGCTTTGAAACTTCATCATTTTATGCTTCAGTGTGGAGCTGTCTTCTGAACACATAGTGTGGTCTCCTTCCATTTGGAAGCATGTCCTTCAGATCTGGGAGTTTTCTTATGTTACTTCTTGGATAATTTCCTCCCCTTCTTCTGCTCTGTTTCCTCTCTCTGGAACCCCTATTAATTAGGTGTTGAATCTTCTGAACTACACTAATTTTCTTCTCCCCCATTTTCCAGCTCTTTGAGTTTTGTCCTACTTTTAGAGAAATTTCTTTATCTTCCAACTCTTCTGTTGACTTTTTACTTTCAACTAGCTCTTTCTTCCTCTTGAAAGATTATTTCAAAGATGCTGTCTTGTGTTGTCTGTCTAAGCTTGCTAAAGATACTTATTGTTGTTACTCCTTTTTACTGTTTTCCTCTCTGTTTTTCACATTAGAGGCTCTTCTCAAATGTATACTTGACCTTTAGTTGTCTGTTCATATTTAAGAGTGAGTTCACATTTACCTGCCTGGAAGCTTGCTGTGTGTATTAGGACAGGGTAGGGAGGGGTGCTGCTTATTAACCAGTGGGCTTCGCTATGGGATGATTAGGTGAGGACCTGGATTTTTTTTGTAGGAATTCCAACATGTTAATACTTGTGTTTTCTCTTAGGTCAACTTTCCCTATCTCCTGCCTGGCTGTCAGTCTCCAGGAGGCTAAATGGCTAAAGAGGCCTGATTGGAGATGGGAGTGGAGGGGAGATGCAGCTTTTCACTTAACCTCCCTGTTTTCAGCTGCCTCGTCCAGCTCCCAGTCAGAGTCCAGAGCCCAACTAACTCAGCCCCTCCAGAAAGCAAAGCTCCTATCTTCTGCAAGAGTTGGGGAAGGCATCTGGGAGTCTTACCACTCTTCTTAAAGATTTGTAGCCAGTCTTCCTCTTTTGAGCATCACCTTAAGTCTCCAGTTCCTGAGCTTTTCCAAGATTCTGAGGTGCTGGCCTAAGTTTCGGCTTTTCCATCTCTCATAAGGCAGGTTCCAGTTCCATCTGTTTCCAGGATTCTGTTGGCACCTCTCATCTGTTGTCACCTCCTCTCCTATTCTTTTTGCCCTTATGGATTTATGCATTTTTAATTTCCATATTGTCATTTTGGTGAGGGGGTTGGGACAAAACCAGAAATCAATGGAGGTGTTTAATCTGCCATGTTTAACAGGAAGTCCCGATTCTGTTAAAACATTTATTGAATGCCTTCTATGTGCAAGTGACAGTGCTAGGACCTCGGAGGTGGCCAAGGTAAATCACAAAGAGAAGGGGAAGGATTTGAGGAATGTTGAAGGAAGAACTGCCAGGCCCTGGTGATTGATGAGGAGTCAAAGTCAGGAGACAAGGGCACGTCCAGGATCACTCCAGCAGGCGAAGAGACTGGCGGAACTTGGGAAGTCAGGATGGGCGTTAGGTAAGCACTTTGATGGAGGTCTTCCTGGGATTCAGAACAGGCGGTCCACAGCCAGAGGCTGAGAAGGAGCAGGGCCTCAGAGACGGGAGGGCACTGAACTGCTTCCATGGAGATGCAGAACAGCTGAGAAGGCCAGCCCAGCCCAGGGAAAGTGCTCGAGCCATGTGAGGGTGTGTGGGACTTGGGGCCCAGCCCTTTGGGGCCCCTCCTGCCCACAGAGCTGGCACCTCCACCTGCCAGTCTGCCTGGCACTCAGAGCAGACCCAACACCTTTTAGAGTCCAGTGCACATCACCCAAGAGAGAACGGACACTGGTCCACAGAAGAGATGTTGTAAAATGATGTCTTCTAGACCCCTCTGCAGAGAGAGGTGCTGGAGCACTGTGTACATGTGTGGGTGTGTGCACACACCGTGTGCCCTCTCCCGACCAGAATGGGGCCACCTGAGGCATCCACGGAGGCCTCTCCTGGTTCTCTTCCCTGCGCCACTTCTCTCCTTGGACCCTGCTCTCGGCTGGTGCCCACACGTGCCTTCTTGCCCGTTTGAGAAAGAAATACAGCCCACGTCTCTCATAGACCCCACTTCCCCTCCCCCATAAGCTGGAATGCCACAAAGCCTCCCAAACTTCATACCCTCCCCAAGCACCCCAGGAGGCCCCTGGCTTCAGAGTCACAAGTGAAAAAGCACCTCTTTGGCATTCAGGGGAAACCAAGGCACAGGCGCCTCCACTTTGCCCTGGTACCACCCCACCCCTCCCACCCACCCACCCACCTCCCCCCCCGCCGTCAGAAAGGTCTCTACTTATGACTTTAATTCTTCTTGTCACAGTGGGAGCCCATTTCCTTATCCCCAGTGAAAGCGTGCAAATTTTGAGATACCTTCTTCCTTCTGAAATTCTCTTTGGGCTAAAGCTCCCCACCAACCCTCTCTTCTCTAATCCCGCCAACCTGAATCTCCCATCTTTGGGTCCCTTGTCATCCCCAGCCCTTCCACAGAGGAAATGAACCACTTCCGCTTGAGCAGGGGCCCTGAGCTCACTTTCCACCCTCATCTGCAGGGTCCCCAAGGTCTGGAGACACAGAGGTGACCTGATTTTGTATCCTTCTCCCACCACTTACAAGCTGTGTGACTTTGGACAAGTTGCTTCATTTCTCTGAGCTTCCATTTCCCCCATCAGGGAAAAGGAGGTAATGAGATACAACTTGTAAACATGCTGACGGATGAAGGGTGGAATCCCTGCCCTGCCCTGCCTCAGGGACCAGCAGCCCAGCCTCTGAGCCACAAGCTTGGCCCTGGAGGGTCTATTCCCAGCTCGGAGCCACCGAGGCGCCCTCACCTTGTCGGAACTCCATCTGTCAGGAATTTATTACTAATGCATTTTATAACAGGCTTTATAATAAGATATTAAAGACTGTGGCAGCATCTAGCAAGCATTCCATAAATATTAATAACGCCTTTAGAGGTGGCACCTATCGTGGAAACGGTTGGGCTTGTTCCGAGGTTTGTTCCAGGGTTGAGAATAAATCTAGCGGGCGGGGAAGGAGGGTGCACTGCGAAGATGAGCGAGTATGGCGTGCTGTTTTCTTTTTCCCATCTTCCTTTCTCTTGCTGCTTTGAATTTTTATAATACTTCTTTTCCTTTGTTCACAACTTTTCCTCCGTAATGTGTCTTTTGCTCCCTTAACTTTTCCTCTCCTTTCTCCCCAACTTTCTTCCCTCTTTCTTCTCTCACAAACTCTCTCCCTCCCATGCCCATTTCCCTTTGGCCCCCAGTTCAGCCCCTTTCATCACCCCATCCTATTTTTCTTTGACCCCCTGTGGTCTTCCTGCCGCCTTTCGCCTGGTCTCCTTTCCCCTTGCTTTACACTCTCTCCATCTCTGTTTCCCCTGTCCTGCGCTCTGCCTCTCTGTCTGGCCCTCTTCCTGCCTCGCTGCCCGTGTGCCCCCCACCTCTTCCAGTGAGCACCCTGAGCCACCTCTGTAGAAGCCCGGAGTGTAACGTGACTCACACTGCGTTTGAGAAGTGAGCTATTTTTCATTATTATTAACGAACAAGATCTCTTGCACGGTAGAACTTTGCCAGAGTCTATTCCCTTGTCACCCCAAGAGCAGCAAAAAGATTTATTTGTCTCTGAATTGCGCAGGGTGGCCCATTTACAGCAGGTCCATCAGAAGTGATGTGGAGCTTAAATGTGAGCTGGAAGAGGCAGGGGCCTGCCCTGTATGCGACCTGCGTGGAGTGGGCCCCTCGCTGAGAGGGACAGCCCAGCAGGGGCAAGGGATTTGCAGGGGATGATGCCTAAACACACTCCCCGGACCCCAGGCAGCGTGGGCGGTGCATCTGGGGAGATTTCCCTTGAAATGACTCAGAAGCAGTGAGGGAGAGGATGGGGTTGGACAGGGGATGCAGTGGAAGAAGGGGCTCTGGAAGCAGAGTTGGGACAGAGAAGTGCGCTAAGAGGCCTGTTTTAGGAACAGGAGTAATCACGCCCTGTGGGGCCTTTCCTCCCAAGACCAGCTGCTCCTTTCCAGCAAAAAGGTGGAACCAGAGTTGCCCTAGAATGGGGCTGCACGCCCCCCCCCCCCAGCCGAAATGGGCCTTTTGGCCCTGCCTGCACAGCCCAGGCCCACCTGGCTATGGTTCTGTAGACCCTGAACTCCAAGGCCAGACACCGTAGGGGGTAGGGGGCGCCTTCCCCCTGGTCTCCTGTCTCCAGGCAGGCAGAAACTGGCTCTCTGGGGCATCCTCCTCCAGGCCTGTCCTGGCTAATTGTGTCAAGCCCACACCCCTGCCACCCCACATACATGCTGATCATTTCAATGGCCTGGATGGATTTGCATGTTAAAAGGAGTGTCTGGGGACACTTAGAAAGAAGAGGGAGCCGGCATTCCTTCACCCAGGCTGCAGGCCGCTTTCTTTTTCTTTTTTTTTTTTTAAATCTTTATTGGAGTATAATTGCTTTACAATGGTGTGTTAGTTTCTGCTTTATAACAAAGTGAATCAGTTACACATATACATATGTTCCCATATCTCTTCCCTCTTGCTTCTCCCTCCCTCCTACCCTCCCTATCCCACCCCTCCAGGCGGTCACAGAGCACCGAGCTGATCTCCCTGTGCTATGTGGCTGCTTCCCACTAGCTATCTGTTTTACGTTTGGTAGTGTATATATGTCCATGCCACTCTCTCACTTTGTCCCAGCTTACCATTCCCCCTCCCCATATCCTCAAGTCCGTTCTCTAGTAGGTCTGTGTCTTTATTCCTGTCTTACCCCTAGGTCCTTCATGACATTTTTTTCTTCTCCCCATATTACTTCCTGTGCCCTCAACAGTCAGCAGTACTGGCCATGAGCTTTGCTCTCTGTGGCCCAGCTGTGGGCCTTAAAGGGGCCAAATCCCAGCAGGCGAGGGGCAGGGTTAGCCTGCGGCAGAGCTGTGGGGTGAGGAGGAATTGCCCGCGGCTGGATGTGTTCTGGGGGTGCCAGTGGGGCAAGGAGCCAAGACCTATGCAGGGCAGAGTGAGCAAGTGGTACCAACAGGAAGGACAGCGTGGACTGTGTCTCAACACCACAGCCAGGGACAGGAAGGGAGGGCCAGACAGGGGCTGTGAAGGCTGGGGCCAGGGAGGCCCTCAGAGACCCTTGTCTCTGCTTTTCTTCTTCACCGTGCTCTGTTCTCACTGCAGATGGGCTTCCTCTGCCACCCTGTAACTGTGGCTTCTGTGTGACTTCCGGCCTGTCATGGTGCCCACTCTACCCCAACCAGGTAGCAAGAATCTTTTTTTCAGTTCCCCACAGAAAACTGATTGAGTTTCCAAGGCCCCATCTGATTGGCCCGCTTGAGTCAGGTGGTTACCCCTGGACCAATCACATGTGGCCTAGGCCTGAAGCCACTTGGTACAAACATGAACACCTAGGTCCATCCCTTTGAGCAGAGCTGTGGGTATAAAGAGCATCTCTACTCGGAAGGCGGGTGGGCAGGGAGGCAGTGGTTGGTGTCTCCGGGTGAGGTGAGAAAAGCACTTATATATGAGTCAGAGCACCCAGTTTCCAGTCACAGCTCTGCCATTAACCACCTGTGAGATGGAGAGCGTGGAAGCGCATCCCCTCACTTTTCCCATCTATAAAATGGGAGACTAGGCTGGCTAATCTCCAAGGTGCCTTCCAGCTTCTACATTCAAGCCGTCCCTGAGGGGTGTGTGGTCAGGCCTGGCCTTCGTGCTCAGGAGCTTCCTTGGCCTCCAAGCACCCCTCCCACCCCTGCCTCAGATCCCACCCCTCCCAGCTCTTTGCCAGGCCTATTTAAAACCATTTCTAAGTTATGCAGAAATTGAATAGGTTTTCACTGCAGGGCATGAAACATAATCCAAGAAGGTCGGACACAGGACCATCCCTTATTTTCCCCCTTTTCCTGTCTTCTTGGACCTTGCTCTTAAATCCTCTGATCACAGCCTTCACCCTGGACCATTCGGTATGGATGGGTGAAATACCCTCTCCTCCCTGAGGCAGGGGGCTGGAGAGCTGATGTTCTCGCAGGAGCCGTCCCTCTCCTCTGGGCACTAGCTCCACGTGGCGTGTACTCTGAAGTGCTGTCTCGCTGCCTCACAGGGGGCTGGTCACTCTGAAATCGGAACATGTCCATCCCTCTCGTGGCAGGAACTACAGGCTTCGACAGCGTGCTTTGTTCTGGAGCTGGGGGCTGATGTCGGCACTCCTGCGATGTGCATGTTGGACCTAGAGATGGGGGCGGGGGGAAGAGAGAGAGCTGTAGGTTAGCTGAGAACCTCATAAAGACCTCCTCGAGACCAGTGCCGCCGTGGTGGCGTGTTGGGGTGGAGGCTGGCTTCGCTGAGCCCAGCACCCGGGGAGTACAGTTTCTGGGGTTTTGCACATGGTGGCTCGGGGTAGGTCCTTGCAGAGTACCTGGGTCCATCAGGGTCCCCCAGGAAACAGTTCATCTCGGATAGTTTCGGTAAAGGCATTTCGGTGAAGAGACAACTTCCAGAGGGGGGCAGACCTAGGGGGACATGAAGGGACGTTGAGGCACCAGAGACTAGCAGCAATGGGAAGCTCTTTCTACTCCTAGGGCTGGAGGGGCAAGGGGAGGGGCTGGAGCGCACTGAAAACTGGGGCCAGGGAGGAGAGGCTGCTGGGTTGGAGCTAGAGGGATTGGGGAAGTGATGCCCCAAACTCTTTCTCCTCCCCAAACTCTGAGCTCCTACCAGCCCCTCCCATTGGCAGAAGCCAGCCTCCAAGGGAGCCTAGGAATGCAGTCCCCTGAGGCCGCCCCGGGTGGGGGAGGCGGGGCGGGGTGGTGTCATGGCAGAGCAGGGTACTCGGTACATCTGGGGATTGCAGACAGGGAATGCCCAGTGCAGTAGCATTAATAGTCATCGTGTTTCTTTATGCCTCCCTGCCCTACCCTTGAAGGTGTTCTTGTCGGCCATCCTCTAGAAGGCATTCAGGCAATGAAATCACAACTGCCGTCTTCTAAGCACTTATTATGTGCCGGGAAGTTTACACTCATGAGCTCGAGTGCTCTTCACATTAACCCTATGAGATATTATTAACTTCGGTTTACAGAGAGGGGACTAAGGATCAGAGAGATTAAGTAACTAGCCCAAAGACACACAGTGAGGCTCGGGTTTCAACAGAGGTCTTTCTATCCCTGAAATCCTAGCACTTGTCCAGTCTACCCCCTTGTGTACTTGATGCTCTTTTGGAGGGAGAGAGAGCATCTGTTTTCCAAGCCACTGCGATGGGTAGGGCAGACCTAGCAAAGGCAGAGCAGGTTCAGGAACTCAGAAGTGTAAGGGAGCCTGCTGGGTTGGAGAAATACAAATAGCTCTACCTGCCAGGAAATAGTAAGCTGATGAGAAAAGAAACTACACGTGATCTTAGCCAAAAGGCCAGGATGCGGCGCCTGCCAGGAACTGAAGTGTGGAGGGGGAGAAAGCGCAGGACCGCGGGGGCCTGTGTCCCGTGCAGAAGGGCACTGGGGCATCATGGATGGTATGGAGGAGAGGGTCCTTGCCCATCTGCCCCTGTCCTTACTGCTGGTTGGAGAAGGACAGGATCTGAGCCTGTCCGTTCAGGCTGACACTTGCCTGATGGGGGAGGGGCAGCACACTCAGAGAGAAACAATGGCAACGTCGTGACATTGTCCTCTGGAGGCCCTTTCCAGACTGACTAGGGGCCTTGCAGAGAACACCCTTGCTTCCAGCAGCTAGTCCTGGGGAAGGGCTGACAGTGTACCCGAGAGTGGTCCCCAAAGAGAGAAGCTTCTCAAGGTAGCGCCAGGGCCCAGGTCATGGCCAGCAGCAGGGAGAGGGGGCAGTAATATGAATGCCCTCCTTGGAAGGAGCCCTGCAGGTGTCAGAAGGGACCCAGTCATTTGTCGCAGTGTCAAAAGATCCCAGAGGGCTAGGAATGTTGTCTCTGCCCTCAGGGAACTTCCAGTCCAATCCCTCACTCCTGGCTGGGGGGTACCACCCATGCTGGCAGGTGACCTCAGCACTGTGCAGAAGAGTTAGGGAAAGAACCGCCATCGAGGTTTAGAGACGTGTTTAGAATAGAGCTTAAGAGCATAGGCTTAGCATTAACTGCACCTGAATTCAAGGCCTTCTCCGCCACTGCCTAGCTGTGTGACTTGGGTGAGTTACCTAACCTCTCTGAGCCTCAACTTCCTTTTCAAAAGTGGGATAATAGCAACCACCTAGAAATCTGCTTGTTACAGAGCTGACAGGTACAGCCTACTGTACAGACATGGCACATAACAGTCAGTCAGTCAGTCAGTCAGTCCCCGGGAGCAAGGATTGTTTCTTCCTTTCTGTCTCTGGGCAGAGCCTCGTTAAGTTGCCTGTCTTCAGATGTGTCCAGAGCTCACTAAGTTAGGAATAAATTTACTCACGCAGAATTTTGCAGTCATGACTTACATGCCAGGCATTGTGGTGGGCGCGGCGGTGATGAGAGCTGACAGTTGGGCAGAGGATGCGAATACGCAGATACTTAGAATACAATGTGCTAAATGCTGTCATAGGGATTCGTTCATGTCTTCATAAAGGGTATTTACTGGACACCTGCCATGCGCCAGGCACCGTGCTGGGCAAGGCAGATAGAACCCTAAGGCTTCCATGGAGCACATGTGCTATGATGGAGACAGGCACTGGCCGAGGAATTACAGAAGAATGCTGGGTGATGAACCATTCCAGGGTGCTGTGGGACTCTTGAGTATAAATAGTGGCAGGGGTTGGGGGCGTGGTAGGAGCTGACCTCGCTTAAGGGTCTGGAAGGCCTCCATGAAGAAGTTACATTTAACCAGAAACCCCAAGTCAGAAAGGGGCAGGGGTCTGTCTATACACAGTGTATAGCAGAGGGAATCATGGAAGGATCCCAGGAGGTGGTGATGTTTGAGCAGGCTTTGTGGGCCTCTCTGGTTACAGGCTGCCATGGCCCAGGCATGGCAGGTGGATGCCCCAACCATGGGCAAACCAGGTAATCTCTGTGAGCCAGGCAAGGTCCCCAGACTCTCTGCCACATCCCCGTATCACTTACCTCCCAGCTCCCTGCCCTTGAAACCTCCAATACGCAGACTCCTGGCTGCCCTCCAGAGCAGCCCGTGCCTGAGGCTTGGGCAGCCAAGGGGCACCTGACAGTGAAAGCAAAACCGCCAAGAAACGGGGTTGGGGACCAAAAGACCCTCATGCGGAACTCCAGGACGAGCAGATCATCTTTGGAACTGGTGCTGTTACAGCCACCAGGAGGCCATCAAAAAAAGGAAAAAAAAAATAGATGGTGCATTTTAAATTCCTCTGAACCCTCTTAGAATAAAAATGATAAAGCCGCAGGTCTGGCTGCCTGGAGGACCATGGTTAATGGGCTTTGGGGGAATAGTCACTGACGGAGGCAGCTGCTCCAAGCTCCAGCTCACCCTTTTATTTGCTTTTTTCACCCCCAGGACACGCCAGTGGGGACGCCCATCTTCATCGTGAATGCCACAGACCCCGACCTGGGTGCAGGCGGCAGCGTCCTCTTCTCCTTTCAGCCCCCCTCCCCGTTCTTTGCCATCGACAGTGCACGTGGCATTGTCACAGTGATCCAGGAGCTGGACTACGAGACCACGCAGGCCTACCAGCTCACCGTCAATGCCACGGTGAGTCCCGGCACCGGGGGCCCAGACAACCAGATGTCAGCCTCTTCCCACCCTCAAAGGGAGCACAGAACGTCAACCTCGTTCCCTGCTAGTCAAGGCTCATAATGGTGATGCTGGTGATCAACAACAGCTGATGTTGCTGAGGGTCCGTGCTCTGTCCCTGGTGCTGTGCAGAGCACTCAAATGGATTGTCTCCAGTAAACCTCACAACAGCCCTATGTCATAAAAGTTAAAGGACCCATTTTACAGATGAGGAAATCGAGGCACAGGAGCAATTCCGTGACTCGCCCACAGTCACCCAGCAGCTGGACTCCAGTGCCTGCACTGGTAACCCCGTGGGGCATTCCTAGTGCAGGGTGTCCTCTCACTCTGTGGGACACAGGACAGAGGTGTCAACCCAGCTGTGTCCTGACACCACCCAACATGCAGGGGCCAGAGGGTCCAAGCAAACTAGCCACTGCTCTAGAGTGGCGATTCTTACACAGAAGAGAGCACCCGTCTGCACCAAGCGCCGTGCTGAGTCCTGGGAATTCCAGGATGAGTTAGTCAGGAGAGGGCGGTGGGAGAGCAATAACTATCCCATTTTATAGCTGACACTGTTGAGACTCACAAGCTGATAAGTAGTGGGCAGCAGGAACCCAAACCCGGGTGTTCTGACCCCCTAGTCCACTACCCCCATGGTCAGGAGTCTCTGAGTCTCCAGAACAGCACTGCTGCTTGGACACTGTTGCCAGCTGTTATCAAGGGCCTGGGGGCCAGGCAGGCCACACCCTCAGTAGGGTTCCTCCCCTGCACGCCCCTCTTCCCCGCTCCTGGAGCCTTCAGCCAGCAGCAGGGCGAGCCGGCCTGCTGTCCCTTAGATCTCTGTTTACAAAGCTCAGGTCAACAGTGAAACAAATCACAGGAGTCCCTCTTGACCCTCCAGGACCCATCAGCCTGGCACACAGCATCCACCGCCTGGCCCCAGGTCACTGCGAGGGGGCTTCCAGTAGCGCTGGGGGCTCCACTTGCAGTGACATGGGGCCAGAGCCCAGGGGAAGACACACTGGATTGGGTCCAGGGTCCAGTTTGAAAGATGGCGTTCCCCCAGGATTGGACAAGATCCAGAGAGGCCCCCCAAACCAGGAAATGCAAGCTTTTCCTTTGTACCTGGTCCAGCGGCCCCTGGGGAGGCCACTGCTGATGACACCCACATTCCTTCCTTCTCCCCTACTTAAGTGGTAGTGGCCCGGGAGGACGTGTGTGCTGCTATTCGGAAAACTGACTTCTGGGATCAAGGGCGCTTGCAAGGCCAGAATCCACTTTTTGGACACGCCTGTGCCCTCCCGCAGTGCCTTGCACACCCGCTTGGGGTGGTGATCCTCCCGCCACTCTCCATTTGCACACACCTGGGCCCAGAAATGCACAGATGCTTGCTCTCTTTCTCACTATGAACTCGTCCCTGTGGGATATTTTCCATCTACCATAAAAATGGCTTTGGGCCAGTGGGGAAGAGAGCAGAGCTGGCCACAGGCACGAATCTGGGTGGCCAGGCCTGTGAAGAGGTCTAGCCTCAAGCTGGGATGGTGAAGCAGTTAAATTGCCATTAATCTTCCAGAGATCAGGCCTTGAAGCAGCGGGAGAGGAGGGGCCCTAGAGCTCCCTTGGGTCATGATGGCTCCCCCACCTGATGCACAAGCCCCTCTCAGGGCTGACGCTGTGCCCTTGGCCTCTGGGCATTTCCTCAAGGAGATTCTCCTGTGTGGCATCGCAGGGAGCAGTGTGGGTCCCCAGCCACTACTGGGTGGGTAGCGGGTGGGGAAATGTGGGACTCCCCTGGGAACAAGCTGCTGAGAGCTGTAGGTGCCAGAGTGACAGCTGGAAGCCTGGCCAGGTGCCTGCTCAGCCACGTGTGCCCACTGCCATCCCCTTTCCCCAGCCGTGGGGTCCAGGGTGGGCTGGACGGGGGCATCCGTGGCAGGAGCAGGGCTGCAGCCACAGGTGTGGGACAGGAAGGGCAGGTGCCACGCTGGACAAAGCCAGCAGCCCACAGAAGCCTGGTAATGGCCAATCAGAACCACTGGCATCCCCGGCCCCAGAGTTCAAACGACTTCCTGCCAGGCTTCACCCTCTGGTCCTATCTGCCTAGTGGTCATTCCAGGGCCTAGCTGAGAGCTCTCACCATGGTGGTCCCCAAGCCTGGATTGTGAGCCCCATCATCTTGGAGGCTGGGAGACTGTCTCCCCTGTGGTCCAAGGGGCCCAGCTCCCCCTGCCTCCAGACTCTCCCCTCCCTTGCTGCACCCACGACCCATCCCCAAAGCCCCTCCATCCTCTCCCCGGCTGCCCCTGAGGACTCGTAGGCCAGCCAGCCCTTCCTTCTCCTCGAAGGCTCAGCAGCTGTGTCTCTGGAGGGCCGGAGCAGGCACTAGGCTTGCTGTAACATGGGGAACGCCTCGCATCACTCACATCACCCCAGACAGACCAAGGGAGATCTAACCCAAGGACAGTCCCTCCTCAAACCCCAAACCAGAGAATTTACAAGGCCTGGAGTCCATAGAGGTCATTCCGGGTGTCCCTTCATCTCACAGAAGAGGAAGTTGAGACTCCAAAAGGGGAGAGAACTTATTCGAGGTGACCCAGCAAGTTAGCACCTGGGCTGATATTAGGGCCCCAGATCCAGACAGAGCAAGTTTTTATGTCAAAAGGACCTAAGTTTGAGTCCTGGCTATACACTTACCAGATGTGTGACTCGGGGCAAGTTACTTAACCTCTCTGAGTCTCTGTTAAATCTGCATAATGGGCACATAATACCTACAAAAGCAAGTGAAGTGTATAGTACAGAGCCTGGTATATAATCTCTTCAGCATGTAGTTTCTGTTCTTGCTGGCTATCGTGATTCAGTAGCAGCAGCTATTTAAGCAGTTTATCACGTTTAGGGGAATAGAAGATGGGTTTGGGGTTTCCTTTCTTGGTGATCTTTCACAGGACCACATTTCCAGCTAGGAGGGTTTAAACATTGCCTGCCTGGCCACATGGCCTGCGTGACCTCTCAGGATTCCTTCCCAGAGTCCCACAAATGTCACAGGCCCTGGAGCGCCCCCTACTGGTTCTAAAGGAAAAGTTGCTTGACCGGTAAACCCAGCGTGTAGAGCAGGGATACAGGTTCCGGAGTAGCCCCCTCTGTGGTCAAAGGGCCTTTCTTCTGAGGAACCCCCATCCTAGTCAATTCCCTTGCTGCCCTTGGATGAGAGGGGGCAGGAAGTGGGCATGGAGGGGGCAGTGGCCCCTGACTGAATCCAGAGAAGGAGCTAAGGGCAGCACCATCGCTTTACCCCAAGGGCAGTCAGGCCTAGGCTGGGCGGGGCCAGAGATGCGGCTCTACCCCAGGCCTGCTTTGTGACAGTGGATAAGCCGCCTTCCACTAGGCCTTGGGGACCCTGTTTGTGTTTTCCTGCACAGGTCAGAGATCACTGAAGGTTCTTAGAGTTCCTGAGCTCCGTGTGCTAATGCCCTTCCCTGGGGGAGTGTGGGAATACATGTGTACGCATGTGCACACGTGTTTGTGCACGTGGGTGTCGTGTGTGTGTCCATGTGTGTGCATGCCCACAACATCACTTAACCTAAGGCTGTGTATTCTTTGTTCTCTAAGGATCAAGACAAGACCAGGCCTCTGTCCACCCTGGCCAACTTGGCCATCATCATCACAGACGTCCAGGACATGGACCCCATCTTCATCAACCTGCCTTACAGCACCAACGTCTATGAGCATTCTCCTCTGGTAAGACCCTCCCCGGCCCTTGTGAGACTTCCCTCTGCACCTCTGGTAGGGATGGGGGCCCTGTTTGGTGGGATGGGCTCCTTGGCGTTTCCTACTCCCCCAAACCCCTATGCATGGCAGTGATGGGTGGCCCAGCACAGTGAAAACCCAATCCCCTCTTATACCACACCCCACCTCCTCGTTCTCTCACTTCATCCCTGGAGGGCTCTGAGTGGCAAAGAGCAAAGACTGGCTAGTGCAAGCGAAGGGCAGCAGTTCAGAAGGATTCACATGAGATGACGGGGATGCCCGTGGAAAATCCAGCCTGGGCTGGAGAGCAAATGCGGACTCAGCCAGGCTCCCCAAAACATCAGTGGGGCTCAGCCATGCCCCCCACGTGTCAGTCAGTCAATCTGCCTCTCTCAGCCAGCCATCACTGCCCAAGGTGGCGGCCACCTGCCATCCGCCCCACAGGCCTTCCTAGGCTTGGCTCTTCCCTGAGAACTCACAGCTCCGGCTGCCCCTTCTGACTGCCCAGACTTTGGGTTTCCCAGGGCCACGTGTTCAAGAGAGGCACCTGATTGGCCGTGGTCTGATTTTTTTTTTTGGCTGCGTTGGATCTTCGTTGCTGCATGCGAGCTTTCTCTAGTTGCAGCGAGCAGGGGCCACTCTTCGTTGTGGTGTGTGGGCTTCTCATTGCAGTGGTTTCTCTTGTTGTGGAGCACGGGCTCTAAGCGCGTGGGCTTCAGTAGTTGTGATGCGCAGACTCAGTAGTTGTGGTGCACGGGCTTAGTTGCTCCGTGGCATATGGGATCTTCCCGGACCAGGGCTCGAACCCATGTCCCCTGCATTGGCAGGGGGATTCTTAACCACTGCGCCACCAGGGAAGCCTGGCCATGGTGTGATTTTGTGCCATGTCTCAAGGTCAGAGGTCACCAGCCAGCCTGTAGATTGGCTGCCCGTGGGCCATGTTTCCACCATGGTTGTCAGCTGTGACTGGGGGTCTTAGAGACAAAGCATGCCGCTGCCCCCGGGCAGGGGCTGTGGGTGGGCAACTTTGCTCAGCTGTGGGCCAGGCAGGCAGTACTAGGCATCCCTTGTCTGGTAGCCATCCCTGCTTTCGTACAGACTAGAACAGAACACCCGCTGTGGGCTGATGAATTGGAAAAAGGTGGCTCCTCGGGCAAACACAACCCCTGGACATGCAGCTCGGGGAACAGCTCTGTGGAAAGAAAACTGTGCCCCGCCTTCTGGGAACTAAACGTGCTTAGAGGAAAGACGCAGCTTTGAGAGCCAAGGGGGGCACACACCTGAACGTGTGGCTGTTCAGCGCCCCACGTGCATGTCTGCACAGGCTCTCAGAGTTGGGTACAAGTGAGAGGCAGGCTCCCCCGACCGGAGTGCAGGCCATGCTCCTGGACCACCACAGACCAGGAAGCCTGCCCTCCGAGTTTGGGACCATGGTCTGTCCCGACCATTGGCCTCCTCCAAGCACCATACTGCAGCCTCCAGGTATGAGGGGGTATCCACTTCTTGGGGCCGCTTGTGGGCTGGAGGGTCTGACGAACAAGTTGGCCTCCTGTTGCAGGTGTCTGAAGCTGCTTCGAGGGCAGAGGGAGACATCTGAATGTCCCCACCCCAGCCGTCTCTTTCTTGGTGGTCCATGGACAGCAGGAGCTTGGGCTTTCAAGACTGTAGGCTGCCTCCCTCAAAACCTCTTTGCTAATAAGCACTCATATTCTCCTCCCTGACCTTTCAGACGAGGTGGGCGCTTGCATCTGCCCCCAGCCCCTGGCCGTCCCTTCTTAGTGCTCAATGCTCCTGCACGGCTCACTCACCCTCGGCTCCTTTGCTGGACCGTGAGAGTAGCGCGGCAAGAATGGGGTCTGCTGTGAGCATAGCGCACCGTGGGTGCTCAGGAAGTGTTTTTGGAATGAGGGAATGAATGAACGAACGAACGAACGAACAAACAAACAAACAAATGCCCTGGTCAGACCAGCCCTCTCGCTATCCTGTCATCCTCATCACCCTTTGTGCCTGCTCTGGTCACCAACCCCAAGTCCACCCATCTGTTGGTTCCCAGCTCACTGACGACCTTTCTTGGAATTTTTTCCTGGCTTCCTCCTCACTGGCCCAGGCATAGACATCCCTCTCCCCTCAGCTCTGCTGGAGTTCACCCTCCTTACGCTGCATGACTTCCCACTGAATTGTAGCCACACCTGTAACGTTCACCGACGTGTAAGTGGGTTACTTTGGGGCTCCTGGTCACCAAGGTGGCTGAGTCTTTGGGACCTGTGGGAACCTCCCACAGGCCTCCCAGGGCATCGTGCTCAGGGCTGAATGCAGGCAATATGGGCAAAGCCAGCTTGTCGATTGAAGTGAGGACATGATGGTGGCTGGGCAGCCAGGGGTCTCGGAGCAGGTCGCTGCACTGCCATGTACTTGCTTGGCCAAATCACACGACTTCCAGACCTCTTCCTCTTCGGGGAACCGGGGCTACAGCTGTCTCAATTGTGCCTCCCTAGCCTGGGGGTTTTAGAGATTGAAGCACCCAGCAGTGCCGGCATTAACAGACGTTAGAACGCCGCGGTTATGTGTTGGGATTGGGCTGGGGGGTCCCATCTTCAGCCTCATTTCAGTGTCTCGGTGCTCAGCAAGAGGGGTGTTGGTGTGAGTATCGTCCGAGACCTTCAGTTTGTCTTGTCTCTCCTGGCACCCCTGTATCGTAGCAGAGTAATACTAAATGTAGCTGTTACTACAGGTGTTCCTTCCGGATCTGCAGATTTCTGAGTTCGTCCAGCCATCCATTCCATTTTTCATTCTTTTACTCATCCTCTAGATGTTCATTAAGCCCCTGCTGCGTGCAGGGCCCTGTGCTAAGCCACGCTTTCCCGATGATTCCACGGGCCCCTGCTAGGATGACTCCTCAGAACAGGCAAACGGGGCCCTTTCTCCCCTTGTCTCCCGCGCTCCTTATGCTCGGTTTCTTGACATCTGACATGGTTCTTCCTCAGGATGAGGGACCTTGATATCTCTTTGCCTTGCCAGGGTTGTCCCTTTGGCCCCGCAAGGCCACTAAAGCCAATGTCTGGGGGGCTCCCAGGGAGCAGGTCTGAGTCCTGCCTCTTGGGTCATGACCAGGCGTGGGCAAGCCAGACAAGGAAGTAAGTTGGGAGATTCGGACTCTCCCAGCGCCCACAGAATCGCCTCCGTGTCCACACACCTCTGGCCTCCCTGCCTCCAGTCTTGAAAGTTCACCGCGTCCCTTGCACAGCTTCCCATACACCCTAAGCCTGATTTTTCCAGGCTTCTAATCCGTTTCCGTGCCTTGATCTGGGCCCTCCATGTCCCTTTACAGTGTGGAGCCCTGATTTAACGCAGCACTTTCCCGGCCAGTCCAGGGTAGAGGAGCTCCATGGCCTGATCAGTCCCCCAGGCCGGAGGACCCAGGAGCCCCCCATCCCCGGCCCTGCCTCTGCTGGCCCAGCGCCTCCATCCGGACCCTCGCCCACTCTCCCTCACTCCCCCTTTTTATCTGCAGCTCCCAGCATGTTACGCCTCCCTCTATCAGTGTATCAGGTCAGCATGCCTCATCTAAAGTGTATATATTACCTAATAAAATTCTTCTTATTTGGGATTATTGCATCAAATTTTAATTTCCTCACTCGAGCAACAGCATGTCGGCCTGCCCGTCAGTGAAGGACCGATAGAAGGTGAAAAGAGCGGATAAACTGCACAAATTACTGCCAGCCGATGCCTATCAGCCCTTTGACTGGAATTGACTGGAATTAAGGACTGAGAAATAGGATTTTCTGCCTCAGAATCTGCTGTGGCAGCTCCTGTCGGAAGTCTCTTCCGGACCCATGGGCTGCCTCCCCCCAAGGGCGCCTCCCACTCCCGAAGCAAACTGCATGTCATCCTTTCAAGTCCTTAATCCTGTCATGGAAATGGGGGAGGGGCATGGTGCTGGGCCGGCAGAGAAAGAGGTAGACAGGCCCCCTGAGGCTCCAGCTTCAGCCACTCTCCTGGCCAGCTTCTTTGGAAGGAGGCAGCCACAGAAGGGAGAGTCCTGTTCCTTCTAGAGCAGTCCCAGCTCGTCTCAGCTCTGCCCCGACTTCCCTACTGGTACCCAAGCCTCAGAGGCTGGGGCTGCCTGGCACCCTCACTCACCCCCTCACCACACCTTGAGCCGCAATCTCCCCACATGTACCCTCACTGTGAGAGGTTGTGAGAAAAAAGTGAAGGAACCTATGCGGGAGCCCAGCACAGTGCTTGGCACACAGTAGGTGCTCAACTAATGCTAGCTCTCCCTGTGAGCTCCTAGCTCTTCTCTCTATAGAATTCCCAGAAAACGTCTTCCCTCCAGGGTGGGGATCATTAACCTGGGGTCCTGCGGGGCCTGCATTTTGCTGGAATTGTTTGGAACGTCACATGCATGCATAGTCTGGGAAGAGGCCTCTTAGCTTTCATCAGATGCGCACGGCGGTTCCAGGCTCCAGTGAGTAGTGACAGTCACTTTTATAGCATTTTCTGTGCACCCAGTGCTGTTTCAAGTGCTTTCCATGTATCCCTTGCTGAGGTGTGGGACTGTTGTAATACCCACTTTATAGATGGGGAAAACCCAAACGGTGAGAAGTTAAGTAACTCACGCAAAGGATTCAGATCCAGACAGGCTGACCAGAGTCACACCCTTAACCCCCTTGCTGTACTGATCTTCCCCCAATAAGGAGTTGGGACCCTGCATGCCTGTGCACCTTTAGCTTCTCGGGGGAGGGGTTGGGGGCGGAGGTGGGGGCCTCATTTCCCAGGAAGCCTCCTGCTTGCAGTGTGGGTTCCTATGAAGGGAAGAAGCCCTGTGGCCAGGTGGGCCCCAACACTAGCCCTTCTGCGCCCACCTACCTGCTCTCCTGGCCATACCCTGATGCACCCCAAGCTGGGGTACCTCTCTGGAGAGCCAGCCAAGCAGAGTGCACCCCTGTAGAGGGGCCCAGGCCCGCGACGGGCACTTCTCCATCCTCTCATCTTTGGAAATAGTTTCAGTATATTGAAAATATAATCACTGAGACTGAAACAAGAGCGGTGGGTTCCCAGGAGCCCCTAGTCCTCCCTGTTAATTCCTTCTCATAACATTTCCAGTCTTTGTGGCTGCACTTGTATTAAAAGCTCAGGGTTTTATTAAAAATGGATTTATTTATCCAAAAAGATGAAAACCCAAACTTTGTCAGGAGCCTTTTAGAGCTCTCTTCGTGGAAGCTCAGGTGTGGCTCTTCCGGGGGAGAGCCAGCCTCCTTGCCGTCTGGTCCTGGCTCTCCCACTGGGCCATCTGAGCCCTGGCCCCCCAGGAGGACTCCAGGCTGCCAAGGGCAGGGCTACCCGTGGGGAGATCCTCACAGGGCTCTGAGGGCTGAGGGTTCCTTGACCACCACCTCCCCTCTTTGCACAGGCCAGCGCTGGCCCCCTTCCCGTCCTCCTGAGGCTCACTGACCACTCCAGGCCCTGGTTGTACGTCTGCAAGCATGCAGCTGCCCCTTGAGGTTTATTGTTTAGCGACTGTCTGGAATGGTGCTTTGGTAGGCACTGGGCCCAGCTGACCTGGCAGGCCAGCCCCTGCCCTCAGCAGGCCAGGGGCAGCCAGGGGACCCTCATGCTGGAACACATGTGAGGCTCAGATTGGATGGGGCTGTGAAAGAGGGAGCTGACCCTGTGTTGAGAAAGCCCTTCCTGGCAGCTGGAGCCTCAGACCAGAGTCCTGGACTCTCAGGCCTGGGGACAAATCCAGGCCTCTCTTGTGTAAGGAGTGACACCAGGAAAGGCATACCCCCAAAAGACGCCCCCTGGAGTGATGGGGGGAGCCGTTTGTGTAGACCCTTCAGATCTAATGCAGTGCTTCCCAGATGACCTCCCACGTACCCCTGGGTCTGAGGCTGTTAAGATGTTACACAGAAAGAATCTGTCTTCAGCTCAGAAAACGGGGGAGAACAAAGGGTAACAGATTTCTTTCCCGCTTTACTACTTCTGGGAGCCTTTACCACATTAAAGCCCATCGTGCAGCTCCAAGGGAGGGACAGGGAATGTATGTTTTCCCATATTTGGCATGAATTAATACATGTAAAGTGCTTACACTAGTGCGTGGTACATAGCCACAACTTTCATAAATGACAGTTATCATTACTATAACGACCTGTTACAGAAGCAGCATCTCCTGGCAGGCAAGAGCATTTTGGAGCCAAAGTACCTGACCTTGAATCCTGGCTTCACCATTCCCTCTTCGCGGTGGGACCTTGGAAAGGCCACTTAACTCGTGGTGCTCAGTTTCCTCATCTGTAAAATAGGGCCGTCTCCCAGGGTAGTTGAGAGGGTGAAATGAGTTAATACATAAAAGGCGTTCGCAGCAGCGCCAGGCACATAGTGAGTGCTGGAGAAGGGCCCCTGCCGCCACAGGTGCTTCACACTCTCTCACACAGCTCAGGTCCTCAGAACCCACTTCGAGAGATGCGTCTTTAATAGCATCTTTCTCTGACTTTGTAACAGTCTGTTTCCTCCATGGGATCTAGCTAGAGCTCCTGGGCGGGGGGGAAGAGCGGGGAGTGCAAAGGAAGGAGCCAGACCTGCTTTCTGTGTGGCCTCCGCCTCTGCGCTGTGTCCATTTCTCTGCTGGAGACGTTTCCCCTGCAACATTCTCACCTTCCCTCAGCCAAACCTGGGGGCGTTCAGGATTGCCGCACACCTGGGCTCAGGAGAGGCTGGAGTGACAGCACTGCCCCAGCAGGGTGAGGTGGCAGATGCCCCTCCTGTGTCCTGGCAGGGAGACCAGGAGGAGTCGGAGGCACCTTGCCCCCAGGGCACTCCCTCCAGGTCAGAGGCCTGCATGTCAGGAACTAGCCTCTTTCCACAGGAGAAGGTGCTCAGGTGGGGGTGGAGGGTGCAGCCTGCAGGCTTCAGTCTCCAGCTGATGACCAGTGAATATGTGAGAGGCACCAATGCCACAAGAGACGTTCATTAGACATGCAAATGCCAGGGTTGATATCTCCCTAGGGGTTGGGGACAAGGCTGTCCTGCTCTCCGTCAGTCAGGGGAACTGCAGCCTGGGCCAGAATCTCAGGCAGGCATGGCTGGTGTGATAGGGCCTGGAGAGCAAAGCGAACATTGCCCTGGGTGAGGGGCGACTCAGCAAGTGGTGGTGGTGGCGAAGTTAGGATCCAATCATTTGTACGTTCATTTATTCAATCACTTGGCCAATCAATTGATACTTGAGTGTGCCCATTATATGCCAGCATCTCTTCCTAGTGAGTCGTAGGCCTCCAAACCCCTGCCGGTGTTGTGTCTTTTTTTTTTTTTTTAAATTAATTAATTAATTTTTGGCTGCGTTGGGTCTTCGTTGCTGTGCACGGTCTTTCTCTAGTTGTGGCGAGCGGAGGCTACTCTTCTTTGTGGCCCACGGGCTTCTCATTGCAGTGGCTTTTCTCGTTGCAGAGCATGGGCTCTAGGCGTGCGGGCTTCAGTAGTTGTGGCGCACAAGCTTAGTTGCTCTGCGGCATGTGGGATCTTCCCGGACCAGGGCTCAAACCCGTGTCCCCTGCATTGGCAGGCGGATTATTAACCACTGCGCCACTAGGGAAGCCCCCTGGTGTTGTGTCTTTTGCCTGGAGCACCTTCCTTTTTGTTTTCTCTCTCTGGCAAACTCCCACTCACTCTTCATGAGCCATCCTAAATGTCACCATCTGTACAACCCTTTCCTCCAGGTGGACTTGTACACTCTGGGGTACATTTACGCATCTAAGCAACCTCATATCTGTATAGCAGTGTCTGTGCATATTGTGTGCTCCCCAAAAGCAGGGGTCCCCGAATCCCCATGTGGGAGTCCCAGCCCCTAGCCCCTTCTCCCCCAGTGCTGCAGGGAGAATGAATGGGGTGTGGGGCAGAGCCATGTGAGGCAGGAACTGCTGGTTGTAGTGTCGGATGGGGCTTGTTTCAGAGGACCATGGTGGCCTCCATGGTTGTCACGGTCATCCCTGGAGATACTCATTTTCAGGGTTTATGATGCTTTCATTCAGAGTAGTTGATTCATGATCTTCTCCTTTACTCAGGCCTTACTGAAAACTGAGTTGTTGTTATTCATATTAAGGTGGGGAAAAACAGACCAGAGGGGTGCAGCAAACTTCCTGAGGTCACACAGCATTGATGTGTGTTCGAGATAGAGACCAGACCTCTTGTCCTCCTGCTGGATGCTCCTCCATCAGCTCTTCTTCCCTGGGTGGTTTATTCGAATGAGGGGAGTTGGGGAGGGGCAGGGGAAGCAAGAGAATCAGCAAGATTGGGCCTCTCCAGTGGACATGGAGGTGTTTGCCCGGGGGCCTCAGCATATGTCCCAGGGATGATGGCCTGTGTACTCGGTACCTACTTCCTAGGCTGGCCAGGAAGTCCCCATGGGGAGGGAAGCTGTGCGTGCCGGGACAGCTACAAAGAAGAACAGCAGCCTGGGGGCTGGGCGACCAAACTCAAGTCCTTTCTCTTTCCCACCCAGGGCACGACGGTGCGTGTTATCACCGCCATCGACCAGGATAAAGGACGTCCCCGGGGGATTGGCTACACCATCATCTCAGGTAAGGCCTGGGCTGCCCTGGTCCCCCACCCCGACTCAAGAAGAGCTGCATTAGGAGTGTCAGGCTCTGCAGGACAGTGGAGAGATCTATGGCCATGTGGGACAGTGACATGAAGGGACCTGCCCCCAGGGACAACCTTGGCCAAAGGACCCAGGCAGGGAACTGACCGGCTAAAGGAGGGAGGAGCAGGGGAGGGGAAAAGGAGCTTGGAACAGAGGCTTAGGTGCCTGGGGCTGCTGGGTGGTGTTGGAAGGCAGGAGCGTGCGCCGCTCTCCGAGGTCTCAGGCTTCTGGGCACTTTGGGGCTCTGAGCCTAGGTCGTTGGTGACTCTTACCAGTGCTCTGGGATTTTCTTTGTTTTTCTTTACTCACTTGATGAAAAGATGGCAGCTGTTACATCACTTTAGAACTAATACAGCTGCAACTTCGGCTGATTTCATGCTCCTTTTACATTTCTGACCGTTAGAAAGTCATGTCTCGTCTGGAATGTTGCACGGAGGCACATAAGCCCTCCTTCCCCACCCAATCCCTTGGTTGAGCAGAACAGTGACTGAATGCAAAGAGGGTTCTGGTTGATGGGACCCCTCACCCCACGTCCCCACCCAAAGACTGACAAAGCAGCAGCTCCTTGGCTGTCTTGGGACTGGGTGGCTTTGGAGCAAGGCGGCTGGTGAGGTCCAGGAGAAACTGCTCACTCACTCACACACTCCAGACCTGTCCCTGTTCTCCCACCCACACCCACACCCCACACGTGGCCTCCCTGCCCAACCCGCTGGTGAGTGAACGGTCAGCCTGGTGCATCTGGGCAGGCCAGACTGATGGCCAGGAGGATGGCAGGCCACAAGGCCAGTGTCCACCCCATTGCCCCGCCCTACCACACTGCCAAGAATAGAGAGTGGCACTTTGGGGGCATTTTCTCCCTGAAGCTCAAAAGGCACCGATGTGTGTAGTGATCAAGAACGTGGATGGAGTCTCCTGGGCATCCTGCCTGGGGTGGCTCTCCATACCTCAGTTTCTCATCCATAAAATGGGAGCAATTAGAGTATCTACCTTAGGTGGTTCAAAAGTCAGAAGTCTCACTGTATGTCAAGAGCTTAATTAATTATTAAAGTACTTTATAAGTGTTAGTTGTTATTATTATTTCTGCCAGCAACTAATAATACCTTCCGGATGTTGAGGGTTAGCTGGTGTGGGGGAGACCCCTCACATCCTTGGAATGCACGAAATCAGGGCATTATGGGCTTCCTGTGACCTGCAGCTTCTAGCATAACTGTTATTGTGCTTCTAAGCCCAGGACCCAGAGCGAATGTCAGACCAGCTCATGTGGTCAGTAACAGCAGTGTGGGTTTGGGCCTCTGCTCCCCGCACCCCATTTCCTCCCCATTCTGATGCCCAGGACAGGACTCAACAAGAATTAAGCCCAATATGTACTTGTAGAATGAATGAATGAGCATCACTCTAGGGTAACGGGTATTCAAATTCCAGTATGCCCAAGAATCAGCTGGGGCTCCTACCAAAAATGCAGAGTCCTTGGCATGCGTGAAGATTCTCGTTCTGTGGCACTGCGGTGCAACCCAGGAAAGGTCCTTTCTCCCAGTGCTCCAGAGGTAGGTGGTCCTTAGGCCAGGATATGGAAAAGGAGGTCCTAGGAAGGAATCCATTCTGTAGGAAGGCAGAGTCCTCCTGGGAATTAGGGGCCCTCTCCTGGTGAGCAGAGGAGATGGGAGGCCCATGCTGATACTGGTATCCTTCATGAGTTTGTCAAATTGGGAAGCAAAGCAAGTGCCTCCCAGTGACAGGGGGCTTGTGCTGGAGCTCTGAGGGAACACCGGTGAGCCCCAAGGGTGATGGAGTTGGGGGCCTAGTATGAGGTGGCAGCATGGGCAGGATACCTGGCTGGGTAAGGGATTGTCTCCTCATCTCATTGGCTCTGGGCTGCTTCCAGACATACTCCTAGGTGGGGGTGGGGAGCAGGGAGCCAGGGCCTGGCCTGAGGTCATGGACAGACTGGAAATAATGCCTGCAGTGACACTGGGAGGCCATCCTCCAGGGCATTGGTCCATTTCAGGTCCGTGCTGGGTGTCAGGCCACCAGCCCCAGACCCTCAGGTCCTCTCTAACCTTCAGAGATGGCCCCGGTCACCCCTTTCCTCCGGAGCAGGAGGCTGCAGGGCAGAGCTGCTTTGGTATCTGGGCTGGGCTCTGAAGCTTAGAGTCTGGGGGCAATTGCCTGAGGCAGCATCCTGTGAGATTTCCAGAGGCACGCTCTCCTGGGCCAGGTTCCCAAGTGCAAACAACAGGACGAGGAGGGAGACCCAGGATGTGAAACGACAGGTAGGGGATGTGTGTGAAGGTGGGGGCAGGAGGCAGAAAGTTCTGGAAGACCTGGAACACTTAGCATAGTTTTATAGGATTCCCGTTGCCAGCACAGATGTGCCTTCAGGGCTTTTAGAAAGGATGACAGATGGGTTTTCTCTTACCTGCCAACTTTGATTGATTGGTAATGGCTGCCCGAAGAGGACCAGAAAGCCAAGCAGGCTCAGTGCCGTAATCAGTTGGTAGAGTCTGCCATGGGTGTGGAAATGGAGGGGGCAGCACTGCGGCAAATGTCTGCCATCCTCTCGGTGAGGTAGCACTTGGCGGGGTGGCCACGATGGTCTTCATTGTCATGGGTATTTGTCGCCACCCGAGCGCACCCAAATCCTTTTCAGGCAGCTTGAGGAAAGGGCAGTCCTCTTTCTTCCCTTGCCATCCTGAGCACCTGGCTCCCCTGCCTGCCCTTCTCCCCGGGGCCTGGGCCGGTGTGGACTCCCTGTGAGCCAGCCTCAGCCCAAACCCAAGCAGGCAGGCAGGCAGGCAGGAGGGCACAGTCCCCAGGGGGACAGGTGGACAGAGGCTAGGATTTGGCCTTTTCTCTACTTCCCCCAGCCGGCCAGTGTAGACACTGCTGCAAAGAACATTGTCTGCCGAGGGCCTGGCCTCACACACCTGCCTCTCCAAGGGTGTTAAGTCGCAGCCCTCTCCCAGGTGGCTTGGCCGGTGCCTGTTTGGCTTGAAGCAAGAAGAAGGGATGCCCTCCCGGGCCCCTTCATGCTCACCGCCCCGCGCTGGCCCTGAGTGCCCAGTGTGGGAGGCTGCTCCAGCCCAGGTGCTCTGGAACCATTTTCATTAGAAAGAAAGAACTGAGGGCCTCAGGGTCTCCTGGAGCTGGGTGCGAGTCCTGAGGGCACCGTGGGTGACCCCCAGAGCCTGGGCAGGTGGTCTGCCTCGCACACAGGCCTGAGCCCGCAGGGATCCGTGGCACAAGGTTAACCTGCCCAGCTCCCTGAGGCCCTGTCCCCTCCGGGCTGTTTACCATCCCTGCAGCCGGGGGGATTTATGTCCGCACACCAGTGCTTTCCCCGTTACTAATGACCCCTCTGTTTTGCCAAGAACAAAGAGGCCTTCAGACGTAAGTTATGGCTCCACTGCCATCAATTTTTTCTCAGCCTCTTGTGGCCAAACTGTGACCAAAGAAGGACAAGGTTTTTGCCCAGAGAGGACCTGGCACGGGCCCCGTCGCTCCCTCAGCCCGTGCCTGCCCTGCCGCTCACCAAGGGCATCACTTCCTCCAGGGCCTGACCTCTGGAGCTCTGCGGGCTCCTGTCCCCAGTGGCCAGCCCAGCCTGTGGTCTGAGCAGACACCCTCCTCTACCAGAGGGAGGTAGTCCTGCTTCAAGGGGCAGCTGCCCCGCAGAGCACTGGACTTGGAGTCCAGAATTGTCAGTGTGAGGCCCAGCACCCCCACCTGCCGCAGGGTGTCCAGCAAGGCGTTTGGCCCTCTTAACCCCATAATCCTCATTCATGGAATGGAGATAATAACTCCCGTGGCAGATGAGATGATGCCAGAGAGACTCTAAAGGGCCATAAAATATTAAGCATTATTGTCAAAGAAAGATCAGGACCAGGGGTCCTTGGGACTCCTAGTCACTCACTTTCTCCTTAATTCATTTAAGTATAGAGAAGTACGTGGTTGAGAGTGCAGGCTTTAGGGCCGTGTCCAGGGTGCTGATTGCTAGCTGTGCTGGCCAATACGGTTGCCCGTGTGGCCCTGGAGCACTTGAAATGTGGCCAGTCTGATTTGAGCTGTGCTGTAAAGATAACACACAGGATTTTGAAGACTTAGAATGAAAACCAGATTGTAAAATATCTCAGTAATGTCTTACATTGATGACATGTTGCAATGGTATATTCAATGTACTGGGTTAAAGATACCATACTGTTAAAATTAACTTTACCTATTTATTTTTTCATTTAATGTGGCTACTAGAACATTTCAAATAGCACATGTGGCTCACATTCTATTTCAATGAGCAGCTCTATTGCAGAGGTAGACCGCCTTGGGTTGCCTTCTACCACCGACCAGCTATGTAACCTTCCGAGCGTCAGTTTTCCAGTTTGTAAAGTGGAGGTAATAATAACCCACGTCTCACAGGGACGCTATGAGGACTCAGTGAGCTCAGACGCGGAAGCACTTAGCAGAGCACCTGAATCTGTAGCAAGTGCTCAACAAATGGGGACTCTTAATATCCACCCACAGTGGCTTGAGGGCCTTCTCTGTGCGAATGTCCTGAGAGCTGGTGGGGCCCGAATCACTGTCTCAGCCTCAGGAACCTGCAGGCAGTCAGGGGGACAGGCTGCAATGCCTTGGTGGAACACTGTGGAGACCAGCAGGGGCTGTGCTGATAATTGTTAACATGGAACAGTGGCTCCTTGGGGGGTCCACTAGTCCCTTCTTTCTCCTTTTGTGTATATCCAAAAATATCCGTCATGAAAAGTGAGAAAGAATCCGTGGGAGGGGGGAGCCTCCCCAGCCGTCACTGGGAGGGGAGGCTCAACGAGGAGAGATCATCTAAGCCAGCCCCGACTGATGAGCAGGAACCAGCCGGGAAGTGTGAAGGGAGGGTCTGTTGCAGGCAGAGGAACAGCGAGTACCAAGATCCCAGAGCAGGAGAGCGTGCAGCCCGATCTTGGCGCTGCAGTAATTGAACGTGGCTGAGCTCAGCACGTGAGGGAGGCCGTAGGGGAGGAGGCCACAGGGGGAGGCAGGGCCAGCCACGCAGGGTGTGGAATGCCCAGCCCGGGAGAAAGCCAGGCCCTGGTCCTGAGGGCAATGGGGAGCCAGGTCAGCAGGGGAGGGACGTGGTCGGGGTTGCCTTGTGAGAAGCTCACAGTGGGTTGGAGGAGGGCAGGTGGAAGCAAGCAGGTCAATGGGGAGGCATTTTCATTTTCCATAAACACCGGACTGATGAATTCTGTCATTTCACTCTCTCCTTCCTGTAATTGACACTAAACAAACCCTTCTCCGGTACCCGAAGGCCCTCACCACCCTGGGGTGTAAGGATTTGGTGAAGGAGCCCAAGCTAGCACTTTCCACCACTTTCTGCATTACAGCGCCATCTCAGCCCAGACACCACTTTCCAGGCTGAAGAGGCTTAACCTCTCTCATCATCCCTTTCCCTATCTGAGCCCTGCTTCCCTGGGCCTCCCGCAGTTCTGCAATATCCCCCAGGCTGAGGGGAGGGGAACCCCATTTGTTGGGTACCTGCTGTGAGCCAGGCACTGGCTGGACCCGTTTATCCCTCACAATAGTGTATGAGGGAGACATCATTACTCCACTTTATAGGCACGTAGAGCAAGGCTCAGGGACTTTTATAGACTGACCAAGGGTCACAGCTACAAAGCAGAAGAGCAGGGATTTGAACCCAGGTCTCTTGGGTTCCAGAATGTAGCCAATTTGCATGATGACACTGGTTCTCCAAGTGTTGGCTCCAGATCAGCTTTGCCTGGGAACTATATTAGTAATGAAAAAGTTTTGACCCCACCCTAAACCTGAATTAGAAACTCCAGAGGTGGGGCCCAGGTGACGCTGATGTGGTTGGTCTGGGGACCACCCGTTGAGAAGCTCTGGTCTAGAAGAGCACGTGTCATCAACAAGATAATATCACCCCCAAGGGGGCAAATATGTATTCTGAGAGGTAAAAAATATCTTACTTCTTTTATGTATAAGGCACAGATATACATACGTTATATCTGTGGTATTAAAATTTCATGCAGCTTTGGGGAGCAGTTAGGAAAAATGTTTCAAATGGCTAGGGAGGTTGGAGGGACATGCAACACAGGTTGAGAAATGCTGGCCTAGAAGGAAGAATAGGTGCGCAGTATCAGGGCTGAAAGCCCTCAGTCCAAGCTTGAAAGGCAGTGGCCTCACCACTGGGTCACGCTGGCGGACTTGCCCAGGTTGGTTAGTGAAGGACAAAGCTCTCACTCGCCCCTCGCTGGATTTCACTTTCAATGCTACCAAGTGAGGCAGTTCCTTGAAAATACATTGAGCGCTTTGAAATGAAAGCTGTGTGTGTGTGTGTGTGTGTGTGTGTGTGTGTGTGTGTGTGTGTGTGTGTGTGTGTGTGTGTGGAGAGAGAGAGAGAGGAAGAATAAGCAGTCAGACTTGCCCAAGCCCACACCCCCACATATGCCAATAACTAAATCGGGCCCCTGGCCAGGGCCTAGTGGGGGACAGCTATCACAGGAGACCATCATTTGAATCACTTCAAAGCCCTTGTGATTAAGCTGCTTGGCGTGTTTCTCCCCCCAAGAAGTAAAAACTCAGGAAAAGCAGATCTGCTTTGGAAGTCTGAATTGCACACCAAAGCCCCTGGCTTAGAGTACACAGTGGGTGCCTGGAAGCCCCAGAAACCTCAGGGCATCTGGCCAGGCACAGTGGGGAACGGATGGAGCCAAGAGGGAGCCAGGGAGGAGTCAGGGCAGATCAGAGACAAGTGGTGGGGCCAGTTGGTGGAGGGCATACAAGGCAAAAGATATGGGTGCTTGAGCATGGCTGGGGGTGGGAGGGTCATCAGAAGACTTATCTCATAGGAGTTCTGGATGATCGGAACAGGAAGCACTGGAATGAGGGTGATCTGCTAACAGGTTACTGCATCAGTCTAGGGGAGGACTGGGGGTTGTTGTGAAGATGTACAGGAGGGAAGTCAGCAAGGTGATATAGTGAAAATATGGTGCAGGAAAAGGGGGAGACAAAGAATCTTCTAACCTCTAAGGGGTTCCTGGTGGTAGCCTAGGCAGAAAGAACATATTCATAAGGAAAGCTGATCTGCTTACACCTATGACTGCCACACTAGACCCGTGTCAGCACGTGTATCAGATCTCCCCCATCCCATACCAAGGCAGACATCACTAATTGATCACGGCACACTTTCCCACTGAGCCTGAATGGGCCTCCAAGCCTCCATCAGCCACTGGTAGTTGACAGGCGTTCTCTTGAGAGCTGGAATGAATTTGCCATCCAAGGTTTATCCAGTTTTCATCCTATGGCTCTCTTCTTTCAACAATATTTAGGGACAGTGCCTCTGACTTTTTAAAAATTTGATTAAACATATATTATTTCCAGTTCTCTCCCACCACATACCAAAACAACAACAATAGGTCACACTAACACTAAACTCCTCCTGATGAACCACAGGAGAGCCCGCACTTCATTCTCCCTGATCCTTCTCCCTTCGCTCTTCAGGGGTACACTTCTTCTTCGCTCCTGCTACCCACACTCTTCTGTGCCCCACCTTTGTGATAAACCTGAGTCTTTGTTCTTCTCTCCTTTACTGAGGCCCTGCACGCTCTTTGTCAGTAGCTGTGCCTTGCCCCTTGCTTCTTTCCCATGAATCAAATTAGTCAGTGGACTTTGAAGAGGTTTCACCGCCATGGTCTGAGACCCTCCCTTTCTGCTTCTCCCCTTTCCCACATGGGCAGGAGTCTCTGACCCTTGCTCGGGACACTATAGAGCCTCCTGTGGGCCCCATGTACAGTGGGAGCACGCCCAGGACCTCCCACTTAGGCCCAAGCAACACCTCGATTCCGCCTCCACAGCTGGGCAGGGGATGGCCCTCCACTCAGCTCAGAACCCACTTCTCTCCAGGCCTGGAGTCTGGCAGACCAGTCGTGGCTGGAGGCTGCTTTCGGGGGCTGGGGCTCATTCTACTTCACGCCTAGTGGTTGCTTTGGTGGGAGGTTCTAGTCTGCTTTCCCCAGGTCAACAGGTATTTGTCTTTTTAAAAATTTGGCTCATTTCTAGTTTTTCCTCATCTCTAAATAACTGCTTTTTATTGAACTGCTCGGGGCTTGAGATCCTTGGAGGGTTGTGAAATTAGCCGGCGTTTGCTTTGCATTCTCTTTCTTTATCTTGGCCCACTTCAGGCACACACAACTGCTTTAGACGTCGTCCTTGGCCTACGGTCAGGACTGGTCCACTTTGGTTTCATTATTAATTTTTAATAATATTGTGGACACCCCTGAACCCACCAACCAACCCAAGAGCTAAACCATCGTGCATACCTCACATACCTGTGTTCCTCCTCCAGTCCATCCCCTGCCTCCCCGTCCCATAGCTGTCTCTTTCAATCTTGCATTTTTTCATTCCTCTGCTTTTAAAAATTATTTTGTCACATTGCATATTGCTTGCCTTTAGTTGTCTTTGAACTTTATTTAAAAAGTATCACACACAGTCTCCTGGGACTTGTGTTTTCTTTTCAATATGATATATCCAAGATCCATCCGTATTTTTTTTTGATGTAGATATTATTTGTTCATTTTCATTACTCTGTATTACTTCATCATGGGAAACTATCACAGGTCATCCATTTTCTTGTCGAATGGTGTATACACTGAATTTTGCTATTACAAGCCATGCTGCTCTAACATCTTGTATCTCTCTCTCTCTGAACTTGTGGGAGAGTTTGCCTTGGGCTACATACATCCTCTCTCACCCTCACCCTAACCCCAGAAGGCGGCTGGCCAGAGCCATTTTACAGATAAGGAAACTAGACCCACAGAGCTCACGAGATGTGCTTAGGGTCCCACAGCACATAAGTGGGGGACACAGGATTCAAACCCAGACCTTCATGCTTCCAAAACCCACATTCTTTTTGCTATCTTTTACTATTCTGCCTGGGAAACCAAGTGATTCACGTCAACCCGCTGGTCTGCGTGCCGGACCGGAATCCTAGGATTCATTCATTCATTCATTCATTCAGTTAACCAGTGGATATTAATTGAGTGCCTACTGTGTGCCAGGCTCCATGCCAGACCCCGGGGACCAACTGTGAAGGGAAAGTCGCTGTCACTGTGCCCACAGAGCTCACATTCTAGTGAGGAAGAGATAACTAAATATCATCAAAGGCAGTGTCTCCTGGCCATGTTAAGTATTGGGAAGGAAATACCAGCATGAGGAGCAGGTAACTGGGGCGAGGGGCCACTTAGGAAGCACGGGTCAGGAAGGCTGGACAAGGGGGACGTCAGCCGCCTACCTCAGCCTCCCCAGGCTGTGGGCTTGGGAGGGGATCTCGTCCTCCCACCTCAGAAAAGCTCTCAAATATCTCTGAGGAGCTTTGAACCTGCAGTGAGCCCCTCTAAGCAGCTCAGATTCCCAGCTCCCTTTTTCATCTGACTCCCCGGATGACTGCTCAGCTTTCAAGGCAGCCCCCAGCCGGGGCTAATCTGAAATAAAAGTTTTTATTTATCTAGCTTGATACCTGGTGCAAGGTTAAATCATACAAGAGAAAAAGCAATAAAAGAGAAAGATTAAGTGTAAGGCGCCGTCTTAGGCACGCCCTTTTGCAATATGGTTACAAAGATATTAAGCCTGAAGTCAGACACAGCCTCACACTGCTGTTCCCTCGCCTCTCTGGGCTCTGCGCAGCCAAAACAGGAAGGAGGAGAAGAGAATGGGGCGGGGGCCACAGGAGGGAGACACCCTGGGGTGCCCTGCAGAGAGGGTGAGTGAAGCAGATGGAGTTCTAGTGGCTCAGCCCATCAGCCACCTCCCGCCCCTACGCGGCTCTGATTCATGACTTCCTGGCGGAACAAAAATGTTGACATCTGCACCTACGTTCCCCTCGGCATCTCCATGTCATCAGCATTTATTGTGTGCCTGCTGTGGGCCAGGCACCCTGCAGAGAGAGTGGGAGAACTCTTAGTAACAGGCCCTTCTCACAGCCAGCCCGACTCAGGTCTCAGCTGACCTGGAGCAGGTTACTTCTACTGTCTGCACCTCAGTCTCCTCATCTGTACAATGGGAATGTTAATAGGGTTTATCCAAAACATTATCGGCTGGTTGATGACAAGCGCATGCAAAAGATACTAGGGTTCCTCAGCACGCAGGTGGTAATGGAGTCCCTAGAAAGGCAAATGTCACTGGCTCTTGCCTCTCCTCTCTGCCTGCGAAAACCTAAGACTACAGCTCTTGGTAAGATCCCCAAGCATTGCAGGGGCCCCTATGGGCAGGGAGGGAGGCGGTTCCCATGTGCTGTCTAACTGACCTGGTCTTTTGCCCCTGATCCCTTGTGGGTGTCCCTTACACAAAGCCAAGAGGGTAACTCACCTGGGCCGCTGCTGTGAACACCCTCCGTAGCCGCTGGAATGGCCCCGCATGCCCCGGACACTCCATGACCCTGGAGCCAAAGTGGATCGTGGGCAGAGACAGGGGCTGCTCCTCTCCCCTACCTGCAGCTGCAGTCGGGCCCCACAGCATCCCTGCTGGGCCCCTCTGTACTCCATGACTCCCCACCATATAAACAGCTCCTCCCACTCCAGCCTTCAGTTCTTGTCTTGGTGGGACCCAGACAGAGCCACGAGGATACCGTGACAGCTTCCGCACCCCCATCTCTCCTACAGAACCCATGTTTTAAAGCAATTAAAATATGAAAGAAAAGGGAAGGGACCTTTCTTTTAGCCCACATATCAGACACTGTGCAGGCCCACCCACGAGTTCACCAGACAGGTCCAGTATTGGCCCCAGGGAGAACCCAGCTGCACAAGTAATTCATCATACAGGCCTGAAGCATGGCATGTATAACAAATGCTCCAGGAGGTCAGGAAAGGGTTTGTCTTTGGGAAAGGCCATCCTTGAGGGATGATTTAGAGAGACCATAAGGAAGGGGGCATCACCAGTCACAGGGCAGGGTGTGAACACACATTCAGGGGACCTCCTATCCAGCTCTAACACCCTCTTCCAACATGAGACTCACATTGGGAGAGCTTTGAATGCCAGAGTAAGGGGTCACAATAACAATAATAGTAGCAAACACTTTGTGGATGCCTAGGACTAGATCTAAATGCTTCTCCTGCATCAACTGTTTAAATTCTCCTACTAACCCCATGAGGTAGGTACTATTGTTGTCAGCCCATTTTGCAGATGAAGAAACTGAGGCCCAGCTGCCCAAAGTCACATGGCTGGTGGGAGGAAGAGCAGGTTGGCTCCAGAGCCCACACTCCTCCAGTGCCCCTGGCCTCCCCTCCCCTTCCCCCTGCCCTGAGCACCTGATGGGACTGCCGGGCTCTGGGAGTCACTGGATCTACCTGTGGGTTTGGCTGTCTTCCTGGGCCCCTGCAGCCCTCCCTCTGCCTCTCTGTCAGGTGCTCCTCCTGAGTCAATTAACTGGCTGCCCCATTCAAATATTTGACCAATATCCTGGAAACAGAGATTTCAGGGCAGATATTTTCAGACATTGATTGAAGTGAACAAACATTCTGACACAGAAGGAATTTATTGCTCACATTTTCCTTCTGCTGGGCTGTGCTCCATTCCAGCGCCTTCAGAAGACATCTCTCTTGCGGGGGGCAGTGGGGTGGAGTCAGGCTGCCTCTGTTTACTAGCTCACTGCCCCTCCTGCCCCCTCCTGCTGCCAGTGCATGAAGATGCCCCACTCTGAAGGACCACATCACTGAAAGCAGAAGCTGAAGGGCACTTCACAACAATGTCCAGCATAGCAAGGGTTATTTTAAAGGAGCCAGTGACTGATTTTTCTTCTTAATCATGGTCGGAGTCTTAAATGTCCGGAGAGCCATTTAGTTGGGACTTAGGGAGCACTTTGGAAAGGACAACTTGAGGTCCTGAGATGCTGTCGGTCCTTTAGAAGTTTGTAGGGACAGAAGAGTTACCGCTTCCTGACTCAGCAGATGCTTAGTGAGGAGGTCTTGGCGAGCCAGCCTCCCTTCTTGGTGGTCTTGAGGAGACAGGATCTAGAAAGGAAACTGGAAATGGAAAACCATTCTGTGAGAAGCTTAAGGATTTGCTGGGGAGGTAAACGTATGAAAAGTTGCTTGTCCATCCTAACAGCATTTGCTGAGGGTCTCATGCTTGTCAGCAAGTCCTCTGGGAGATCAGAGAAGGCTGAGAGCGTTGGGGGCGGGGGCTGGGGCTGGGGCGAGGGCAGCAGCTTCACCCCAACTGACCGCTGATTCCCCAGAGAGATGATTTTAAGTGACACACGGGTGGGGCGTGAAATAGCATCACATCACACAGTGAGAGGGCTATTCCCTTCTCAGTTCTCTTTTAGAATTTCTATTTCTGTCAGCGTTGTCCAGCAGGAAGTCCAGTTGGGTACTCACATCTTTAACACCTCTCTACCCCTTGGCTTGTCTCCCTATTTAACAAAAGGAGAGCAGGCTGGAGCCTTCAGATGCCAAGCTGCTGCAACTGAAATCTCACCACGTACGCTCATTTTCTCTATTTTACAATGACTATTTATGGCCAATGAACTGGTTCTCCATTTGTGAGATGCTTAGATAGATTCTTTTAGAATGATTCTTTGAGGGAGAAATGGAATCAAATGAAAGAAAAATAGAAAATAATAATAATAGGAGTTGCATACACATATGGAAAAAGTTGGGAGGGTGGCATCCAAACGACTGAAGATTGGGCAGTCCTGACATCGGAGTAACTTGACCTGAACCTTTCCTTATCTGTACAATGGGAAGGACGATGGAGCTCCCGGGGGTTCTGAGAGTTGTATCGGTACATGTAAAGTGCTCAGAACAGCACCCAACACCAGGCAAGAACTCAGGAAACACCAGCCCTCTATTGGCTAGAATCATGTAAATGATACCACCTTGGAAATGGGGGAGGACTAGAGCCCACAATGCAGTATTATTGAGACTGAAGGATGGGTGGGTTAGGTGGGGAGGAGGGCATCCCAAGCAGGTGGGACCAACTGGAGCAAAGCCTTTGAGGAAGGACTGGCTATTCATGAGATGTCTGAAGGGCAGCAGACAAGCCCACTGGGCTGTAGAGGAGGAAGGCGGAAGGTGATTTGAATGGTCTTACGGGTCAAGCTATGGAGTATTGGCTGTTCCTTTTAGGGCACCTGTGGTTCCAAGAATTCAAGTATGCTTAGGAAGCTCAGAGAGAGGGGCCTTCTGTGAGGCTGTGGGGTTCCTCTAGGAATCCGGGGCAGACCCTCCTTGGAGTCAGGCCTTCCAGGATGAGGACCTGGGACAGAGCTTGAGCCCTCTCTCCTTTCTTACAGCATTTATGTTTGTTTCCTATGGCTTCAGTAACAAACTAGCACAAACTTGAGGGCTTAAAACAACAGAGATGTTTTCTCTTATGATTCTGGAGGCCAGAGTCCAAAGTGATTTAGTTCCACACGGCTAAAGTCAAGGTGTCAGCCAGGCTGGTTCCTTCTGGAGGTTCCAGGGGAGAATCCACCCCTTGCCTCCTCCAGCGGCTGGTGGCTGCCAGCATTCATTGGCTCGTGGCTGGAACACTCCAATCTCTTTCTCCCTGGCCACATTGCCTTCTCCTCTTCTGTAGTCAGATCTCCCTCTGTTTCCCTCTTTAAGGACATGTGTGATTATTTGTAGGGTGCAGCCGATAATCTCCCCATATCACGATGCTTAACTGAATCATGTTTGTTAACTTCCCTTTCGTTACACCAGGTAACATTCAGAGGTTCCAGGGATTAGGACCTGGCTGTCTGATGGCCATTATTTAGCCTACCACAGCATCTTTCCCCTCTCGGAAAATTTGCCCCGCTCATGTCCCTCTTCTCCAATGGCTCCCTCGTGACCTTCCAGGATGGGTCCATGCATCTACCTAGTCCACGATGGCTATATTGACCTCTCTGCATCATGGCTACTCTTGAAGTGTCCTTTTGGCTTCTGCCTCAGCTGTCAGCCATCTCCATATTCTAGTTTTCCAGTTCCAAATTTCCTAGAGGGGGTCAGATTGGCCAGCTCATCATCGCAAGCAGCGTCCACAAGCCATAGGGACCTGGCAGCCTGAGATGGTGTCATCCGGGAAGCTGGTACAGAAGCAGGCAGCAGGGCAATGAGTGGGATGAGCCCCAAATCCATCTAGTACATTTTAAAAGATAGACGATAGCCCAGTGGGACAGAATAGAGCTCTTAGAACCAGACCCACATATACACATGGGAACTTTATATATGATGAAGGTGGTACCACAAATCAATGAAGAAAAGATGACTTGTATAGTCGCTGGTGTTGGGAAAACTAGCTCACCCTATGGAGAAAAATAAAGCGAGATCCCTACCATGCACTGTATACCAAGGTAGACTCCAGATGGATTAAAGGCTTCAGTGTGAAAGGTGAAATATAAAGCTCATAAAAGGAAACGTGGGGGTATGTCTTTGTGACCTTGTAGTTGGAAAGGACTTCTTAACACCCAGGAGCACATGCCATAAATGAAAAATTGATCATCAAAGGATTTCCAGTTCCACTGAAATATATAGACAAAGTTAACAACAGATGACATGTGTGGAACAGATTCTTGCAACAATTAAAACCAACAAGGGACTCATATTTAGAATATATAAGGAATTCCTGCAAATCAATAGGAAAAAGTTGGTAAAGTCAATAGAAAAATAAGCAAAGTATATTCACAGAATGGGACACCCCGAAGATTAGTGGATATACGGATAGGTACCAAAACTGTCTAGAAATCAGAGAAATGCAGATGGCAGTTACAATGACCAACTTCTTCATACTCACATGGGCACACGGGCCAGGTCCTCCCTCTGCCTGTTTTTGTATGATCTACAAGCTAAGAATGGATTTTAAAGATGAGTATTTTTGCAGTTGATTTGATGGTAGTTGCACTATCTTTGAACTCCATTTAAGTAAAGTATTATCCTTTGCCCCAAAATTCCACTCTTCTTACTAGTAGACCAGTGTTACAAAAAATTGTGCTCAATTATTGTTATACTTCAAATTTCATCAAAAATTTTGTGGAAATTTGTTTTCTCTCTTGATAAGTACCAACATAATGTCCTCAATTTTTCCTCTTGACCTGCAAGGTCTCAAATATTTACTATGGCCTTTCACAGAAAAGGTTTGCCAACCCCTACACTAAAGAATACTCTGTATCAGTATGGAGGTTCCTTAAAAAACTAAAAATAAAACTACCATATGACCCAGCAATCCCACTACTGGGCATATACCCTGAGAAAACCATAATTCAAAAAGAGTCATGTACCAAAATGTTCATTGCAGCTCTATTTACAATAGCCAGGACATGGAAGCAACCTAAGTGTCCATCATCGGGTGAATAGATAAAGAAGATGTGGCACATATATACAATGGAATATCACTCAGCCATAAAAAGAAGTGAAATTGAATTATTTGTAGTGAGGTGGATGGACCTAGAGTCTGTCATACAGAGTGAAGTAAGTCAGAAAGAGAAAGACAAATACCATATGCTAACACATATATATGGAATCTAAGGAAAAAGAAAAAAAGGTCATGAAGAGCCTAGGAGCAAGACGGGAATAAAGACAGAGACCTACTAGAGAATGGACTTGAGGACATGGGGAAGGGGAAGGGAAAGCTGGGACAAAGTGAGAGAGTGGCATGGACATATATACACTACCAAACGTAAAATAGATAGCTAGTGGGAAGCAGCTGCATAGCACAGGGAGATCAGCTCGGTACTTTGTGACCACGTAGAGGGGTGGGATAGGGAGGGTGGGAGGGAGACACAAGAGGGAGGGGATATGGGGTTATATATATACATATAGCTGATTCACTTTGTTATACAGAAGAAACTAACACACCATTGTAAAGCAATTATACTCCAATGAAGATGTTAAAAAAAAACAAAAACTCTGTATCAGTTAGAAGCCAGATACTATTAGACTAAATCACCATTTTTGTAGGTCAAAAATGGTCGAATGTCATCAGTTTCATAGGGTTCAACTTAATAGATGTACAGACAGCAAACTATTGTAGATAAATCTTTAAAACCTAGTATTGAGTGATAAAAGAAATAGAATGGAATAGCATAATACCATGTCTGTAAGTTAAAAAAAAAAAAAACGATAGCCACAGTAGATATTTAACAATAATACAAGCACATACAGAGACATTTAGCAAAGCACTGGATTGGTACTTCTTTGGGAGAAGAGAAGGAGTAGGATGGAAGGTAAAGGGGAAAACCCACCCAACTAATAATAACATTTACTAACATTTATTTGGTAATCACCGCGTGCCTGGCACTGCTTTAAGCAGCTCGTATATGAACTCATTTACTCCTCACAGCACCCCGATGATAAAGGTACTATCATTGTTGCCACTTTACTGATGGGGAAACTAAGCTCAGAGAGGTTAAGTAACTTGCCCAAGGCCACTGAGCTTGTAAACATCAGAGCCAGGATTTGGACCCAAGCAGTTTGGACTCCAGTTTTGGAGATCAAATCTGGAGTCCAATAAGATGGATATAGTTCAGAGGGATGTGGATGGACCCAACAGATCTGAAGAAGCAAACGCCCCTTTTACCTAAACCCTACACCCATTCCATGCCCAGGAAATCTCTGCTGTTTCTTTCTCATCTTGCTTCTCTGGGACTCAAAGCACCTACCTCACACACTGGCCATCCTAAAGGCACAGTGGCCAAGGAGTTAGGAGGTACGGACCCTGTCCCTAAACTGACTCAACCTGGAGTGATGGGATGGGCCACCCACAGGACAAAATGACCGACTGGCTGCTCCCTGAGAAGTGGCTTCGGCATTTGTATGCTGAGGTAGCAGCTAAGAGCTTTGGATCTGATAGATCTGAGTTCAAATTCTAACTCCAAGTTCAACTGCCTGTGGGACCACAACAAATCACTTCTGTAGATTGACGTTCAAACCCCTGCCTAAAAGAGAAGGCAGTGCTTACTTAGCACAATGACTGGCACATAGTAAATGCTCAGTAAATTACTACTGTTCACAAGTTCATTCACATCACCTAGGAGAAGTGACTGCTTTTCACTGCACCTTCTTGAAAGAAGGGTACTTGGGAAGAGCAGAGAGGTGCCTGTGTCATCCCATTTACCTGATTAGTCTGCCTGTTCCACTGTTATCCATCTTTCTGTACTCCGCCCCTCCTTCAAACCTTATCTTCCCACTCACCGCCTCTGGAAGCCTTCCCTGACCACCCAACTTGCCCCGTCTGCTGAGCTGATGGGAGCAGGTTGGTCACTCCCTTTCCTCTTCTCATGGGAGGTTCATGCTCACCAACCAGCTCAGCTTCCATTTGCTCTCTGATCCGCTGTCCCCCACCCTGTGCCCAGGACCGTGTCCCCTCTGGCCTGTGGCTGCCTGGTTGGCTCGGGGTCCACAAGCATCTGCCTTCTTATCTCCATTCTCTTCCTCCCCATCATGGTGATCATGGAATCCCCTGGAATCCACATGTCCACCAGGCCCCTAGGACATGAGCCTCTGAACCCTGGAGGCCTGCTTGGGCCCCATCCACATTTCCCTGGGAACCTAGGAAGCAGCCATCCTTTCCTAAGGGGCTCATGTGTGCCTGAGCAGCTGCCAGGGGCCTTCACCTAAGCAATCCATCCTCAGGATGACACTGCAAGGGAGGGATGGCCTTCCCACTTCACCCCATGAGACCATGGAAGCCGACCGGTTGTGGCCTGCCTGGGATTGCCCAAGTCACATGTGGCATGGCCACCCTTATCTCACATCCAGGACCTTTCTGTCCCACCCCAGCCACCTCCACCCAGAGGTGACCATCTAACATCCATGTTTCTACCATGAAATCCATCCCCTTCCTTATTTTTCCAGGGAGCCAAAGGCTATACCAACCGCCTTTCCTCCGTGGCCCTTGTGACTCAGACAGCTAATTGGGGCTTGGCTGGTGTCCAGCCTGGCCCTGGGCAGCCACCCTGTGATTAGCACTGGTGTTCCTTGGCCCCAGGAGTGATGCCTTCTGCTTGGGTCCACTTGGGAGAGGAGGGAGGTTCGCACACAGTGTGGGCTCAGCAGGGAGAAGGGACCGGCCTGGGGGGACAGCAGAAGACAGAAAGCCGTTGTGACCGCACTCCTCTTGCAGCGTAATGAGGATGTCAGTGGAATCCCTCCCAAGGATGTCATGCCAGGCCCTCTACAGAGGTTGTATCTTATGCTGACAACAAGCTCTATCAGTGTCCCCATTTCACAGAGGAGGAAACAGACTCAGAAAGGTTATGTAACATTTAAGGTCATGCTAGACCAAGAAATGGCAGGTCTGTGTGAGTCTGAAGTCCACGTGCTTTCCACGGGCCACCGTGCCCCACTGGGTCTTCATGAGAACCCTGTCATGTACAGACCTTGCCTATGCTGTTCCCATTTTATGGGTGGGTAAACTGAGACCAAGCGAGTTCAAGAAACTCAAGGTCATATGGTTGGAGAAGTGGTAGACACTGAACTGGCTCCTGGTCCAGTCCTTATTCTGTCTACTGTACATAGAACTTTCCCATCCATGCTGGGAAGCCCCCCAATTCTGGGCAGTAGGAGTGTAACTAGGAGAGGAGAGGAGATAGTGTTGCCCTGGGCTGACATGAGAAACAGGTGGGAGGGGAAGCTGGGTTGTTGGAGGTCAAGAAGGCCCAAGCTGCAGAAAGTCTTGGAAGCAGGTTGACTTGGTGTGTTGGGCAGGAGGGAGCGGTGTAGGGTCTTCCAGAAGGAGTGAAGTGCTGACCTGGTATCTTAAAGTGCCCCACTTATGCAGCCCGCCCCGTGGCCTGCCCCTCAGCCCAGGGCCCCCCACCCCCGCCCCACCTGCCACCGCCCAAGGCTCCCTCCCTCACAGGTTGGGGACATTCGGCCGCTGAGATCAGGTCTTTGTTTGAAGGACAGGTAATTAATCCCACAAAGTAATCCCAGAACACCCTGGCAGATTTATGGAGATCGCCTCTGTCCCAGGAACTCTGCCTTATCATCTTTCATTTCCCAGGCAAAGCGAGTGACTTGTTATGTCACAGGATTCATGCCAATAGGAATCTCATTTAGGGGTGTTCTCCAGGTGGAGGGAGATTGATAACGCGGGCCGGGGGCAAGAGCCTGTGGAGGTGCTGGGGTCAGGGAGGGAGGGGAGCAGAACAGGCACTATTGTGCCTTCACCTGTCCCCTTGCCAGTCTCTATCTTTCTCCCAACATCAGGGGCCCAGTTTCATGGGGCTCGCCTGTCACAGGGACCCAGATACCATCCAGTCCAACCCTCCCAAGTCACAGATGAGAAAACCAAGGCCCAGAGCAGCGAGGGAGGGACCTGATTCCCAGGCTCGCTCTTTCAGCTACTCTGCCCTAGCTCTCCCCACATGCCCTGCCCTAAGCTGCCCCAGGTGCAGGAAAATGTCACTCCATCACCGGGGGGAGCTCCTCAAAACCCCCACGATGGACCTTGGAGCCTGCCTCCCTAGGGCGCTTTTATTGAGGAAGGGAGCAGAGGTTGGCAGTCCTGGCAGCTCACCCCCCACACAAAGAAGGATCAGTAGAGCAAGGGACCTGGTCCTGGAGGTCAGGGTAGTCGCTTCTGGTCTATCGGCTCTGCCTCTAGCTTGCTGGACATTTTGAAGGTCCGTGTCCCTTTTTGTAACACAAAGAGTTGGGGCTCATTTGATTATTCAGAAATATTTATCCAACCCCTCTCATGTGTCAGCTCTGGGAACACAGCCATGAGCAAGAGAGATGAAGCTGTTGCCCTCACAGATCTTATAGTTTAGTGAGAAAGACAGAAAATAAACAGATGAATGCACAAGATCAGTTTAGAGAGTGACAAGGGCTTACAAGAAAATAAAACAGGGGATGGAGGTATGATGGAGAATGAGCTGCAGCCACTTAGCTGGGGTGGTGCCCTTTTTGCTACGGTGACATTTGAGAGGGGCCTGAGCAACAGTGGAGGAGACAGCCACGTGGAGCTATGCCAGAAGTGAGCTCCAGGCAGAGGAAACAGCATGTGCAAAGGCCCCGAGACAACCATAAGCTGTGTACATTTAAGAAACAGGAAACTGGAAAAAGAGGTCGGATGAGGCTTCAGTGTAGTGGAGAGTAGAGGATTAGGAGAAGCAAGTGCGGTCAGAGAGCTGGACAGGGACTGATCGTTCAGGGGCTTGCAGACCAGGCCGAGGAGTTGGGTTGTTCCATTTGCACTGGGAAGACACTGCAGTGGAGTAAGTTGATCTGCATCAGGCTTTTGAAAGATGTGCTGGCTGGAGAATGGGCTGGAGAGGGGGCAAGAGGAGAAGCAGGGAGACCAGCTGGAAGCCCACTGGGGTGGCCAGGTGAAAGACAATCTGGAGGGTTCGTCATGCGAACCATCTTGGCTGCGTCCATCTGTCTGTCCAGCCGCTCGCAACTCTTCCACACCACCCCAGCCTCTTTGGGAGCCCTTCTCCCTCGGGAGGGCCTGGTCATTGTTCTGAGTCCCCCGGGCCTTGCCTGCTCTTCCCTACCCCAGCTCATCCCTCCTGCATCTTCCCACGACTCTCTAGACAAAGCTCTCTCAGGGGCTGGCCTCAGAGCCGCTCTGCCCACACCCCCCACTGCATCCATGCTCCCCCACCCCACCCTCAGAGCAGGTGGGCAGGCTGCAGGCACCCCAGAAGGGAAGGGAGGACCTTGTCACCGCCCAGAGAGGGGGGGACAGTGTGGCAGCACGCAGGACTGCCCTCGCCAACTTGGCAGCCCCTTGTCGACAGGAACCAAGCCTGGTGGGGCTGGCTCCTTCCAGACACTCACACCCAGCTCTCGGTAATTAAAGCCATAAGTTATCTTCGGACAGGGGAGCTGCAGGCTGGGGCTGCCACAGCTGGCATTGCCGGGAGGGAGAGTGGGCACATCTGGGCAGAGGTTGGAGGGGGCCGAAGGTCAAAGACTGCCCTCCGTCTGGCCTGGGATGAAGGGTGTTTGGGCTCTGAGGCTCTGCTTGGTGCCAGGGGCAGTGCCAGGAGCTTCCTTCACAAACAAGGGTTTACTTCCTCTTTTCCATGGGCCCTGAGAGTCTCAAGCTTGCAAAACATCCCCAAAAGATGCCATCTGTCTTCAGCTGGATCCTTTGCTTCCCCTCCCCGCCCCGCAGAAGTATCCGTTCACAGAGCTTGGAGTGGGGGTACCATAGGGTACCCATCCCTTCAGCTGTGCTGGGAGCACCCCAGAGAAACTGCCCTCCTGCCAAGGAAGCAGGAGTCTGTAGCCCAGGCTAGCCCCTCTAATCGAGAAGGACCCCAGGCCATGCATCCTGAGGGTGGCCCAGTGGGAAGTACCCTGAACTCTGACCTGTGGCCTTTCTATTTCAAAAAAGTGATCAAAGGCCTCGCACAGATCTTGGGGGCTGATCGTCCTCCCTGGCCAAAAAGGCAAGGAAATCGCTCTTCTTCCTGTTTCTTGCTTGCTCAGCAGAAGTTCCTGCCTGTCTGAGCCAAGGGAACGGAAATGTCTCGGGACGCCCCTCCCTGTCTGGCTGGGCTCACTCATCAAGCATTCTGAACATCCACTCGGTGTGGCGCAAGGGACCAGGGCCTGGAGACATAATGAGACATCTGGGGCCGATGCTCACGCTGGGAGGATGCGGGCATTCTGGAATCCAGGCTGCCAGGAGGATGACATGGTCACCCACCCCACTCCCCCCACGCACCACACACGCACACACACACACACGCCCCAGTCCAGGACCCCTGGCCTTCATCAGAGAAGCAGGGCCAGGATCACTGGCAAATGTGAAATATTAAATATTTAGAAAAGTACGGAAACGGACATAACACGCCTCCATACATTCACCACCCAGATAACATTTGTTGACATTTTACCGTATTTACTTCTGATCTTTTTTTCTTCTTTTCGTTCTTAAGAAATGGAACATGACAGGTATTGTTAAAAGGACCTTTTCTTTCATTTTCAGTGATCTCGGAAGCTGGGTCTCTGGGGAGCAAGGGTTAACACCTCTCACCCTAACATCAACCTCAGAAATGGCCCCCAACTCGCATATGGCCCGTCTTGGGTGACATTAAGGAATCATCGGCTTTGTTTCATGTGATAGTGGCGTGTCTGTCCACATTGAAGTCCTCATCAGAGACATATACAGTATTTAAGAATGAATTGGAATTGGCTCTAATAACGCCAGTGCCGGGGGGAGGGGTGAGTTTAAAAGAAGGAAAATTGGCAAAATGTTGATAATTGTTGACTCTGGGTGATGGATACACAGGGCTTCGTTGTGCTCTTCTCTCTGCATTGTTTATCTTTGAAATTTTCCATAGTAGAAAGGTTTTTTTATTTTTTTAAGTATGGTCCCAAAACTGCTAAGGAACCCACCCCTGGTCTGGGATCCACATCTGTGTCCTGGACGGGTGCCCAGACTTGAGCCAGACTTGAGGTTGACCCGTCTGGTGCCAGCTCTGCCTCTAACTTGCTGTGTGATGTTAGCCAAGTTACTCACCATCTCTGACCCTCAGTTCCACAGGGGGAGAAGAAGTTTGGACCTGGTGGGCGCTAAGCATCTTCCATCTCTGACGCTGGACACATCTACCTTTCATGCTCAGAGAGCCCACCGGAGGGCAGTGGGTTTCCCATACCACTCCTCAAGAGAGCCTTTGCGAAAAGGATTCCGTAGCCAAATAAGTTGGAAAGACACCGCATCACAACATCCTTGTCCTGGCACGTTACAAGCCACGTTAGCCCGTTAAAGGCTCTAACAAGTCCTGCAGCGAAGGTGCCTATTCAGCATTTCCCAAATGTATTTGACCACAGAACTTTTAAAAAGTTGGCCTTTCCTATACCCCAGGCATCAGAGTTCCCGGGGACACCCTCTGGGAAACCCCAACCTTCCAGTTTTCACAATGGGGGCTCCTGCCCTGAAGGATGAATTTGCCATTTTTTCATGATGATTTTGACTTATATTCAGCAGAACACAATATTTGTTTTCCACATTGTCAAGTGGGTTTTGTACTTAAGTAAATCTGTCGTTTTCCCCCCTGCCCCCCTCATCATTCCCTGATCAGAAACATCTGCTTTGATGTCACATTCTGAGTCACTGACCAGATGCTGGAAAACCCTCCGACATCAGGAAACTGGGCCTGGCACCATCTGGAGCTTTCCTGGTGGGGCCTTCTAGAAGCAGTGATTCTAGGGAGGAGTAGGAGAGAAAACACAGGCTTTGCCATCAAATGCTGTAGGTTCAAATTTCAGCTCAACCACTTACCAGCCATGTGACTTGGGACAAATTATTTTTACCTCTCACCTCAGTTTAGTAATCGATGAGGATTAAGCTGCAAAGGATGTGTCGAGGGCTGAGTTTCCTTCCTCCTCCAAAAGAATTTGTAACAACTAACATTTACTGAGCACTTACTGTGTGCTGAACTAAATAGATGCATTACCTGCTTGCGTCTTCCCATCAGCTCCATGAGACAACTATTACCCGTCCCCTTTAACAGCCAAGGAAACTAAAACCCAGAGAGGGTAGGTAACTTGCCCACAGTCACACAGCTTATGAGGAATGATGCTGAGATTTTAGCCCTGGTCCTAGGCACTACAACATCTGCCCTTTTCAAAAAGATCTGACCCAGATGAAAAAATATTGATCCTCTGAACACCTTACCTCACCTGCCTGGTCAGCGCTTATTGGTCTTCGGGTAACCCAGGTGGTATGTCAGGCCATGCATCCTTCGCTAAGCGCTCATAGACAACCGTGGACTCCTAAAACTGCAAGAGTCCGTGGGGACTTCCAGGTTCCCTGAATCCCCAGCCCCCAACCCCATCCCTCAGGGCCCCTTTTGGGGGTCATGGAGGTGCCGAGTGTGCTGGACTCCAGCAGAGCGCCCCCATCTGCTTCAGCCAGGGCAGCTAGCTCTGGTTTGGGTTGTTTTATATACTGGGATTCTGGGGAAGATTTTGTCTGATTAAAGGATTGCCACTAAAACAAAGAAATTTGAAAACCGCTGCCATAGAAAAGCCCCCTCTTTTTTAAACAGGAGAGGACCCTGAGGCCCAGAGAGGTAAAGTAACTTGCCCGAGATCACCAGCTATCCTCCTGAACCCAGGCAGACCTCCCTCCTCTCTTCAGGACTCAGGGACCAGATTGAGGGGGGCTTCTCAGCCCTCAGGGAGCCCCTCAAGGTCAGTTGTCTGGGCCGCTTCTGCCAGTTGGTAGCCAGTTTCTATGAAGATAACTGTGTCTGAGGCTGGCTCCCTGAACCTCGTCCGACCACATCTATTTCTGGGCCGCGGAGCCCTGACGGAGCACAATTTGATTCATAAATTACCCAGCTCAAGGTGTGTGTGATGGGCTCTCCTTCCTAGATTTGAAAGTCATTCACTCCGGAACTTGCGGCACTTGGGGCTGAAGGAGGGGCAGCTGTGGGATCAGCATTCAGGGAAGGAAAGTGGCAGGGGAGCTGAGGGGACGTGGGGATTCAGGGAGCATTGCTCTGTGCCAGCTCCGTGCTTGTCGTCTCATTGAATCCTCCCAGCCACCACAGGAGGCACCTCCTATTATTATCATCCCTATCTGGCAGGTGAGGAAACTGAGGCTCATAGAGGTGAGCTCACTTGCCCAAAGTCACATGGGTAGAAGTAGCAGAGCTAGGATTCGAACTCAGCGCTCTCCGATGCCGACATTTTTCCCAGTCACAATGATGGCAAGACAAGGAACTGAACAAGCAGCATTTAGAGGAAGAGGTTAGACCCTGGGAAATAGGATTGGAAGGGAAGGTTCAGGAGTGCCGAACCTCCTCTTCCACCAAGTTCAGTGTGCAGCGACAGCTGGCGTTGCACCCCACCCTGCCCCTCTTCGCCAGTCTTTCTTGTTTAACATCATTCAATTCCAGGCACTGCTTAGTTCCACCTGCCCCAGCCACCAGGTTCACTATCCTTGACACATACCCAGCATAGGCTCAGCACTTTCCAGTTTGTAAAGCATTTTCTGATCCCTTATCCCACTGAACCGCCAAACAGCCAAGTGAATAGGACAGGTATTCGCACCCCCCAATGAGGAACCTGAGGCTCAGAGAGGACCACAAGCCCACAAGCGTGCATCTAGTCAGGTCCTTTATGAGTTCTTCTGTCAGCTTCTTTATATATACGCTTTGTCCTTCCCTCAGGGTGGCCAGTCTTCCCCCTTAGATGGTGGGTTCCCTGGGGGCATTATCCATCACCCACCCCCACCCCGTGCCTCATTAGAGAGGCCTTATAGTGTGGTAGGTGGTCTCTGGTGCCCCACTCCCCAAGAAGCCGCGTCCCCTGGGCCTGCCTTTCCCATGTCTCAGTGCTGGATCCGTGCAGGGGTGCTGGAGGTGGGGGTGATGGCCTCAGCAAGGTGACAGCACATACCCGCCTTCGTGCTTCCTTCTCTTTGGGCATCTGATCACTGTCCTCTTTGTTTTCTTAAGAAAACCCTCCTCCTTCCCCCCTCGCACTCCCGCTTTGGGACAAGGCCTTTCAGATCATCAAATATCAAACGCTTCTTATGCGCAGGCTGAGATGGCTTTATCAGAGCCTGTAAATCTCCCAGAGCCCTGGCGCTCTCTTGAACGCCAAGCCTCAGGTGAATTATGTGGGCCAGTCCGGGGACCCAGTGCACCTCAGCGCCCACTCTTGGCCCAAGGAGGGGCTCCTGCTGAGGCTGGGCATGGGTGTTCTGGGCCCACCTGCCCGGGGTCCTGGAGGTAACCAGCCTCCAGTCAAGTGAGCAAGTCGGCCTTTTTTCCCTTCTCCTCACCTTGTTCTTCTCCTGGCCAGTCTCTGGCCCCCAGAGCCAAGGGAGCACCAGCCCCACCCAGGAGAAACCACGGCAGCTAGGAGGACCATTTGAGACCCAAAAGACCCAGGTTCTAATGCCAGCCTGGTCACTAAGTACCCAGGTGTTCTTGGACACGTCACTTCCCTGACGGAGCCTCAGTTAACGCCTCTGATAGCAGTGCTGGCCTTGCAGGGTGTCTTGAGAATTCAGGGAGCTCAGAATTGCTCTGCCAATGGGCAGAAGCATGCATCGTCCCTATCTCTCGGGGGCAGCCTGGTGTGTGAACTAAGCTTCCAGGCTCTGGAGTTAGGCAGACTTGAATCCTGGTTCTGCCACTTACTGGTAGTGTGACTTTAGGCAAATCACTTAATTTCTCTGTGCCTTGATTTTCTCACCTATATAATGGGAATAACAATGATGATGATGTTGATGCCACCTGGCATGTGGAGTTGCCATGGCGAGTAATTGACCAATACATGGGAAGTGCTCAGAACCCACAGTAAGTGGCCCTGGTTATTGCTCCTTTACTCACTGCCATCACCCAGTCCATGCTCTCATCACCAACAGGGCTTCCTGCCTCCAGGGCCTCCCCACGGCTGTGGACAAAAATCCAAACTACTTCCCCAGCATTCAAGGGTCCTACCTCCTGGCATCAGCCACTCCTGACACCGCTTCATGTGAACTCCGCTTGTCCCATGGCTCCCCACTTTGGAATTGATTGTCCCCTCCAGCCCTTTGCTCAGAATGCCCTCCCCCTCTCCATACTGACCCAAATCCAGCCCTCTAAGGCCTGGCGGAGGATCCCCTGCCCCAGGCGCTGTGAGCTTCCTCACCTAGATCGATGCCACCCGGGTGCAGAGACCTTATCTTTTGCTATTCAGACTCTCCAGTACCTTGCAAACTCCTCTTTGAGTAAATCCCTTCCTTCATCCGGCTGAGGTAGCAGTGACCATGGTGGGAAAGGTCCCCGTCCTCAGGGAGATTAAATTCAGCAAATTATTGTCAGTCATGGTGGTAACCCAGGTAGAGAAAGAATTACTCATTAAAGTGAATCCGTTTCCGACTCAGCCCACATCTAGCACCAACTTAGAACACATAGACACACATCATCAAATATTGGGGGGTTTTTGGTGGTAAATATACATAACATAAAATTGACCACTTTAAAGTGGCATCACATGTACTCACAATGTCGTACACCCATCACCACTATCGAGTTCTAGAACTTTGGGGATTACTCTTTAAGGTACTTATATTAATTGTTTTTACAAGTATAATTCACATAAATCAAAAAGGAAACATTGGGGCTTCCCTGGTGGTGCAGTGGTTGAGAGTCCGCCTGCCGATGCAGGGGACACGGGTTCGTGCCCCAGTCTGGGAAGATCCCACATGCCGCGGAGTGGCTGGGCCCGTGAGCCATGGCCGCTGAGCCTGCGCTTCTGGAGCCTGTGCTCCGCAACGGGAGAGGCCACAACAGTGAGAGGCCCGCGTACCACACACAAAAAAAAAAAAAAAAAAAAAAGGAAACATTGAAATGGCTCTAGAACAATGGTTCTCAACCAGGAATGATTTTGGCCCCCTCAACCCTCACTGCAGGGAACATTTGGCAATGGTCTGAAGATTTATTGGTTGTCACATCTGGGAGAAGGGGTGCTGCTGGTTTCTAGTGGCTAGAGGGTAAGGATGCTGCTAGCCACCCCACAATGCATGGAGCAGTCTCCCACAGGAAAGAATTATCCAGCCCAAATGTCATGGGAAGCTGAGGTTGAGAAACACTGCTCTCACATCACTACTCAGAGATCTTTTTTTTTTTTTGCGGTACGCGGTCCTCTCACTGTTGTGGCCTCTCCCGTTGCAGAGCACAGGCTCTGGACGCGCAGGCTCAGTAGTCATGGCTCACGGGCCCAGCCGCTCCGCGGCATGTGGGATCTTCCCGGACCGGGGCCCGAACCCGTGTCCCCTGCATTGGCAGGCAGACTCTCAACCACTGCACCACCAGGGAAGCCCCAGAGGTCATTTTTGTTAACATTTTGTCAACATTTCATTCCTTTTTCTATATATGTATATTTTTTAAGCAACAACAAAAAATGTGTCTTACGGAACTATGCTATTTTATGACTCCTTTGGGGGGAAAATGTCAAACATGTATCTTTCAAGTCACAAACTTCTCCTTGCAGCATTATTTTTAGTGGATGACCGAATTTCATATCATAACGTAATTAATCCCTATTGTTGGACATTGAGGTTGTTCCCAGTTTTCCTCAGTAAACAGCACCACGGTGAAAATCCTGGGAGCTGCACCTGTGGGCACATCCATGCTTATTCCCTTTGGAGGAATTTGCCTGGTTACAGAGTAAAGGTTTTTCAGGAAATCAGGAGATTCTGATAGCAGCCCTGGCCCCTGGCAATGTCTTGCTGATCCCCATTGAAGTGTCGTTAGAGGACCAGGGGCCGCCTCTCCCTATAGGTGGGGCGCTGGATGCTGCTGTAGGTGAGGGGGCCTGGCTTGACCCTTAGCAACCCTAGCATAATACGCTTTACTATCCTTGGCTACTCAGGTTAATGTTTCATAACTTGGACCCAGATTAGTCAGAGTCCAGTCTGTGGTCTTATTACGAGAGGTGATCATTTATTGGTGTACTTGAGCTTAATGAAAACTGTCGTTCTGGTGAAACGCCTATAAGACAAGCAGACTGCAATTCCCACCTGCTTGCCGGGGGCTCAAAGATCGTCTTTCCAGGACTGGTCGGTAATAACTGTAATTAACAAGATGCACTCAGCTCAAACAAACGTGTCACTGTGGTAGGGTGGGTGTGATAGTCCCAGGTGGAATTGCTAATTGGCTGACTCCTCCTCATAGCCCTGGTGCAGTTATGGTCTCTGTGATGTGTGACATTATAAGTCACCCTGGTACCATTCTGTCCTGTAACCTTGTACGCTAGCCTCAGAATGGTGCCCTGACACCCGTGCTGCAGCCCGTGCATCGGTCCAAAGCCTTCGTGGAGCACCTACTGTGTATCAGCAGGGGCACTGGGAGAAACCGCTCCCTGCACTCCCAGGGCTTGTATTCCAGTGTGGGGGGGACAGGCAGTAAGCAAACACATTAACAGATGAAAAGAGATGTTCAGAAAGTAGAAGTGGCTTGAAGGAAATAAAACAGGATAAGGGAGAAGAGAGTGATGAGGGTGAGAGTAGGATGGTGGGGTGACTAGAGAGGGCTCCTTTGAGGCCCCCTCAAAGGTCGCCACCACCTTTGAGCTGAGACCTGAATGCAGACAAGGCACCCACAGAGATCTGCAGGGTGAGCATTCCAGGCAGCTTCAGGGAAAGCTTTGCAGAGGGGCTAGGCCTAATCTGCCCCCTCCCTGATGGTCCTTAGGAGGGGCGGCAAGCTCTCAGCCTGCAACTCCTTCTCTGATAGAAAGCCAAGGTAACCCACACCGCTGGTTGCCATATGTTGGTCTCAGAGCTGTTCAATGCAGCCCAGCCCAGGTGCCACCCGGGACTTGGCCCCCTTTGTCAGCAGGCAGCTAAGTAACAATTTTTAATTCATAAGATATCTTGCCCAAAGCCCATATCTCAGGCTGACTCCCAATTTTCATTATGCAGTGATACAGTCTGTACCAGTCAGAATTATGTGGCTCCACTGGACAGTGATGGGACTGCAGCCCAGCTTGTCCCACTGGCCCGGGCGGCATACACGGCACACACGTTGCTGTTTAACAACTACCCCTGGGAGGGGGCAGGGGGAATCCAGGGGCCTCTGGGTAGGACAGGAGCTCTTTAGCTTAGTGAGAGCTGAGTTTAACTCCTTGTTACACCCCTTGCTCTGCCCTAGGACCAGTTATTCTCTGTGCCTTAGTTTTTTCATCTGGAAAATGGGGATAATTGTACCTGTCTCATGGGAGCTTTGTGGAAATTGAAATGTATTGGGCTGGCCAAAAAGTTCACTCACGTTTTTTGTAACATCCTATATAAACATACAAAAAAAACCTTTGCACAGCGCCAGGCACAATGCATGGTGGATATTGTGGGGAGGGCCCCTCCTGACTCATTCTGGATAAGATGGGCCATAGTTGGGGCTAACCTGGTCCAATTCTTGTATTCAGAAAACAGGCATAGCAGGGAAAGAAGGGATGGGAACCAAGACAGGCACCACTGCAGGTGCTTCACATACATGATCACGCCTGATCCTCACACAGTCCCGTGAGGTGGGAGCTGTTATCCACACTTTACAGATGAGGGGTTTGGCTCAAAGGAATTCACAGTTTGCAGGAGGTCTCACAGCGGCTAACTGGCAGATCTGTTGTTGGTGCTTAGGTCTTTTCTGCATCCTTCGAGTTCACGCACAGTAGGCAGTCTTCACTAGGGTGCTGATGTAACAGACTCCAGGCAGAGACTACGGCTGAAAGAGGGAGCACCAGGGGGAAGGGGGTACATATCCCAGTTCTGCTCACTTCTCTGGGGAGGATCCCTGGCCCTGGCCCTGGGGAGGGCCGGGTAAGCGAGTCAGAGGCCAGGTGAGGGATCAGGGTCCCACTAGTCCTCTCATCCATTCAGCAACTAGCATTTGAGTGGAACGTTACTTGGGCCCAGAAGACCAACTAGATCATGAGCTCCTCATAAGCATGGCTTTTTTTTCTTCTTTTCTCAACCGCATGGCCCAGCATGGCCAGACCCAGAGTATGCCCACACCTAGCGTGTGCTCATTGACCCTTCCTAACCCTACGGGGGGCCAAGAACCTTCAGGCCATCCAACAGATAGGGAATGAGCATTGTTCTGGGTACCATGGGGACGGACGCATGACACCCTAGCCCTTACCCTTGAGGCGACACTGGGTCTCTGGATGTGAGAACCAGGGAGGTCCCACAGCACAGGGCTATTCTGAGGGTGCCAGCCCAGCTCTGGGGCTCAGTGGAGTGAGAGAGGCCGCAACCTCCAGGACTGGCTTCCTGAGGCTGGTGACATTGGTAATGGACCTTAAGAACAGACAGGACCAAGGTGGGAGCCATGGGTTTTCCTTTAACTTGGGGGCAGCAAGAGTGGGTTGCTGTCAGCCCAGCGGAGCAGACAAAGCAATTGAAAGTCATCAGGCTGTGTTCCCACACGCACCATCAGCCACTCACTAAACTGCTTTTCGCCCAGACGCAGCTCTGCAATGGGTCAAGATGCTGCCGGGCGAGATAACAAGGGGACAAGGTGTGGGAGTGATGAGATTTGGCAGGGGCCGGGAGGAGGGGCGCCTGGGGAAGGAGAGAGCCTGCTAGCCTTGAAGGAAGGAGGAGGTGGGAGGGTGAGCCCTCAAGGCCCAAAGAGAGCCACCCGCCTTGTCTCCGAGTCTGACCGTCTACCCTCACCTTCACACCCTCCAAATCTAGTTTCCCTCTCCCTCTGCCTTCGACCATCTATGAAACAGAAGCCCTTTGCTTGACTCTGCTGCGCCCTCTAGCCGCCACTCAGCCTCTCTCCCTGTTTATTACACCAAACTCCCGGCAGCAGCGCCTGTACTAACAGTCCCCAGGCCCCCTCAGCCACTGTATCTCACAGTCTGACCTCCAGGGGCATCTGAAGATACAAATGGGGGACCTTAGCCACATCTTCCTTATCCTGAGCCTCTCTCGGCACGTTTGACCCTGTCAACCATCTCTTTCTCAGAACTTCCCCTTCGCCCGCCTCTGGGCACCTGGCTCTATACTGGTTTCCCATCTGCCTCTCTGACCACTGCCTTTCTTTCTTTTCTTTTTTTTTTTTTTTGCGGCACGCGGACCTCTCACCGCTGTGGCCTCTCCCGTTGTGGAGCACAGGCTCCGGACGCGCAGGCTCAGCGGCCACGGCTCACGGGCCCAGCCGCTCCGCGGCATGTGGGATCTTCCCGGACCGGGGCACGAACCCGCGTCCCCTGCATCGGCAGGCTGACTCTCAACCACTGCGCCACCAGGGAAGCCCAGCCACTGCTCTTCTATCTACATTTTCCTGTGCATCCTCACTGGAGCCATAGGTCTGCCCTAAAGGCCGGCTTGCCAGTGCCTTATCTATGTCACCACCTTTGTGCTGACAGCCCCTGTCTTCCCACTCGAGTCCCCATCCACCCCTCCCCTCCAGCTCTTGGAGGACATCGCCACGTGGACGTTCTGCTGCTACATAAAACTCTATCATTTTATGAGGAATTTACCTAGAACTTTTCAGAACGTAGAGTTTTTAACTGGGGCTCCCCCTTGAGAAAAAAGCAAATTATTTGCCACCTCATTCTATGAAGGATGACAGTCTCTTATTTGTCTCGCCCTATTCCTTGTCCCTTAGCCCCGGGCCAGGTACAGAGTGGGTGCAAACCTGTGTGTAGGGCAAACACCTGCAGGGAGAAAAAGAGAGGCGTAAATCTCACTCCAGGCCAGCCGCTCACCAGCTGTGTGACCTTGAACAAGTTATTTAACTTCTCTGAGCCTGCTTCCTCACATGTAACACAGGGTGTCTTCTTCTAAAGTTATTGTGAAGACTGAGTAATATAATTGTGCAAACGTCTTAGCTCAGTGCCTGGCACAGGGAAAAGTGTTCAACAAACTGTAGCTACTATTTTTTTAATAAACAGGGGAAGAGGGCTGTGACTTCCCTTCAGCAGCCTTTTGTGCTATTGCAGACTTCATTCACATCTTCTCAACCTCCCTCTTGCAAATATGAAGAGGTCTCGATGCCTGAAGCTCCTGGCGGATGTGGCTGTCCCATAAGAGAACCAGCAGAGCTAGGAATGACCTGCTTCTTCCCTTGTGTGAACGCTTTAAGTCACCAGTTCCCAGAAGTCTTAGGGTGCTCAAGGTGCAGCCTCACTCCCTGCAAGGACCCCTCCCCTGCCAGGTACATCCCCTAGGACAGCACCTGTCGACCCAGGGAAAGCAGCTGCCCTTCTGCTCAGCAGTGGGGGCTGAACAGGTGAAAGGCATCCCCCAGTGAGGCACCCCCAGTCCCCTGGTCCCCATGGGACTTGGATAAAGAGTGTCTGGGAGACCAGAGGGCTGACAGGGTGGTATCAGTTTCCAGGATAGCGGAGAAACTTATGTGTATGGTTTCCAAGCCCACGGCCCCCCGGGGGAGGGCGGATGGTGGGAGAGGGGTGATAAAGGAGGGAAGCAAGGAAGTGGTGACCCACCCCGAGGCCGGAACCCTGGGTGCGAGGCCCTGTGGACCTGAGGGTTTTGTTCTCAGCCTTGGCCTCAGGGCTGCCACCTTGTACATCTGGGCCCTTGGTTGTGAGGCTCTCCTGGCAAGAGGATGGGTTGGCTTAGTGCTCCCGCTGGGCAAAAGCTCTAGGCACAGGCTCCTGGGGTGGGGGTGGGTGGAGGAGACGGTCCATGGTGCTGTCTTGGTGCAGGACAGGCGACCAACATTTATTGAGAGGTTCCTATGTGCCAGACACTGTATTAACTCATTTAATCCTCACAGCAACACTCTGGGGTGGGTACTATTATTACTCCCATTTTATTGACGAGGAAACTGAGGCCCAGATAATGCAACTTGACCAAGGTGACCCAGCTAGCTAGTAGCAGAGCCATGATTGGAACTCAGGGCATAACTGCTTCTCTGTTCCACGTTGCTTTCCTTCAGGGGCCTTAGCTTAGCAAGTTCTTATACACTCAATAGTGTGATTTTATTCTGAATGAAGATCTTCCGTGTGAGGCTGAAGACATGAATCTTGCCTGCTTTTCTCTGCTGATTCTCTAGCATTTTGCACAAAGTAGGTGCTTGATATGAACTGGAATGAATGAGTGATCTGATCAGCCAATCGGTCTTTGAATGAGACCTGCCCTGCTTGGGGCACAGGGCTCACCTCCTAAACCCTGCCCAAGTCAGCATCCCAGTGAGTGCTCATGTTGCCATGGTGACAGCAGGAATATCAGAGGCAGTGACTCACTTAGATGGCCTTGTCAGCTCCCTGGGTGTAACCCTTTCTGACTGTTGGTCTTGGCAGTTAGTCACTCGTACTTTGCAGGAGGCTGAGAGGTGAACTCTCCACACAGATGTGTGAAAAAGAATGTGTTTGTGTGTGTGTGTGTGCGCGCGCGTGTGTGTGTGTGTGTTGGGGGGAGGGTCCTTGAGTTTGAATTTGTACCAGTTGAGGGGTATTTGCCTGCAGGTTGGTTGGAGAAGGTGCCGAGGCTGGGAGAGGGGTATTTTATATGCTGGGGACAGACTCGGAGTTGGGGATGGGCAGTGTGGCCATGAGTAGGGCAAAGGTGATGAGTGCGGGACCCAACTGAGTTTGCCAGGGGTGATAACCTTATTTTCCCAACTGAAAACCACAGCACATCGTTCGACAAGAGGCTTCTGGTTTGCGAATGATTTATAGGGAAAAACTGGCAAAGATAAAAGTTGAATCACATGTAAACATTGATAGCTTCCTTTATTGGGAAGAATAAATTTATACGAAACTCTGGAATGATGGGATGCCGGACAGGGGTGCTGAGGAGGCGGGGCCCATGCCTGTGTGTGTGGTGGGGAAGAGGGTGTGAGAGGCAAGCGGCTGGAGGTCTTGCCTCAGGGCAGCCCTGCAGCTCAGCATTTAGGGGCCCCGAGGACCCAGCCCCTAAAGCACCCTGCGCTGTCCATGCTTCAGCCATCTCAGCACTGATCACCCTGTCACGGGAATACCTGGTTGAGGGCGACATCCTCCACCGGCAGGTGTCCCAGGTACACTGTAGGAGCTCAATAATTGTTTGCTGCGTGGATTAGCTAATGATGAGCGGATGAAAGCACATGTCCTCTTGTTTCCCCAGCAGCAGAATTCCTAGCTAAAAAAACTCCTCTATATTCATGCATGTATGTGCCTCCGTGCGACTCTTTCCTCCCCACTCACAAGGGCAGCTGTACAAAAGCCCGCAGGAGGGTACCCAGGCCGCAGGACACAGGCTTAGGCAAAGTGGAGGCTGGAGTGACGTCCGCTCCCTGGCCTGGCCCAGGTCAGAGTCTCCAAAGCCCACACTCTGAGAGTGACGTGAGACCCGGCCGGGCTCTGCTGTCAGCGGCCATGTCTCCCCTGCGTCAGAGAAGCTCTGCAGTGGGCTGGGAGTGGGCCACCTTCTCGGCCAGCACAGAGGGGCTGAGAACGGCCCCTGCCTCAGAGTCTAAAGCTAGAGAAGGATGTTGTCTCCCCTCTACTTTTGCCCTAGTTAATCCAAGAGAGGATATGAGCCTGTGTGCGGATCCCTTTAGAGCCGGGGAAGGGGCGGAGCAGGGAGATACAGCAGCTTCCATGGGCGATCCTGGTGTCCACCTTGTGTGTTGGAGGCTTGGATGTTAGTTCCCGCCTATGGAATCCGTGCCCATCACCCCCTTCCCCAATCCCGCCTGTCTTCCAGGGTCCAGCTCAAACAACATTTATCAAGTACTTATTTTGTGCCGGGAACTGTTCGAAGCCTGTACATGTGTATATATTTTTTCTCATTCATTTAATTCTCATAACCCTATGAGATAGATCCATTATTATCCTCATTTCACAAATGAAGAGACCAGGATGCAAAGTGGTTAGATAAGTTGCCCAAGGTCACACAGCTAGACAGTGGTGTAAGGAATTAATGTCACCTCCTCCATGAAGCTTTACTTCTTTGAGCCTTCCTGTGTGTGAACAGCCTCTCCCTGCTGTGAACTGAGGTGCTGATTCTTGTGGGTGTCAGAGCTCCCTTACGAGGCTGTAAGTGCTTCGGCGTCAGAAATCCTGGCAGGGTGACTTCTGCGTCCCCCACAGCGCCAAGCACAGGGCCTGGCCATAGGACAACCCGTCCAGGGGACCGCTGAATATGTGAATGAATGGCAGTGAGCGAGCGAGTGTTTGAAGGGACCAACACACTGGTTAATGGGGAGGAGAGGGGAGTGGAATTGAGGGTTTCCCAGTGAACTCACAGCCTGATGAGAAGGGCACAAGGGCAAGTATGGGGGCCCAGGTGGGCCGGAAGCAGCCATCCTTCAGGAACATGCTTGCCACTGTGTCCCCAGCATTGTCCAGGTACCTTGAGGAACGGTCGTGAAAGCCCCCCATCTTTTAGGCTGGGTGAAATGAGCACATTAACACAGAGGAAGCAACTGGAGAGCAAACAGAGCAGGAACTACTGCCTGTAGGGCCGGAGGGGTAAGTGAGAGAGCTTAGGACCATCTTCCCGGAGCAGGAGGAGGAGGGGCTGGCCCTGGGTGGGAGGAAGACAGGAGGCAGGAATGGATCTGGGGAACCTGCGGAAGCCACTGTGGGGCCAGGTACCTGTGGGGCCATAAGACAAAGCTGGTGGGTGAGAGGGGTGGAGTGCATTTGAGCCAGCGCCGTGTGTGAGCTTTGCCAGTACTTTAAATACATAGTTTAAATTTTAATAAAAAATGCTTCTAAAACTGAATTTTGTTTTTAACTTATATTTATCGTGAAAGGAAACTTTATATCACCGCCATATAGAAAAGTAGAGTAAAGTAGAATAGACTAGAAAGAACAGAATAGAATAGGAAATGACCATAAAAGTAAGCACAAGGGGAACAAAACAAGGCTACTGCCGTAGTCCACTGCGGCTGCCGCCGTAGTCCACTGCGGCTGCCGCCGTAGTCCACTGCGGCTGCCATAACAAAATACCACAGACCAGGTGGGTTATACACAGTAGAAATCTATTTCTCGCAGTTCTGGAGGCTGGAAGTCCGAGATCAGGGTGTCAGCACGGTCGGGTGACGGCCCTCCGCCTGGTTCAGGTGGTGCCTTTTTGCTGAATCCTCATATGGTGGAAGGGGCAAGGGAGCTCTGCGGGGTCTCTTTTATAAGAGAAGAATCCCTTTCAGGACGGGTTCACCTTCATGACCTAAGCCCAAAAGCCCCACCTGCTAATGCCATCACCTTTGGAGGTTAGGATTTCACCATGTGAATTCTGGGGCGGCACAGATATTCAGACATAGCAGTCACTGAGTCCTCACTGGGCACTGCTCCCTTTGAAAGGCTCTGAGCCTGAAGCCTGCTCTCTCTCTGTTATGAAGGAAAAGAAGCAAGTGTTAGACAGGCTGTTAAAGACATATAAGCACCAAACCAAGACTTTCTCCTTGCCTCAGTCAGAGAGCCTTGAGGAAGACTGAACGGGCATAATGTTCTCATCCTGTGATTCGGGGCCATCTGCTGCCTGGGCTATGTGCTCCTTTGTACCCCAGAGTTCTCTGCACTACTCCTGGAACCAGCACTCATTTTAAGTTACTGATTAGTCCTTAATGTCCAGAGAGGAGCCCTGGCCCCAGCCCCCTGTCCACCTGCCTGGGGCCCCAGTCACACCCTGAATTCTCCCTCTTGCAGGAAATACCAACAGCATCTTTGCCCTGGATTACATCAGCGGGGCGCTGACCTTGAACGGCGTGCTGGACCGGGAGAACCCCCTGTACAGCCATGGCTTCATCCTGACTGTGAAGGTGAGAGTGGGTGCTGGGCACCTCCATCATGGGTAGAGGGGATGCCCACGCTGTGGGGCCAGCCTCCAGCGGTGCCCAGGCGGAGGGTCCAGGAGGCGGGTCACTTCTGTTCCCTTACCCTGCACTGGTTCCCGGGGCTTGTGCCCAGGGCCCCCGTCAGGAAGGGCCAACGCTTTTCACATGTGGGCCTCGTCAGGGGCCCTCTGCTGGGCTTTTCTCAGCCCTTATCAACAACTGCAGAGGACTGCAACTTTCATCCGCATTTCAGGGTGAGGAGGCACAAGTGGTCCTCTCTGTTATCCCATGACTTCAAGTTCTAATATAGCCAACTCAGATTCTTAGGTTTACCTCATTTCTGGGGTTTTTCTCCCATTTCTAATTCTTGTGGCTTCCCTGGGGCTATTACCTGGTTAAGAAACAGCAATGCAGCGGGCAGGGGGCAGAGCTGTGGTGGTCCCCACCCCGGAAAGTGTGATGGAGCCATGGCCCCCTGCCCCCTGCAGCCCCTTGCCACTCATGATTGGTTTTAATTAAAATCAATAACTTGCTGAGGCATTCCCTGGGAAACCCGTTTAGGGTACAGACGCTGCCTGGGCCACAGGGATCCTCCCCAGCCCCAGCCTTCGATTGAGAGGAGGGGATGGTACAAAGACTGAGGAGAGGGCCTCTGGGAAGGAGGCCCTTCCATTGGTATGGGAAGGATGGTGCAGCCTGGCCCTTCGTTGCTCTCCTTGACCTTGAGAAGGCCTGTGACAGCGATGGATTGATTAGCCCTGACTCGCCCACTGCCTCTGTCCTCTCTACCCAGATGTGCACATGTGGGCCAGCGGGGGAGGGCAAGCTAACACGGCCTTTCCCCCATCCGGAGCCAAGCCCGAGGCCCCCTCCCAGCCTCCCCTTCTGTCTCTGCTCCCTTCCTACGGAGGCAGGCAGCTCCAATGGAGAGAGCCGCTCCCTAGTCCCAGCACCAACTCACTGTGCAACCCTGAGTTCAGCTTTTCCATCTTTATATAAAATATAAGGATGAGTTCCCACACTTGGCTGTGAATGCAAATCCCCTGGGGAGCTGGTAAAAGATACCTAGTCCTGGGCCTCTTGCCCAGAGATTCTGGTTCAAAAGGTTGGGGTGGGACTGGGAATGGGTATTTTGCGGCCCAAGGACTCTGGCCCAGAGACTGGGTGCCCAGGTGTCTGAGTCCATCTATTTCTGAGTCCAACCCAGACCTTCACGGTGCCTAGCACAGTGTTCAGTCCATAGCAGATGCTGAATTAATTCTTGATTATCTGCTAGCACAGATGTTCTTGGCCTCAGTTTCATCATTTGCCAAATGAATGAAGAGTCTCCCTTTGCCCCTAGATGAACCCCTAAATCTATCTTGTCTTCCCCACCCCACCTCATCCCCTTGGTTCTAGAATCCCACTGCCTGAGTTTGGTACTTTGTCTGTGTGTCCTTGTACAAGTTACTTAACCTCTCTGAGCTTCAGTTTCCCCATTGGTAATGGAGATCAGTAAAACGGGGATGCTAATGATAGAATCTTCCACCTGGGATTATGGTGAGGATCAGATGGGATAATTCACGTAAAGCGCAGTGCCCAGCATTGAGAAAGCCCTGGTAAATGATGACTTTGATTGTGACTATGGCCACCTTCATCCCTGGGGTGTTTATTCCTCTATCTGCAGGGCACAGAGCTGAATGATGACCGCACCCCATCTGATGCCACAGTGACCACAACCTTCAACATCCTGGTGATTGACATCAATGACAATGCCCCAGAGTTCAACAGCTCCGAGTACAGCGTGGCCATCACTGAGCTGGCACAGGTCGGCTTTGCCCTCCCCCTCTTTATCCAGGTGGTGGACAAGGACGAGGTGAGTCCCAGAACGCATGCCCGTCCAGCCCAGCACCCGGCCCGGGCTGTGCAACCCTGGAAGGGATGCCAGGGGTCACTGGGCTCCCAGGTCCCCATCTATAACATAGAAACAAACATTGCTGCAGCCTCCCCTGCTACGTTCTGAGGATAAATAAGGCTGCAAAAATTAGTAGTCTCTAAACTTTTGGACCAACCCCCCTACACCCTGTAAAAAATGTTTGCGCACACACCTCCAATGTATAGTTCTATGTTTAGAAATGTATATACATGATCATCATACTGACCTAGTATGTACATTTTAAAACATACACACAAAAAATAGGAAATTTAAAAGGTAGAGGCTCTTGTATGAGTGACTTTGGAAAAGTCTTATTGCTGCTTTTGGGGTAATACTGACCCTGCCTTTTCTTTGCAAGGAGTGTAAGTGCCTTCCAGAGGACCCCAGGCCATAAAGAGACTCCAGAGGGTTCAGGACACCTGCATCCCCTTGCCCAAGGGCCAGCCAATCTTAAGAGGGATGGACATGGGCCACGAGTGGGAGAGAGCTCAAGAGGGACAGGAGGGAGGAGGCTCCGGCACGGGCTGCAGCTCCCGTGAGCCTAGCTATGCCCTGTGTCACTAGGCCAAGGACCGGGCCTGGATGGGGCAGCTTCCATCCCTTCAGGACCCTCTCAGCCTGCCTCCAACCCGCCCCTCCCCTCGCCCTACCTCCCTTGCCCGTCAGCAGTCACAACCTTAATAGGATTTCTATTTATTACCGCTGCTTCCCTGGCCCACTCTGCTCAGGAATTCCATTAGGTTTTCCCGCCTGGGGTGTTCTCTGCAATTACTCCTCACACGTGGCTGTACTGGCCTTGCTCCAGGCCCGGTTCCTCTTCACTTCCTGGCCCCTCTCCTGTCTCCTGTCAGCTTCTCTCAACTGGACACAGTCCCCCCAAGGACTCAGGTTCACAAGGGCAAGTTGGCCTGGGGTGTGTGTGTGTGTGTGTGTGTGTGTGTGTGTGTGTGTGTGTGTGTGTGTGTGTGTGTGTGTGTGTGTGTGTGTACGTGCACAGTCACACTTCTGTTCACGTGTGTACACATATGTGCGTGCACACGTGCCTCCGTCTCCTGCTAAGTCTTTCCATACCTACCTGTCTGAGATAATTGAAGTATGTACTGAGCATCTACTGGTTTTTTTTAATTTATTTTTTATTTATTTATTTTTTTGGCTGCGTTGGGTCTTTGTTGCTGCGTGAGGGCTTTCTCTAGTTGTGGCGAGCGGGGGCTACTTTTCGTTGTGGTGCGTGGGCTTCTCATTGCGGTGGCTTCTCTTGTTGTGGAGCACGGGCTCTAGGCGTGCGGGCTCAGTAGTTGTGGCACGTGGGCTCAGTTGTGGCTCACGGGGTTTAGGCGCGTGGGCTTCAGTAGTTGTGGCGCACGGGTTTAGTTGCTCCGCATGTGGGATCTTCCCAGACCAGGGATCAAACCCGTGTCCCCTGCATTGGCAGGTGGATTCTTAACCACTGTGCCACCAGGGAAGTCCGCATCTGCTGTTTACAAGCAGCTATATCTGGCCACTTCAGGGAGTCCAGGAAGTGGAATCCGTGGTCCCTGCCCCATGGGGCCAAATGTGTTTATGCAAATGTAATATGTAATTTTAAAACATATACAATAATGTAGAAAGTTTAAAAGGTGGAGACAAACAAATATAAAAACAGATTCTAACATTTTCTCACACTCCAGTGGATCATCTTGTATCCCCTGGGAGTGCAGGTCCCCCTTTGGAGACCGCTGTGTGAATGAGAACCTCAGAAGAAAATCCCATTCTAGGTTTCAGGCTGATAATAATGCCCAAGGGAAGAGAGACACTAGAAGCAGCGTGGGTCCAGGGTCCGGTGACTATAGGCAGTGAGGCTCCAGAGCTCAGCTGAGGAAGGGGGAAGTAGGGGCTGGGAGGATCGGGAAAGACTCTATGGTGAGAGGGGGACTAGGGCTGAGCCTTGGGGTATAAATCAGATGGTGAAAGGGTCCTCAGGAGGGGTGGTGGGGGCCAGGCTGTGGCCCACAGGGAGGACCGGAGGGAGAAACCTGTAAGTACATGGAGGGAACAGGCAGTAACCCGTGCAACTGATCAGGGATTGTGCAGTGGGCTGCTGGCAAGGTGGGCTGGGACATAGGCCTCGGGGGGCCTTGAATGCCGAGCCAAGGAATCAGCCGAGGCCTGTGTTCAAGGCCAGCCTTGCCATTTATTAGCTCTGTGACCTTGGGTGAGTCACTGGCCCTTTCTAAGCCTCACTTTGCTCATCTGTGTAAAACAGAAATAAAAAGACAATGTATAAGTCAGTCTCTATCGCAGGAGCAAGTTAACCGTGAAAGAGCAGTTTATCTCTCACTGGGACTACTTGTCCGGCAAGGGTGGGCAGGGAGACCCTCCTCTGTGTGGTCACGCAGGTGCACACTCTGCAGGATCGTGGTTGCTGCAGGAAGCAGGGGGCAGCTAAAGGCTTAAGCACCAGCTCTTCTACGCTTCATCCCAGCAGTGTGACTTCTACTCAGGGCCCATCAGCCAGAACTAGTTAGGTGCCCCCACCTCACTGCCTGAAGGCTGGGGAATGTGGGGAAGCAGTTAAATAGTTGTCTCTGCCACAAAGGGTATCAACAAGGTGTGTGGAGAGGAGAAGAGCCGATGATACGCGTATAGGACTTAGCATGGTGCCTGCCACACACAGATGTTAACCAGATGGGTCCAGGGACATCGCCACCGGCAGGGCCAGAGCTCCCAGGGCCCTGCCTCTTGTTGAGGGATCTCAAGGTTACTCTGACCTCTTGGGTCTTACCTCAGGCTCCCTTTTGCGGGAAGCCTGTCTGAAGCATCTGCAGGAATGCTGAGGGGCGTCTGGATCCAGCCCGCCCTAGTGACCCCTCCCCGCTCAGACACAGCCATCAGCACGCCCACTGTGAACAGGATGCCCAACACCACCAGGGACCACTCTGTTGCTTTCCCCTGGGATTTGGCCAGTGTCTCTGACGGTAGAGGACTGGCCTCCTTCCCACAGGGTCCCACTTCTCCAGGGCACAGTGAGGTGCAGAGAGAGGAGGAGAGGCAGCCCAGACTATCCCACCCTAAGGTCACCTGGACCATCTTCCTGTCTCCCCATAGGGCAGCACCCAAACCACCCCAGATGTGGTCCTGGGCTGGTTCCTAAATAAGAGAGAGAGAGAGAAATTGCTTTCTCAGTTGCCCTGTTCTTTTGCATCTCCCATCTCTTCTCCACTCTCCAAAACTCTGGAGGGCTTCAGATCTGGCCAGGGAAATGCTCCCAAAGCCTAGCCTTGGGTGCTAATGGCCAGGCCCCAGGTTCCCAAGGTGGAGTGTTCAGCCACATCACCGACAGGAACAAAAGACAGCAGCCACAGGCACTTGCAGCGCTGCCCAAGTGTCCAATGTCTGGGAAGAATCAGAGAACCTCAAAGGGGAATCAAGAGCTGTTGGAAAAGACTTTTTTTGTCATTTTTCCGACTTCTCTTTCTGAGGGGAGACTCCATCTGTCGGGATTTGTGTCTGGGTTGAAAGTGACTCTGGATTTGCTAGGCGTGGCAGGAAAATGTTTACGGAGCAGATTTGGAGGAGGGAAGGGCGCGTGAGGAGAGGTCAGATCCCTTTGCTGTAGATTCTCTAGAACATGTGATTCTCCCTTGCATTCATCCTGAGTGTGACTTTGCGGTTATTAGTGTGGTGGTCTCAAGAGTATCCGTCTTCCCATTAGGCCGAATGACCCACAGGTAGGAGCAGGTCCGCTTTTGCTCACCCGTGTAACCCAGTGCCTCATACTCTGCCTGGCACTTGGGGGGGCACGCAGAAGTTCATTTTGGTTGAGTTAAAAACATGATTAAATGATAAAAGAAGCAATGAGGTGGCCCAGGGCTTTAGCCAAACTGGATCATCAGTCAGTCCCCTTATGCTGAAGCCTAAATCCGGCTGAGTTTGTGTAGGAAGGTGACCTCAAAGGTCCACTGTGGGGCGGTAGAGGGTGCTGATGGAAAACAGGAAGGGAAGGAGGAAGCAGTTGAACCTCTCAGTCAGCCCTTTGTGGCAGTCTTTCCTAACAAGGATGCTAATCTAATTCACAAAGCCTAGATAATGCCTGCCATCCCTTCCGCATCCAAGATTCTACTCAGCCTCTCACTGAACCTCAGGGTCTGCCAGACCCTTCAAGACAGCAAAGGTGCTTGAAAGAGGCCCTTTCTCCGTCCCAAGGACGGCATCCCTATTGTCAAGTCTCGCTGAGTAATCTCTTCCCCTTTGCCGGGCTACAGAAAACTTACAGAAGCCAGAGGAGAAAGGGACGGGCTGGGCTGAAACCAGCAACCACCCGTTTGTACCGTGTGACAGTTGAGATGCAAAGAGATGGTTGTAATGCAAACCACACCAAAAGAATCTCAAGGCAAAGGCCCCAGGAGTCAGCCTTGGTATGGGAGCTCATCTCTGAGTTTCAAACGAAAGGACTCGGCAGCATCATTCCCCCAGCTCGCCTGCCGGCAGCATCATTCCCCCAGCTCGCCTGCCGGGCGTTCTCTTGTCTCCTCCTCGCTGCTGTTCTCGGAAGCCACAGGGAGTAGCTACGCACTCACCCACTTGGATCCCTACCATATCCTTACCCACTCCCTTGCCCTCAACATGATCTTTGCCTTTTCCCCAGTTTGGTCAACTTTTCCTCTCCTGATCTTGCCTGCAGCCCTCCTCCGTCCTACCTACGGCTGCGCCAGCCACAGGCTGCCGTGTTTTCCCGTCTGCACTGATCGGGAGGGTTGGCAGTCTCTGTTCAGTTGTCCTAAAAAGCCACTCTTCTACTTAGTTGCGAGTCCTGCCTCCTGCCTCCGAAGGGCTGGGGGCCAGAGGCGGGGAGTGTGGAAGCCCATCCGCGCCTCTGGCTGCTTTCCAAATTCCAGCAAAGGGGATTGTTGTTAAATGCTGTTTCTGTACGATGCGCGACCCCGCCCAGCTGACTGGGCTAAAAACGGACAGTTCCTCTCACATGCTCATCAGGGGAAATGCCATCCGTGTTATATCCTACCTTTATTCTCAGGAGTTGGGAGCATTTGATCCACTTTACTTCTGACCCACAGCTTCTCAGAACAGATTGGCTGCTGTCCTTGAGAATATGTTTGCAGAGGAGAAGGGTCGGAGTGGAGAGTGGGGTGCCAGTATCCCCCCAGAGAGGCCTCTGCTGCCCGGTTCTGCCCTATTCTGGGAATTGCAGTCATTACAGAATGGCCTTCAGATGTCATTAATTTGCGGGCTGCCCGCTGCCCCCTGGCCTTTGTGAGGGACGATATTGAAATGTACACAGGTGGGGGGTGATGCATTCATTCACTCAACAAACGTTATGGTGCCAGGCCTGCCAGCCACGGGGAGGTGTTCTTCTGTGACTGTGAGCCCCAGCGGGAGCCAGCTGATGTGTTCTGAGTCATCTTTCTTTAGGAGCCCCCCGATGGCTGTGTTAAAAATGGGCTGTCGGGGGCCATGGGTGGAAGCAGGGAAACGCAGCAACGTCTCCTGTACAGAAAACCCTCCCACCTCCCTTGACCACCTGTTCCAGCCGGCAGGTGCTTCCTAGCATCTGACTTGAGACTCTCCTGCCCTATAGCCAGTTTCCTCTTAAGGTGTTTGCAAGAAGCCAGAGAACGCCAGGCCCCTTACAATGAGACCAAAAAGTCCGCTAGAAACCGCCTTCAGAACGCTTCTCAGGACCCTGAGTGGCTGTCTTCAGCCTTTGTGACTGAGGCTCTCCCGTGTTCAAATCGACCCAGGGTTTTGAACTCTGACTATAGCACTCTGCTACCAGACCTGTCCGGAGCTCCCGGAGAAAATGGTGCTGGAGTGAGCAGGGAAGCCCAGTCCCACCCCTCACTCACAGAGGGATTCCAGGCAAGTCATGTCCCCACTCTGTGCCTCAGTGGCCACCGCTGGGAAACCATGGGTTGGAGCAGTCAGCCTGAAGCCTATAAATCCTAACACTCTTTTTGTCCAAAAGGACCTAGGTGGGAAGGGGGAGGGCACCGCCTGAAGCTTCCCTAACCCTAACGCTAACCAACCTCCGACATTGGCCCATCCTCCCCCCACCCCGAACTTGCTTCAGCCACTTCTGCTCCCCTCTTTGGGCAGAGGGGCCTGGCACTGCTGTGGGCCTCATGCCCTGCCCCCAGCCTCTCCCTGCTTTTTTATTGGATACCACCTGGGGCAGCCTGGCCCTTCATGGGTTAGGAAGAAAGAGCCAGCTAGAGTGGTTACAGATAAGGGCTTTGAAGCCAGACTGCCTGGGTTCAAATCCTGGCGCTGCCACTTTTGTTCTGTGTAACCTTAGGGGACTCATTTATCCTCTCTGATCCAGTTTTATTATCTGCAAAATGGAGGCAGTGATAATGTTTAGCTCATAGAGCTATTATGAGGATTAAATGGGTCAAGATGTGTATTTAGAACAGTGCCTGGCCCATAAAAAGCACTCTTTAAATCCTAACAAGTCTTATTCCCAGCCCTGGAAGATATGTGTATTATTGTGTCCTTTCTAGGGAAAACGAAGTTGAGGTTCAGAGAGGTTAAGGGACTTCCCCAAGGTCACACAGCCGGTGGGTCTCAGAGCTTGGCTTTAAACACTCCTGTGCCTCTTGCTCATCTCCCTACTTACAGCCATGACTCCCCATTCTCAGAGGTTTGTTCCCACCAAGCAGGTGGGTCTCCCACCTCCAGCATGGCTGGTGGGAAGGCGAGGGGGAGGTGAGGCATTGGGGGCAGCTGCACCACAGAGGTGAGTGGGAACACATCTGGCAGGAGCTAATTCCTATTTCAGGCAGGAGATGACACTATTCATTTGTTTGAGGGGCATTGGGAAAAAAACCAAACAAATGGAGTTACCCACCTCCCCAAGGAGAAAACATCACCAAACAGATAAGTAAAAGAAAGCAAATGACAGGGAGAAAAGGCCATATTCCAGAATATTGGTTTTATTTGTAGGCATGAGGGGGCAGTGAGAAGGGGAGATTGCTCTCATTCTCCTGTTAATCTTGGCTTTATTTTTATCCATCACCCTCATTTTCCATTCCACATGTGTTCCAGGCCTGTCAGGGAGCCCAGCCCGCAACCTTGTATTTATTTAAATGCATTTTCGCATTTGTTCCTGTTAGTCAGTCTGTCCAGCCTGCGGTTCCTCTGGCCCTCCTCCCCACACAGCCCTGCAAGGTTGTGGGGCGGGCCCCATGGGCCCCTCCCAGGCATCCTTTTAGTCCAGGGGTTCTTAATCCAGGATGGGAGCCCACTGACTCGCCAAGGCATCCTTGACCCTGAATGGAGAAAAATCTGCATCTTTATTTTTGCTAACCTCTACCTGAACTTTTGCACTCCCTTTAATTATGAAATAGAAAGAAACCACAGCGGCCTTAGTAGTACCTGTGACTCTGAGCCCAAGAGAAATCTCAGATATTTTCATATCGCATTACAGGTGTCACAGGGATCTCAAAATATCATTTACACTCTTCACTACTTTGAAATTACGGTGTATATTAGACCTGCTGCCGAATCTCATTGTTTTATGCATTAAGAAGCACATAATTCTACTCTAACACCCTTTTTAAATGCTTTGATAACTGTATTTCAAGATAATTAATTGACATTGTGGTCCCGTGTGTTTTATTTTATGCAATTAAAATGTTATTCTCTTAAGGGGGTCTGTGGGGGTTACTAGACTGTAACTAGGGTCCATGGCACGAAAAAGAGGGAAGACTCCTCCTTAATCCCTGTCCTCACTAACTGACCCCCTTCAGCCGGACTCCCTCCTTGGGCTTTTGCTGTAAGGCTGACCTTCCAGTGGTTCTCAGAGTTGCCATCCTGAGCTGCACATCCATTTGGGGTGAGGTGGGGTAAGAACAGAGAGGCCACTTTCTCCATGTCAGACATTCAGCTGAGGGTCCATTTTCCGGCTCTGGACCCTCCAGGCCACTGTTCAACTGGGCCCCATAAATCCACCCACCAACATCTACTTTGCAGTAGAGGCACAGGAAATCTACATCCCTGGCACCCTAGGGAGTGATCCCAGCTGCCCTAAACTCTCCCTACCTGCTGATGTGACCCAGCACATGGACCTCTGCTTTCCTATTTTCCAAAGCAATTGGAACTAGAAACCAAAGTCTAGAAGCAGTGACGAGAGATGAGGGAGAGAGGGGAGGGCAGGCTGCCAGCATCGGTGGAGGCAGATGTAGGTTTCTGCTCCCTGTGGATGTGCGATTATCCAATCATCCAGGCCCTTCTTTCCCCTCCATTAGGGAGATAACTGGGATCTGGCTGGAAATGACCCACCTCCCACTGAATCCCCCGCGGGGTATGAGGGAAGTAGATGGAATGCCTCCAGCATCCTGTACCTCTCGCCCAGCTTGTGATTTCATCACTGAAGTAAAGCAGAGAGGAGGTAGAAGACAAGGGGTCTGGCCCAGGGAACTACCAAGGCACGGCACATTGCCTAAGCCCTCTCCCCCCAGCCAGGTGCCCATCCTGGCTACTCCTATTTCTGAAAGGTTTTCTGGTGGTTCTGTTGCAAAGCAGGGGTTAAGCGTCCACCCAAAGCACAGTCAGCATAGCCGGGACCTGCGATCCGTGGTGCCTGGGTGAGCACCACTCTGCGCATCTGTTCCCCGCCTCTGCCCTGGCTGCGGGCAGGCGTCTGTCTGCGAGACCTCTGCCGTGTCACAGCTTCAATACATATTTTAGGGTTCCTCCCTCAAGATTTAGGCTCACCAGGAAAATATCTTTTGACTTCAAAGCAAAGCCGCTCTGGAAAGAAAGCCAGGGGGAGCAGGGCAGCCCCATCGGTGCTTTTTCCCATTAATTTCTCCCCAGTTGCCTTGGCTAAGGATTTTTCCGTGCGTGGCTGCATCCCGCGGTGTGATTCCTCCCAGCATGCTAAGCTCCAGCCTCCCTGAGGAGCAGAGGGTGTCCTCGACATGATTCAGACCCCTCCCAATTCAGTCTCACCGTAAATCTACTTAGCATGCTTCTTACGCCAGGCCCCGTAGCCCTGGCGGGGGTGTGAAGCAGGCAGGGCCTGTTTGGCAGCTGTAGTGCCAGCACCCATACCTCACCCCTCCCCACCCAAGTACCCACAGCTCTAGAGTCCCCTCCAGCGGCTGGAGGTCATCTTCCATGTTGGATCTGGGGGATTGCTCCCCTTTTACCCAGCTCCCTTCCCCACACCCACCACCTCCCATTGGCACGGATGGGAAGTACCGGCAATCATTTTATCCCCCTAAAAGCAGCGTCTGGTCTTCCTGGAGACCCCCACCCGGATCATAAACAGAACTAACAAACTTCATGCTCTCTCCGTCGCCTCTTGGTTGGGTCATGCCCACTCTGGTGCCCCTTCACCACGGGCCCTGGTGAGCCCAGCCTCTCCCTAGAACGTGGTTTCTAACTCCCACACTCGCCCACCTGCCCCATTTGCCACCCGCTGTCACGGCCCCAACAGCAACTGGTGGTGTGTCTTGTTCATCCCCGTCTTGAAGGGTAGGGATAAGCAGAGCTCAGCTAGGAGCTGTGCCTGTGTATCCCACCCCGTCACCGTGACCATGGGCTGTGAGACATCCTCATCAGCAAGGCACAGGGAGTGCAGAGCCCTGTGGAGCAGCCTTGGGGAGGGCCGGCCACCGAGGAGGCCGGGGAGCATCCTCCCCTGCTTTCCTGGGCTCCTGCTGCCTCTGTCCCCTGAGCGGGGAGAATGGTGCAGGGATGGGCCGGGAGGTGGGTAGGAGGCTTTCGATGCAAGGCAAGGTTTCATGGCTGTGTTGTCATTCTGTCCATGAAGGCCTAGGGCAGATGTTTCCTCCTTCCTCTCCAGACCTTCTCCATTGAATTTGAAAAGGGAATTGGGAGTGAGAGAAGTTTTCGAGATCAGTGTTGTCATATGTTTACATCCCAAGTTGGAAGGATGTTTCGGTGCAGAGAAGAGTGTATTTCCCTCTCCTTTGTCCTGACAAGGGCCCTGAGCCTAGTGTCAACAGGCAGAAGGTACCTCTGCTCTTCTCACTTGAGCACAACGAATTTAGACAGGAACCTTCCACGTGAGGTCACAGAGCAGGGCCAGCGATACACAGCGAGCAGCTAGTGAAGCACGCAGGGGAGCAGGCCGGGGGCCAGAGGAAAGAGATGCCCTAGAGGGACTCTTGCATTGAGTGGGAGGCGGGAATCAGTCGTTCGTTCATTTATTCAGCAGGTATTTGTTGAGCACCTACTGCGTGCCACATGCTCTTCTAGGCACTGTTCGTAAGTGAACACACAGGCGAAGTCCAGCCCTCGGGCAGTGTATGTGCCAGCAGTGGAAGGCTGAAGAAACAAATCGATGTATATTATGTCCAGTGGTGATGAGAGCCATGGAGAAAATATAAAGCAGAGTGAGGGGCCTAAGGGAGTGCTTGGGAGGGGAAGGGGTTAGAGGAAGTCTCTCCAATAAGATGACGTATGAGGAGAGACCTCAGTGAAGTGGCGGGTGAGCTGTGTGGCTGCTTGGAGGAAGAGCATTCCAGGCAGAGGGAGCAGCCGGCCTGGTGGCTCTGAGGCAGGAGTGTGCCTGCACGTCGAGGAAGCCACGAGGAGGCCCGTGGGCTGGGGGAGGGCAGACAAGCCTGGCTGTTTCTGAGGCTCTGCTTTCGGAGGCAGGAAGATGATCGTGAGCAGGGAACAAGGCACTTGATCGGACCAAAGTTTCAAAAGGACCGTCTCTGGAAACAACCCAGATGCCCAGCACCTGATGAGTAGATAAACAAAGGTGCTGTCTCCGTACAGTGGAATCTTATTCAGCTGTTACGGTAATGAAGTTCTGATCCATGCGCGACACAGGTGAACCTAGAAAGCAGGACGCAGGCGAAAGAAGCCAGACACAAACAGCCACACAGTGGGGGATTCCATTTACATGAAGTGTCCCGAACAGGCGATCCACAGAGACAGAAGGCGCCTTGGTGTTCGCAGGGGCTGGAGGGAACGGGAATGAGGAGGGACTGCTCGTGGTACAGGATTTCCTTTGGGGATGATAAAACTGTTTTAGAACTAGATACAGGTGGCGGTTGTACAACGTGGGGAATACGCTCAAAACCACTGAATCGTACACATTAAGATGGCTAACGTGGGCTTCCCTGGTGGCCCAGTGGTTGAGAGTCCGCCTGCCGTTGCAGGAGACACGGGTTCGTGCCCCGGTCCGGGAAGATCCCACATGCCGCGGAGTGGCTGGGCCCATGAGCCATGGCCGCTGAGCCTGTGCGTCTGGAGCCTGTGCTCCGCAACGGGAGAGGCCCGCGTACTGCCAAAAAAAAAAAAAAAAAAAAAGATGGCTAAAATGATGAATTTTATCTCAATTACAAAACTTTAAGGATGCACTGGCTGCCTGGGTCCATAGACAATGCAGGGCAGGACCATTCCTAGGAGGCGAGGGCAGTAAGTGGGCAGACGGCTGTGTGCAGGGGTGGGGAGTGGTCACCTCCTGGGCGTGATTTGAAGGGAGAGGATTTGCTGGGGTGATGGGGGTCCTTGAGAATGACTGCACGAGCTGTTTGACTTGAGCAGTTAGGAAACTGGAGTTCTTACTTCCTGAGATAGTGAAGCAGTAGCTTTGGTGAGGGGAAGGTGGAATCCGTGGCTTAGCTTTCAACATGTTAGGTTTGACATGCTCGTTAGACATTCAAGTGGAAATGCCGGGAAGACAGAGGGGGTGTGCTGGTAAACGCCCAGCAAGCGGCTCTGGGGTTGGAGGACCCTAACATGTAGCACTTGGTGATCTCTCTGGTGTACATACTCCTACCATGGCCTATCTCAAGCTACCAGCATGACGTCAGCTGGCTCTCCGCGATCCTAGAAATCCGACAGGAGCCTCTCGAGCCAAGGAGGCTCCAGCCACACTGTGTGGGTCCAGGCTGGAGGGGAAAATGGGAGCGTTGCCAGCGTCTGGGTTGTAGTTAAAGCCGTGGGTCTAACCAGGCTCACCCAAGGAAAGGGGTGTGGGTAAGAGCAGAGAGCAGGACTGGGGGCTGAGGGCACCTCAGCGTTCATGTTAGGGAAGATGAGGACGAACCAGCAAAGACACTGAGAAGGAGCGACCCCTGAGGGAGGAGGAAGGCCAAGAGGCAGCACTGAAGGCCAGGAGAACGATTGAGACAGTGGTGGGGAGACAGGAGGCAGCCGCCTGAACATCTATCAGTAGTCCCCAATTAGCATACATATCTGTATTTACTTTTCTGTTCTCCGCATAAGGACTCTTAATTACCCTCATTAGGGAAGGTCCAAATCCACTGACATTTACTGAGCAGGTCCACCAGGCTTTTTTCTGTTTGTTTTTTTAAATCCACTTAACCCTCTTCTCCCGCCCACCTTCAAAGCCCTCCCTAGTACACCGGCTTGGCCCTGCCCTTAGAGGGATACAGGACTTTCCTTCCCTAGCTCTGCAGTCCACGCAGATATGCTAACTCATCCTATAGGAACTGGACTGTGCTTAAATAAGCAGGCCACAGGTGAAGTGAGAATCGAATGGATCTGAAAGGCATTCTGCTGAGTGAGAGCAGCCAGTCTCAAAGGCGACAGACGTCCTGTGTGATTCTATGACATTCTCAAAAGACAAAAGTCTAGTGACAAAGAACCCATCAGTGGTTACTAGGGGTTAGGGGTAAGAGAGGGGTGACCGGAAAGGGATAGCACAAGGGAGTTTGGGGTGGGGGTGGACCTGTTCTGCATCCTGTTTGTGATGGGGGAATGCAAAGCTATATATTCTAAGATGCGTAGAACTGTATACCCCAAAATGTCAATTTCACTGCATGTTAATTATAAAATTTCTAAAAATTTATATTATTGAAGACCTTTCCACCCACATCCCCCCCAAAAAAGATGACGTGAAAGGTACCCGCATAAATAGCACCACTGATGGACTTTTATGCTCAGATAGCACCATCCTTCTCTCCACTGTCATTTAATTCAACAAATATGTAATACCACCCCCCTGTAAGGGAGAAGGGTAGGCTCCAGGGCCATGAATGCCACCATGAGTTTGAACCTAATTCAGCAGGCGGTCAGGAGCCATCATCGACAGTTCTTGAGTATGAGTGATACCCTCAGAGAAGTGCTTTAGGTTCATTAATCTGGACAGAAGGAGAAAGAGGACAGGGTGATGGCAGAGAGCGCAGATGGGCAAGGGCTGGATGTGGGCTCCGTGAAAAAAGATGAGGGTTGGAGTGAGGCTAGGGTTTGGAATCCCAGAGGTGGAAGTGGCAGAAGCTCAAAAGGGCAGGCGAGGCCTTCCCTGGTGGTGCAGTGGTTGAGATCCGCCTGCCGTTGCAGGGGACACGGGTTCGTGCCCCGGTCCGAGAAGGTCCCACATGCCGCGGAGCGGCTGGGCCCGTGAGCCATGGCCGCTGAGCCTGCGCGTCCGGAGCCTGTGCTCCGCAATGGGAGAGGCCACGACAGTGAGAGGCCCGCGTACCGCAAAAAAAAAAAAAAAAAAGGGCAGGCGTGGGAAGCAGCTAGATGGAGGAAAAGACGGCAGCTGGCACCACTCTGCTGGGCGTGGCCAGGCTCCTGGTTTCATCATTCTCTCAACTTAGTTCTTCATCTGAATGCCCTCCACCACCCTTGCCTGTTCTGTCTCCGAGTCTCTCTCTGTTTATCTTTGTCAGCTTTTCTTTGAATCAGATCATCCGTCTTTGCCCCCCTTCCCACTGTCTCTGTCTTCTGATTTTTTCTCACACCCACACATTCACAGATACATACCTGCAGCTCATTCACTCATGCCTGTATTGCTTTGTCTGTTTAACCACAGTTACTATGTGGCCAGTACCTGTGTGCCTGGGAAGCCATGGCATGGGTCATGTAGGCAGGGCTCTTTGCAAACCTGGGCAGCTGTGCCCGGGTTTGACTTCAGGATGCCCAAGGGCAGCTGAGCGACACTGTCATCAGGCATGGTCACCCATCTGCCTGGAGCCCAGTGCCCTGTCCCAGCCTAGGACCCTTTCCTTAGGGCATTTGTGGTGCCTTTGTTCTCAGGGAAGGGGCCCCAAGTCTGGGCAGCTGCACCCAGCAGAGGGCAGGAAGGAGATGAAATCACCCACTGCCCTCTGGCTCCCAGGACACCCAGGGTCATGGCCTCTAAATTGTCTTGAGTTCTACCTGGCCCCCCTCCGCCAAGCCTCTTGAGGCAATGGGATCCCTCTCCACCCGTCCCTGCCACCCAGAGGCATGGGGAAGGTGGACTCGCTCTTGGAGAGGCAGAGGAATATAAAGTGGTGTGATTAGCGCGGGCAGGCAGAGTCCCCCTCCTGATCTCCATGAGGCGTGTAGATTTCTTTGCCTTGCCACATTTCTCTCTCTGTGGGAACAGGGAGATAGTTTTAGCACGGTAAATGGACAGAGCCAGGCGGCTGCTCAGTGCAAGGCCCACTCCCAGCTCTGCACCCTGCCCCTCCCTGCCCCGAGGCCGAGGCCCCTAGAGGGCCCAGCCAGGAAGCAGAGGCTGGACACCCCCTCCACCAGCCCAGCCAGGCTCCCCGTCCTCCTGCTGTGGCCCTGCCCCTCAGGGCTTGTGATCCTCTGCAGAAGGGACCCCCGGAGGGAGGGGCAGACTGGGATGCACACCCTTTCTTTTGGCCTCTCCTCCCTGCAGCTCTGAGTACACTTACACTTCACCCACTGCCCCAACCCCAGCCAAAACTCGGGTGCAGAGTTTGCCAGTGGAGTGAGAAAGGGGATTGAAGCCAGGTGTGAGGGTGACGTCCAAGTTGGCAGATTCTGACCAGAATGGCAGACTTTAATGTTAGCAAAGTGGCCGCCTGCGCTGGAGGCCGGGCCACAAGGAAGAAATCCTTAAGCTTTCCACTTCGGACAGGTGCCTTCTAACAGGGCCCCATGCAGGAGAGAGGGAGGAAACGATGAGGCGGCCGTGGCCTGGCTCCCGTGGGATCTTGTGGGGTGGAGCATATTGTTCCGGAATTAAGAGCTCGGGCCTCATGAATCTCACATGGTCCCTCTGCCCTTTGCTCGCGGAGGTACCAGTCCAGTACCTCTGGCCTGGGCAGCAGTCTCTGCATGTGTGGGCCTGGAAAGGTCCCTTTGAGCCCTGGGCTTTCCACATAAAGCTTGCCGTTCAGCCACACCCACGGGCACTATTAAGGGGAGCCTAGCCCTCCTGACAGGTACGCCCTGAAGCCACTTTGTTTCAGTAAGTACCCACTGGGCTGATTGCTCAGGTCCCTAGGAGTCCAGGGTAGCCTAAAGATTTGGAGGAAATGGCTATTCGCTTGGGGCATAGAAATGAGGCCAGAGCGACTGGTTCCATCTCTAGGGGTGGGTACAGTTAGCTTTGCTGTATCTAGTGGACATAGGTGGCACCTGTGACCCCCAGACGGAGCCCACCCAGAGCCATGGTCACCAAGGCTGAGCAAAAGCTGCTAGTCCGCTGTGCACCCTCCTCATTGGTAAGGACCAGCTCCTGTGTGTGAGCTGCTTGGGGGTTGGAGCCTCCGAAGTCAGCTCAGACTTTGGGGAGCACCTATGGGACACAGGGGCTGGTGTGGTTGGAACTAGATGCTTAGACACCTTGTTTTCCACACCCAGCGCATGACCTCCACACCTGGACAGTGGTGCCAGCCGGCCCCTGCTGGGCTCTCAGACTCTCTTCGTAGAGTTGGGGACCTATTATCCTAATATGCCTGAGATTGCCAAGGTTTTAGCACTTTAAGCCCGCATCTCAGGAACCCTCTCAGTCTCAGGCAAACTGAGACAGCTGGTCAACCAGGGGCAGTGCCCATCATTAACGATGCAGGCTTGAGAGGGGGCCCACTCCAAGGCTCTGAACCAGACAGGCCTGGAACACAGAAGAGAAAGAGACAGCAGAGCTGAGCTACCCCCGCTTGACATGGGCTTTGCTGGGTCCCTGGAGTTGGGACTCAGCACCCAGGGACAGAAGGGGTGGGGAGAAGGGCAAGGAAAGAAACAAGCTGACAGGTGTAGCTGGGTGAGGTCCCCATAGTGCACTAGGGTAATGGGCTGCAAATTAGGAAAACAATTTGAAAGCACCTGTCCCTCATTTACCTTAATGCATGTACCCAATGCACATTGTAATTCATTTCCCAGAAGAGCTGGGGTTGGCTGCAGGGCTGACAGACCAGATCCCTCGGGAGGGAGAGAGGAAGGGAGGGAGAGAGGGAGAGAGGGAGGGAGGGAGGTGTGCACGTGCAGGTGAGGAGCACCTGCCCACCTCTGGATCTCTTCTGTAGATGAATAATACACACGTCTGCTAGTGATGGAACTGACAGCTCTCTAGTATTCTTTCTCTAAAGTGCCAGGTGCCAATAGGATTGAATTAGATTTCACAGGGGTTATTGCAATACATGGAATTCACCAACAAATTACTCTTAAAGAGGGAAAATCAATTATTTGGAGCAGAGATAAGCTGAAGGCAAGGCAGCCTCGGATTGATCCTGTCTGTGCAGGCGTGTGTGGAAGTGTGTGGAATTCAACAGATAACCTGGGGAGAGGAGGGCCAGGTCTGCCGGAGAGAGGGTTGGAGGAGGGGGAAGCAGAGGAAGGGCGATGGGGGGAGGAGGAGGAGGGAGAGAGGAAGAGTTGGAGGTCGAAGGTAAAGGAGGGAGAAAATGAAAAGGGAAAGGGGAGAGGAGAGGGGGAAGAAAACAGGGAGAAGAGGGATAAAAGCAAAAGGAGAAGAGAGAAAAGATGGAGAGGGAGGGAAGGGGAGAGAGAGAAGGATCAGAGAAGGCTTGGAGAGAGGAGTGGACAGAGCAAGTGCGAAAAGCAGTTTGAAAGAGCACAGCAGGTGTTAACGGGCCCTTAGAGAATCACCCAGTCCGAGCTTCCCATTTTGCAGATCAGGGAACCTAGGCCCAGAGAGATAAAAGGTCCTGCCCCAGAGAGGAATGGCAGATCCAGAGAGAACCTCAGATCCCTGGTTCCTGACCTCAGGCTCACACTGTTCAAGGGTCTACACCACAGAGGAGCTTGGGAAGGGGGTGTAGGTGGACGGAGAGCCTGAAATGAGGGCTGTCCTTCACCCTGCTGCATCCTGGGAACCCTCCCAGGCCCAGGCCAACTGGGACAGTTGGTCAACCAGGGGCAGTGCCCACCATCTCTGATTCAGGCCTGAGAGTTGGCCCACTCCCAGGGTGGAGAAGCTGAGGCTCTGAGCCAGGCAAGCCTGGGATGCAGAAGAAGAAGACACAGCAGAGCTGAGCTACCACCATGTGACATGGGCTTTGCTGGGTCTCTGGAGTTGGGACACCACGCCCAGTAACTGGAGGGGGTGGGAGGAACACAAGGAGACAGAAGGTGGCCATTCACCCAGAAATTAATGGGGACGTGCCGGCATCAGCTCTCCCAGACTCTGAAGCTTGGCAGGTCCCTGGGGACTGAGGCGGAGTCAGGGGATGGAGGCAATGACAGTGCAGGGCTTCTCCCCATTGTCCCCTGGACTCCGCCTTCACAGTGGGCAGCCTGCGCAGTGGGTGGGGGAGAGCTGCCCTGGGCAGGCGGGCGGGGCCAGAGCAACTCGGTGCCCCCCTTAAGTGTGGGGCTGGGGAAAGAAGCAGCAAGTTTTGAAGTGAAGGGGTGAGGAGAGGCCGGCCCCCTGCCAAGTTCACTTGGGCATGTCTGACTGGAGTTAGTTAAGTGAAAGGATGGACAAAGGAGTGATGAAGAATACATCTTCCGTGGACTTTTGATTTTCTGCCATTCAATAGCATGGATTAGACCAACAGGGCACAGTGGAAGAGGGAGGGAGGCCTAGGGCCCCCTGCCCAGGATGGGGGGTCCCCTCACCCCTGCACACATCCAAGCCTTTGTCCTTCTCTGCCTGCCCCTCTCATTCCTGGCCAAGCCAAGGTCTAGAAATCAGCCCCTCCCCAGGGGTACGTCTCTCCCTCCCTCCCCTTGCAGAACAGTAACCACTCTCCTTTACTGAGCATTTACTCCATCCCAAGCACTTTACTAATATTTTGCTGCTCTCCCACAATAGCCCTATCAGGTAGGCTTCATTCTTCCCATTTTGCAGGTGAGGAAGTTGAGGTTCAAGGAGATAAAACTGTGCAAAAATCACACAGCTGGAAAGGGTAGTACCCGCATCTGGACTCAGGGCTAACTCCAAAGCCTGTGCTTTTAGCCACCGCTGAAGCTTAGGGCCTCACACCTTGGAATCACTGGTCAGAGGGCTGTTCCCTGGCTGGCCTGAATTTTGGACAGGGCTTCTGCGAGGGTGGCACTGACTCTGTGGGCCCATCTCCGCATTCCAGGTCCCCAGCACCATTCCCACCTTGAGCTAAGGGTGTCCCACCAGCCCACAGAGCTCTCTGGGTACCTCTGGGGATCCCTGGGCCTTCTTCGTCTTGGTTCACAACACTGCAGAGTCCCTAGTCCCCTCTACATGCACGTGACCCTGGTTCTTCCTCGTCTATTGAAAGGAATTAAGGTCCCCTCCAGGGCACATCGTGGTTCATAGGGTGGGGTGAGGGTCCCCTAGCATTTGGGTACAAAGGAAACACACACACAAGGCTCCTGCCATCAGGGAGCCTCCTGTCTTGGGCAAGAAAACATAACCCACAAGTCAGGCACCAAAACCTGGTGAAGCAGAGACAACACTGCTGCTTAGTCCTGTGGGGTGTGCTTTATTCTCCCCACTTCACAGAGGAAGACATTGAGGCTCCAGCAGTGGAGGTGCGTTGCCCAAGGCCACACAGCCAGGAAGCAGCAGAGCCTGTTCCCAGCCCTGAACCCCATTCTCTCCGCTGTATTACACCACTGGGTCACCAACCCGCCCGCTACCCTGACCAACAGTGGAGGGAGATGAGCGTCTCTAAGGGGCAAACTGGTGCCACCTCAGCAGGGAGGTGCCTCAGGGTGGGGAGAACCAGGCAGGAGTCAGCAGGATGAGGAACGCACCTGCAGGTCTCACATCCAGGGAAGGAGTCTGGGGGCTGCGTCAGGCCTTCCTCCCTTTGGGAACCAGGTCACCTGCAGAGGGAAGTACCAGTGGCCCGAGGCCACAGGGGATGTGACTGGGGGAAGCCATATCCAGTGAGAAGTCAGGTGCAGGCTCTGAGAGCACCCAGGACACCTCCAAGCCTAATGGCCTGACTGGGTGGAATCTGCTCCCCAAGAGGAGGGAAGGGCCCTGCACATGGCAGCTGTTAACCAGTGTGAACGCCACCCGGGACCCCGCCAGGGTTGTCGTGAGCGCTCAGTGAGCTAACAGTTGTAGAGGACCCAGCACATAATAACCTCTCAATACATAGTTGAAAAACAACACTGGGTCAATCACGGAGCCAGTATTGGCTGTGGGAGCTGCAAAGATGCTAGGCAGGAACGTCCTTGCCGGGCAAGCTCTGCTCTGACCGCCCTCAAGGCCACCCCTCCACTTCCAGGAGTGGGAGGGGAGCTTTGGGGAGTCGAGGCTGGGGAGGCAGCCCCTGCTGGCAGCGGCCTATACCTTGGGCTGGGGGCTGGTGTGCTGCCCTCCACGGGGTAGGGGACGGTGGTGCCAAGACTTCAGTCACCAGGAGCAAAGCGTAGCTCGCTGCACGGGGCGGGAAGAGTGAGGAGTGATTTCATGCGTCCCTCCCCTCCAATAAATAAAGAAAGCCAAACTGTCGCAGCCCCACGGGCAGCCAGCCGGCACCCAGCCCGGTGCGGGGAGGGGCCGGCGCTGCAGCTCGGCTCTGGGACCCGCGGCTGCCGGCTATCAACATTCTCATCGCCTCTCCTGGCTGGAAGAGAATTTAATCCACTGGGCTCCTCTCCACACACACTGGGATCCTTTTGATGTTCCTCTTTATCTCCTCTCCCAACAAAATTGCCCCTCGACAGCTCCAAGAGGGCCTCCTGCCTCTCCCCCTCCCCCCTCCCGCCCCGCCCCACTAAGCAGCGCGCACTCGGCTCCCCACCCCCGAACGGGCTGCAAGGAGCAAGGGCGTGGAGGACACAGGACCCAGAGGAGCAGGGCCGCACCCTCCTACAGCCTGGGCTCCCCTCCGCTCCACCTGGCTCCCTGATCTTGGCAGAGGCGCGCTTTGCCCCTTGGGCCTCGCTCCTGGCATTTAGCGAAGGTAGGAAGGGTCTTCCAGTGTCATCTGTTGCCAGTTCTTTGCACACATGAGGAGCAGCGTTCTGTAGAGGGGCCGGCATGCAGGAGGCCAGGAGAGGTGATAAAGAGCTTGGACTCTGTAGGAGTCAGTAGTGATCCACTGGCAGCTGTGCATCTTGAACAAGTTACCCTCTCTGGCCTCAGTTTCCTTCTCTGTAAAAAGGGTGGACTGATGCTGACATCACTGGGATGTGAAAATTTTGGTTAAGGTATGAAGCACACGGTAGAGGCTTGGTAAATGGAAGCTGCTGTTTTAGAAGGCTCTGGGCTGAGGGCTGCAGTTAATAGGGGTTTTGCACCAACTTAATGAACTGGGTAATAATCCCACACACACATCCCGAGGGATTAACAGTCACAAGCCAAGTCCCAGCGGGAATTAGCCCTCTGGGCAGGTTCTGAAAGGGGCAGGCTGAGCATTTGAGGGAATTTAGCCGGGGTCTCAGGACAGCCATATGCGGGGTCCTGACAGCTACAGTGTCGAGCCTAGTGAACTTCCAGTCCCTGGCGGCAGATCAGCGAGAAGGGAGCTGACCTCACTTGTTGAGACCCAGAGATCTCATATGAAGGGGCCAGGAGGCCCTGGGGTGGAGAGGAGGTCGGAAGCCCAAGTGCTCCGGCTTGGCCAGGCGCTCATCCTGCATCTGCACTGAGCTAGCACCACCTTCCCAGGCGTCCCCTCAGTCCCTCTGCCTGCGTACTCCCTCACCCCCAGCCTTGCTGGGTCCCGGTGATTCTCCAACTTCAGCGTGCATCAGAACACCTGGAGGGCTTGTTAAAGCAGTGCTGAGCCCCACCCCCAGGGTTTCTGATATGGTAAACCTGAGTGTGACCGCCAAATCTGCATTTCTAACAAGTTCCTGGGTGATTGTGATGCCACCCGTTCCTGTAGAACACTCAGAGAGCCACTGCGGTCCCCGAGTAGTTCTCATCCTCGGGTGCACGTTAGAACGAGTAACCTGAAGAGCATTACAAAATCCTGATGTCTCGTCTCCTCCTCCCCAAGTCTAATTTCCTTGGTCTGGGGTGCAGCCTAGGCGTGGGGGTATTTTAAAGCGCCCCAGGTGGGTTGTTTTTTTAATTAATTAGTTTGTTTATTCTTGGATGCATTGGGTCTTCGTTGCTGCACGCGGGCTTTCTCTAGTTGTGGCGAGCAGGGGCTATTTTTCGTTGTGATGCACAGGCTTCTCATTGCTGTGGCTTATTTTGTTGGGGAGCACAGGCTCTAGGCGCATGGGCTTCAGTAGTTGTGGCGCACGGGCTTGGTTGCTCTGCGGCATGTGGCCCCTAGGGCTCGAACCCATGTCCCCTGCATTGGCAGGCGGACTCTCAACCACTGCGCCACCAGGGAAGCCCCACCTTTCTTTTTGAACCCCAGTGTTCCCGTGCTCCAGAGCCTAGAGTGGCTCCCTACTGCTCACGGAAGCAGTGTCGTGCTGGAGCCCTCCAGATGGCGCCTGCAGAGGAACTCCAGGAGAGCTGCAAAGCCTCCCAATACCCCAACAACCTCCCCGGCTTCTGTACATGGACCCTTTGTAATCAGCTCACTTGTCTGCCTCATCATCAATTCTTCTTCTCCACTGCGTGCCTTGCTTAGGCCAGTGGTTCTCAAACGGTGGTCTCAGACCAGCAGCGGTATCCGCATCACCTGGAACTTGTTAGAAATGCAAATTCACAGGTCCACCCCCGATCTACTGAATCAGATACTCCTGGGGGAGGACGGCAATTGGGAGTTCACCAAGCCTCCAGGTGAATCTGATACACGCTAAGGCCTGAGAGCTTCGTGTTTAAAGCCACTTCCTCCACCTGGAGTGCATTTTCCCTTCATTTCTAAAGCAACTCCTCTTGGGGCAGCCTCCTCTGCTGGCGTCCTCTTAGATTCGGCCTTGGAGTGCTCAGTGATGCCGTCTTGGTTTGCTCAGCTCACTCATATTGCTGGGTGGAACTTCAGTACATTCCCCCCGTGCCCTGGAGCTGCAGTTGGGGGACGCCCACATCAGGCCCTGACTCTGTTTCCCTCAGTGTGGAGGGCACCCCGGCCTGGGAGCTGGGCCTGGGCTCTTATCCTCACTCTGCCGCCAACCTCTGTGAATTCCATTTCCTCTGGAGGGGTTTCCAAGCTCCAGTATTCCTTCATCTGCACCGTGTGGCCCATGGGAAGAGGATCGAACGGAGTAACGGGTGAGGAAAAGCCGCTGAAGTCCCTTCGCATCTGAGCACCTCCTGTGTGCCTGCTCTGATGTGGCTTTGCACTACCTCAGGGGCTCCCAACAGCAGCTACAGAAGGTTATTCTCTGGTTATTCTGACCTGTGTCTGGCAAAGAGTAGGCATCCAGTGAATGTTTGCTGTGTGATTGTTGTTCGTATCGTCAGCTATCTGAACAATTGTGAAACAAGTTTCGGGACATAGTTTTAAGTGGAAAAAATCCAACACAGCAGTGTGTAGAGCATGCTACTGTTTGTGTCGAAGAGGGGAGGCGTAGATACGCAATGCTCTTGCATGCATGGATTTTCTGGGGAAAGAGATCCGGGGATTGGGGTATGGTTGTCTCCGGGGAAGGCTCTCAAAGGGTAGGGAGGGGCAACAGGGAAAGGGAGTCGGTTGTGTGCCCTTTACACTTTTGAATGAACTATGTGAAGACTTTCCGAGCCTGTTTATCACGTCGTTAACATTTTCTATG